>NW_006408702.1:4451557-4470891 GCF_000296735.1 Chrysochloris asiatica
GTTACACAGAAGGACGGAGGAAAACAGTGAACACAGGGAGGATGTTATACAGAAGGATGGAAGAAAACGGTGAACATGGGAAGGATGGAGGAAAATGGTGAATACAGGGAGGATGTTACACAGGATGGAGGAAAACGGTGAATACGGGGAGGATGTTACACAGAAGGACGGTGAACACCGGGAGGATGTTACACAGGATGGAGGAAAACAATGAACACGGGGAGGATATTACGCAGGATGGAGGAAAATGGTAAACATGGGGAGGATGTTACACAGAAGGATGGAGGAAAACGGTGAACACGGGGAGGATGTTACACAGGATGGAAGAAAACGGTGAACACGGGGAGGATGGAGGAAAACGGTGAACACGGGGAGGATGGTACACAGGATGGAAGAAAACGGTGAACATGGGGAGGATGTTACACAGAAGGATGGAAGAAAACAGTGAACACGGGGAGGATGTTACACAGTATGGAGGAAAACGGTGAACACGGGGAGGATGGTACAGAGAAGGATGGAAGAAAACAGTGAACACAGGGAGGATGTTACACAGAAGGATGGAAGAAAACTGTGAACATGGGGATGATGTTACACAGAAGGATGGAAGAAAACGGTGAACACGGGGAGGATCTTATACAGGATGGAGGAAAATGGTGAACACGGGGAGGATGTTACACAGAAGGATGGAAGAAAATGGTGAACACAGGGAGAATGTTACACAGAAGGATGGAAGAAAACGGTTAACACGGGGAGGATTTTATACAGGATGGAGGAAAATGGTGAACACACACACAGGGTGTTACACAAGATGGAGGAAAACGGTGAACATGCAGAGGAGGTTACACAGAAGGATGGAAGAAAATGGTGAACACAGGGAAGATGTGGGAAGAAGGCTGTTACATTGTGAGGGTCACAAACAATGTCACAGAACAAAATGTGCATTATCTGTTCAACGAAAAAACAATTTGCTCTGAAAATTTTCATCTAAATTATAATTTCAAAACATGTAAAAAAAATAAAATAAAATAACTACTTTCAAGATGGCTGGAATTGGACTTGGTCCTAAATGAAGCATTGGGGTGAGGAGGGAGGAGAAGCTTTGTGTTAAGTGCCTACTGGAAATGTACTGTGGGGTGTTTTCCATATGGGAACCCATTTATGCCAAGCTTTTTCCCCATTTCCCATATTTATCTCATCTGGTTAGCTGCCTCTGATTCCAGCTTTGTGTAATTCTCTTTGCTGCACACAGCTGGACAAAGCTGACTTTTCCCAAAGTCTAAAGAAAGAGCTCACCTGACCTAGGTAGTTATACGTTTCATCTAATGTCTCATGAAACCTTTTGGTAATGTAATGCTGCATTTATTGTTTTTGCAAAATGAAAGCAATACTAAGAAGTCATAAACGTTCCTTACAGCAAATGGGCTGAATTGGAGTACATCAATTAAATGCCCCATACTGTATTGTGTTTGCATTTGTCATCTTATTTTTGACACAGTATCTGATACACAAAGTAGGCTAGTACTACAGTATTTGTGTTACTCAAAGTACTAAGTATGCAGGTTTCCTGGTACCTAGCTGTTAATAAAACACATACACGAAATGGCAAAAAAAGATGGTTGGAATCAGGAAACGGAATCAAGGCCCTAGGTACTGGCTGAGGTCACATTGGCACCAATTGTAGTTCTTTCTTCTTCACTCTGAGCACCACCAGTTGAGCAGTTCCTGGGCTAGTGCAAGTCTTAGTGGCAAGAACACTTCCTTGGGCATCAGAAAACAGGACCTCAGATCCTTACTCTCTTGCAAACAGGACCTATAGCCTCCAGCAGGTTCATGGGAAAGGCCAGCCAGTTAGCCACGTCCTTTTCACGCACCCTCATCCCAGCTGTGGGTAGTTGTGACCAAGTAGGGCTGCAGGAAGAGCCCACAGCCTCATCCACCAGCACTGTTTGGAATTCATCCCACACATCTGCCATGCTCTGAGGGCCAGTGGAGTCCATAGCTACCCAGGGCTACCACACTCCCTTCTGGTTCTGCTTGTGTGTGAGTCCCAGGAGCACCTGGATTCCCTGCCCATGGTGAGACCTGCTGCTCTCCAGGTTATCCACACCTGGACAAAGGAGCTACTGTTCTACATCTGCCTCCCCTGAGAGTCTGGAAGCCACTCTGTATTCCGAGCATTCCGCACAGGCCAGCAAAAGCACAGAAACACCCAACTGCACAGAGCTGCACCTTAAATAACGCCTTGCACAGAGGAAGCAGGCCTGCATCTCAACTCTATATAGAATCTGTCAGGAGGTGTCTATTTGTGTGGGCTGCAGGGAGTCAGGACCCAGACTTCATAAGCATGCTTGGAAAGGCTCACCTCCTTTTCTTGCCCAGTGATGTTTCACTCACTACCCATGGATCCAGGACCACTTCTTAGTTTCTTCAGAGAACAATATGAATTTACCTCTGTCAGCAGTACCCTCTCTGTGGTTTCCTCAGACCCTAGGTGTCCGAGGCAATAGCAGGATTGTGTTCTTTTCCTGCCCTGAACACCAGACAGAAGATTCATCTTAAAGCCAACCACACAGAGTGAGCGTAGAAACCTGGGCACTCCCTTGGGAGGTACCACATGCCCTCTCTCCATCTGGCCCTGTGTCCACCACCTGGCCAGGCATTATCAGAAAAAGCTGTTCTATCCCACTGGCTAGGGACATACATAAAGCGTCAAATACAGTTCCAACTCCATGGATTTGATTTGATTTGTAGCTGTGTAGCCTGGGCTTTTGAGACCTCTTCTCTGTAGGAAACAAGGCCAGGGCTATTCTTATCATCCTGGTCTTATTTAGGACTATTGTGACAAAATACCCAAAGTGTGTACTTTAAAGAACCAGATGTTATTTTTTCACAGTTCTGGGGGCTGGGATTCTGACATTAGGTACAAGCAGAACAATGCTGTCTCTGCCAGCTCTAGAAGAAGATCTTTCCTTGTCTCTTGTAGCTTTGGTAGCCCAGGGTGATTTTTGGTGTTCCCTGGCTCATAGCTGCATCTTCACAGGGCATCTTTCCCCTGTGGGGACCCGATTCTATATCTGTTCTCCCCTTTTAGAAGGCATCACTCAGAAAGAATCAGGATTCGAGTCCATCTTACTCTAAAATCAGTTAACTGATAGTATCATCAATGAAACACGACCCCCAAACAAAGATCACCTTTCAAACTCTTTTTTGTGGGACACAGCTCAATCCATATACTTCTCCCATCTCTATCCCCTCCAGTAGCCTTTGGCCCTATTTCTGCAGGGTCTAAACCAGCATGCTCCCAGTCAGTTGGAATTATACAGAATTGGCAGAGTCCATTTTTCTTCTTATGCAAATCACAATATTTTTGGAATTATCTCCTAATACTTACAGTTGCCCAGAAGTTTAGAACATTCCACCTCCGAAGTTGTGTGTCCATTTAATGGAGGAGAGGTTATCCTATAGCTCAGCTTCCCAGCGAGGGGTACACATGCAAATCCACAGACGCCCACAGTTCCATATGCAAATGACCAGATTGTTAGGGTGGGAGGGATCTTGAAGTCCCTGGCCTACAGTGCTGAATTCCCAGCAAAAGTCAGATGCTGAGAACATGTCCAGCAAGCAGTCCCTCAGATGCACACTGAAAACACCTTGAGACTTGGTGTGCTTATGAATTTTGTCGCCCAGGTAGTTGGTATTTGGCCTCGAGATTAATCTTCTCACAGGATGCTATTTCAACTGCCACTGAAAGTTCTGTGGTATTCCACATGCAAACTTCTGTCAAAAGATATAGATCTGAGATTAAATACCATGTTCCTAGGGACTCAGGAGAGAAACAGACCTTCTAAACATTACTTAGAGTGGATGCTTCATAAACATGCTGATTACCTTTAAAAAAAAAAAACTTATTGTGCATTGAGTGATAGTTTACATGGGAGAACATCAGTTTTGCACTCATCTTATCATATTTTGTATCATTGCAATGACTACAATCCCCTCCATGCATCACCATTTAACAGTATTTGCTTCTATTACCTCTGGTTTTTTGTTTGTTTTGTTTTATGCACACAAAAACACTCAGGAATATATAACCATTTAAACAACCATTCTGGTCACATTCTACAAGGCCGCCTCCTGGCAGACAGCACACAGCCTTTCTCTTTCCATGAGTCTAGAGACCTCAACTGCTCTATCTCTCGATATCATCATTTTGGCCTCCATCTCTGGTGTCGCTGCTTCTCAGGATAGGGTCCCACATTCCGCTCATATTCTTCTCCCTTGATGGACCTAGGATTCTTTTTTCCTCGACTGTAAGATTAACTACTCCCCCCTTTTTGTTACAGAACTTCTACCTTTACAGTGTGACAGTCGCAATTCATCATGATAAAATTAACCACTACTTTACGCCAGAAATGAAGGCAGAGCCAATGACATGGACAGATGGAGCAGCTGGGGACTCTGGACTCAGGGAAGGAATGGGGCTGTGTGCTGACGGCCGGTGGGGGCAGGCTTTGCGGGATGTACCCTTTGGTTGTTCGATGATGCATGGAGAGGATTGTAATCATTGCAATGAAACGAAATACGACAGGATGAATGTGAAGCTGGTGTTCTCCCATGTAAACTAGCACATAATTCACAATAAAAACTTAAAAAAAAAAAAAAATTTCTCACTACTGAATTATAATAATCTTATCTCCATCTCCTTTCACCAACCATCTAAACACGAGGAAAACTATTCAGGGGGGATTCTACCTTCCCTTCCCCCCCCCCCCACACACACACACAGAAACGAAACTTCCTCTTGAAAACTTACAAGCCAGCCACTTTGTGCCTTTATAGCCCCCCCCATTTTAAGTAGCCAGTGTCTAAGCTGCCTGTCCCTATCACTATGTATACAAGGGGGATAGGATTGATACTTGATGTGAAGATTCCTTCCCTCTCAGTTGGTATTTTGAGCTACTCCATCCATAAGTACAGGTCAAGTTCATCAAATTGTGGCAATTTACACTTGTTTCCTGTATCAAACTTCTTTACCTTCCTCTAGTGGAATTCTGATCAACAAGCCATTGACACTAGGTCAAATGGGTACTATCTGCAAGTTTTGGCGGTCTTGTGTGTCTCCCCTCACTTCATATCGGCTAGACATTTCACTCTCAGCTTTAGCCTTCCATGGTTATGTCCTTGTCCATGGGCCCAGGAGTCTCCAGGTCTCGTTATACTTCATACAAACCAGCCCTTCCTCTGGGATGTGGTCTAACTCAGTCCGTATTTTCATTGCTGCCTTTCCCCCTCTTCCACGCACCAGTAGACCAACGTAGTCATTAGCAAGCTTACATGACTATTCACATGTTCCCTTTAAGTTTCAGTCCTGGAGGTGCATTTGATGACCTTTTGATCATTGTGTCAGGGGAGTTAACAGGAGGACTCATATTCAGGAATTACCTTCCGGGCCCTGGTTGGTTTAAGAATGGGAAGGGGGACAAGAGAGGACGCAGAGTCAACCCTAGACAGGATGCTCAGAGCAGAAAACACTGTCCCTGAAGCACATGGAAGCCAGTGGAGTAGGGGTAGAGGCGCAATGGGTGTCAGAAGCAACCTTTACGTTAGCAAAGTTAATGTGACGCAGCTTCAGAATCTCTCAAACCTGGACACTATGCTTGAAGGCCACCTGGGCATGGGAGCAGGACAACTGAGCATTTCTAACTTGCAGTCTGGATTCATCATGGAATTGGGAAGGTGGATCCTACCCCAGAACAGGGTAATCACTCAGAGTGGTTAGGGGGACCTGGAGACCTGAACCACCAGCACCGCTGTGCTTACTGACCCGGGAGCTGTGGTGGACTTTCCTTGAGATACACGGTCAGCCCTATCCTTTGTGAGGAATCCTGGTGTAGCGTTGTGGGTTAATGTGCTGGAACGCAAAGTCGGTTTGAATCACAAGGTAGGCGGTGCAAGCTCATCAGCCGCTCCCTGGAAACCCTATACAGGGTCACTATGAGATGGAACCGACTCAATGGCACTTCACAACAAATCCTTTGTGAGGGCTGGACACTGTCACACAGGTTTGGGAATAGGGGAGTCCTGGTATGGTGCCGTGGGTTAATGCACTGGACTGCAAAGTCACCTTGAACCACAAGATCAGCAGTTCAAGTTCACCAGCCGCTCCTCCGAAACTTTATACAGGGTCACTGTGAGTGGTTACTGACTCAATGGCACTTAACAACAAAACGACAACAATGATCCGTAGGTGGCACACACAAAATTCTGCCCTATGGAGCAGAGTTCTACACTGACACAGACGGGGTCACCATTACATCAAAGGCAAAGTACCAGCCACGCAGAGCTATCTGGTACCACCCGGAGGTGTTCATGGGAGTTGTCATCACCTCTGTGTGAAGAAAAGTGTGCGATGGGGGTTCATGTGCACACAGCTTGTGTGGCCAGGCACAGGAGGCTGAGAGGCCCATCTGCACCCTGCTGTCTCATAGACATAGACGGTTTCCCTGCCCTGAAAGGTCAGGCAGCATCTGGCAGGTGAGCTGCAAGTAGAAGACAGCTTCCGGAGATCTGGCACGGCAGCTGGGCCAAGCTGCCCTAAGGTGGGGCAGCAAGGTGGCAATGCACCATGATATACCCAGGTAAGATTTCTGAAGTAGATGCCTGGCTTCCCAGATCAGGCATGTTGTTTACTGTGGGGCCAGGTAGGACACACGGAATCTGGTGGCACACCTAGACTGCACTCAGCAAAGCACAGCAAGGCTAGTCCAGGGCAGGGAAGTGCAAGAACAAGGCACCGTACAGTTACAGGGGCTAGGCTCAGAGTCAGCTGTGTGGTTCGCGGTCAGGAGGGTGATGCCCCACTTTGAATGGATCAAAGATATCGCTTAACAGGAACACTTTGAAATTTTGAATAAGTAACGAAAATAGCTACAAGGCTAAGTCTTCAGCTGTTAATGACTTGACTTTTAAATCTGAACATGTATTATTTCTCTCCTTCTAGGCTAGAAGTTACATCTTCAGCATAAAACATTCTGACCTGGAGACTACAATTTGTGCAAAAGTTTTGGGAACAAACTGAACTTAAAATTACTCTTGGAAAGTCTCAGAAATTCCAAAGCAATTGTTTTCTTGGGAAAATGACTTCTAAACATAGTCAATTTTAAATATATATATTTAATTAGGAACATGGGAAAAAAATCACTCTCACAAAACTGATCAGAACCTCCATTCTTTGAAATTTATCTTTCCAAGTTAGCTACGTTGAATGCATGAAGTCCTAGCAGCCACTCCCAGCCCAGGGCACTCCTCCGGCAAGAAGCCCGAGGCTACTGTTGTTGTTGTTGTTATGTGCCGTGGAGTCGGTTCCCACTCACAGAGACCCTGTACAGGGTTTCCAAGGCTGTAAATCTTTATGAGAGCAGAAAGCCTCATCTTTCTCCCGCGGAACAGCTGGTAGTTTTGAACTGCTGACCTTGTGGTTCGCAGCCCGATTCATAACCACTTCGCTACCAGAGGCTACTGTAGTGCTCTTCAATTGGGAAGATCTTTACTTTGTGCCCTTTGGTCCAGCATGGTGTCCCACACAGCATTGCCTTGGATCAAGGAGTCAACTTCACAGCAAATGAAGTATGCCAACACTCCCATGCTCACGGAATTCACTGGTCTTACCATGTGGGTTAACGCGCCAGACTGCAAAGCAGTTTAAATTACAAGGCTGGCAGTTCAAGCTCACCAGTTGCTCCTCAGAAACCCTATACAGGGTCGCTATGGGTTGGAACCGACTCAATGGCACTTAACAACAACAACCATGTCCCTCATCATCCTGAAGCAGCTGGTTTGACTGAATGATGGAGTAGCCTTCTAAAGACACAACTATAGCACCCGCTAAAAGGAAAACCTTGAAGGACTGAGGCAATGTTCTCCAGGATGCTCTAAACCAGCGTCCAATGTATGGTACTGTTTCTCCAATAGCCAGGACTCACAGGTCCAGGAAGCAAGGGGTGAAAATGGGAATGACACTCCTCACCATGACTCCTAGTGACTCACTTGTACAATTTTTGTTTCTTGTCCCTTTGACAATCTGTTTTTTGGGTCTAGATGTTTTCATTCCACAGGCGAAATGTCTCTACCTGGAGTCACAGCATTTATTGCACTGAACTGAAAGTTAAGCATACCCTCTGACCGACAGGCAAAGAAGGGAGTTACTGTATTGGGTGATGTGACTGATCCTGATTACCAAGGTGAAACTGGATTGAAATTAAATAACGGAAGTAACTAATAACGCGTGTGGAACCCAAGAGATTCCTTAGGACATCTTTTAATACTATCACGCCTGGTGATTAAAGTCAATGGTAAACTACAGCAACCCAATTACAACATGACTACTAATGGCCCAGACCCTTTAGGAATGAAGGTTTGGGTCACCCCATCAGGCAAAGAACCATGACCCACTGAGGTGTTAGCCAAGGACAAAGGGAATACGGAATGGGTAGTAAAAGAAGGTAGTTCTAAATACCAGCTACAGCTACATCACCATTTGCAGAAATGAGGCTGTAACTGTTATGAATATATATATGTGTGTGTGTGTGTATACATGTGTGTTTGTATGTGTATGTGTGTATGTATACAGGAGTCCTGGTGTAACACTGTAGGTTAGTGCACTAGACTGCAAAGTCACTTTAAACCACAAGGTCTACAGTTCCAGCTCATCAGCTGCTCCTTGGAAAGCCTATACAAGGTCACTATGGATCAGAACCAACCTGATGACTCTTAACAACAATATATATGTATATATGTGTGTATGTATATCCGTATTTTGCTGTTTCTTATGTGTGCATCAAATGTTTTTGCTTTGTTCACTTGTAAAATACAAGATGTGAATGGGGCCAGTGTGGTTTTGGCTGTATGCATTTTGATTGTATCATCTTAGGAGCAAGTATGACTTTACAATTGTCAGCAGCTCACACCCATCAGCCACTCCTCAGAAACCCCATAACAGGGTCACGATGAGTCAGAATCTACTTGACAGCATTGACAGCCTTGCAGTTGAATGATTATCCTACAGAGTCACACCAGGGCTCTGTACGTATATGTTGTGAAGTACCATCGAGTCTGTTACAACTCAGAGCGACCCTGGAGAGGGTTTCAGAGGAGCGACTGGTGAACTTGAACTGCCAACCTTGCAGTTCAGTGCATTATCACACAGCAACACACAAGGACTCCATATATATGCTGTTCTGAAGTGCCGTCAAGTCAGTTCCAACCCACAGCGAACCTGTATAGGGTTTCTGAGGAGCAGCTGATGAGCTTGAACCACCAACCTTGCAGTTCAAACGGCTTTGCAGTCTGTATGTTGTTATTAATTGCCATCGAACCGGGTCCAACTCATAGCAACCCTATATAGGGATTCCGTAGCACCAGTAGTGGGTTTGAACTGCTGACCTTGTGGCTCAAACTGACCTTGTGGTCCAGCGTGGTCAGTGCCACACCAGGACTATATATAGATATGGACATGTAGGTATATGTGTACATACATAAGTTCACTGATGTTGCTTCTCTAGAGACTCCAGCCTTAGACAGCCACCCAGGCACTGCAGCTGGAAGCCTGTCTGGACAGAGGCTGAGAGCCAGAGAAAAGTTCAAGGAGACTGAGCTTGCTACAGATCTTAACAAAAAGACCCAGCACATCAAGGTTTCTCACATTCATACAATGCTCAGTGTGCCAGGCACTCTCTGTTGCATGGATGTGAGCCTTTTAATCCTCCAGTACTGTGAAGTAGAAAGGGTACTGGCATCCCCATTTTACAGATCACAAAACTACGGTGCATAAAAGGTTACAGAATGTGCCCAAGATCACCCAGGAAGAAGCTTGGGTTCACATCCCAGTCCCAGAGAACACATGTTCATATCCCCACATGATTTTGGTGGGAAGAAATGGAAAATATATTTATACCACATAAACCATAGGAAGGATCAGACTGATCAATAAGAAAATGACAAGGAACGCAATGGAACTGGGTAAAGACTATGACCAGGTAATTCACAGTACAGGAATCCTTGATGGGCAATGTTGCTGTCACTGCTGTTGTTATAGTGGTAGGTGCTGTTGAGTCAGTTCAGACTCATAAAGACCCTAGGTACAACAGAACAAAACCCCTTACGCTTGAATCCACTGTTTCTGCCAGTGTACCATCCAGCTCCACAGGGGTCTTCCTCTCTCTCACTGACCCTCCACTTTATAAAGCATCATGTCTTTCTCTAGAGACTGGTCCCTCCTTATAACAATGATCCAAAGTTAATTGTTTCTTGCTGATGTTAAGTGCTATTGAGTAGGTTCCGATTCATCGGGACACTGCATAGGGTTTCCAAGGACAGGCTGCTGAATTTGAACCACCTACCTTATGGTTCAAGGAGCTCTGGTAGTGTAGTGGTTATGAATCAGGCTGCGAACCGCAAGGTCAGCAGATCAAAACTACCAGCTGTTCCACGGGAGAAAGATGAAGCTTTCTGCTCCCATAAAGATGTATAGCCTCGGAAACTCTGTACAGGGTCACTATGAATCGGAACCGACTCCA
Organism: Chrysochloris asiatica; assembly: GCF_000296735.1. Lineage (NCBI taxonomy): Eukaryota > Metazoa > Chordata > Mammalia > Afrosoricida > Chrysochloridae > Chrysochloris > Chrysochloris asiatica. The sequence goes on from NW_006408702.1 coordinate 4,462,132, forward strand.
CGGCACAAAACCACCACCACCACCACCTTCAAGTTCAAATGCCATCGCAGTCCAGTGCTTTATCCCACAGTGTCATACCAGTTGCTGTGGGCTACCATCAAGTCATGTGCCATTTGCATGATTTTTTTAATGAGCTCACTGAATGGATAAAAACATAACATGTTTGAACCACCGCTGCTACTGTGCCAATCCATCTCATGAAGGGCTTCCCCCATTTTCACTGATCCTCCTTACCAAATGGGATATCTAATTCTCTAGCTGGTTTGAGGTCCAAAGTGAATGAATGAGCCAAACTTTACCATCTTGGCTTCTAAGGAGCATTCTGGCCACATAGGCCATAAGTATATCAAAAGACATTTTAATCACCCCAGCAGAGAGGGAAATGCAAATCAACAACATTTCCTCAAGTTGACAGAAATGACAACTGCCTGACAATATCAATTCCTGTCACAGAAAAGGAGATGCGGATTGCTGCGTGCTACTCATTAGCATGCCCACCTTGCAGACAACGTGGAGCCCAATGCAAAACTTGAAGATTTTGTCACATAGCCCACAACAATCCCAATCCTTGATAAATGTGTCAAGCAAGCCTGGCTCATGTTCACAAAGATACCCCACAAAATAGTCACTTATTCATTAGCAGAGAATCAACAAATGGTATGTTCATCCAATGAAATAATACACAGCATTGAAAATGTATGCATTTTCATTCATCCACATTAAAATACAGCTACTTATTTTAATGTGGATGCATCTTACAAACACAACATCCAGTAAAAATACAAACTATAAAAAACCCATAGTCTGGTACTATTTACATATATTGAAAGACATGCAGAAGCTATAAGCATAGGTGTACTAATAAAGGTACTTACTATACATAGTTAGGTTACAACGTTGTAATGTAAAAATCATCATTATACAAAAGAGGATGACCACATCAGATCAAAAGATGGGACACACATTACACAACTGCCAAACTACATCATTACATAAATGCAAAATTTCATCATTACCTAACTGGCAAATCACCAACAACAACGGCCCAGCCAAGTTGACACATAACCTTAGCCATCAGCATTAGTTTTACCTCCTAATTCGGTGCTCATTACTGCCAGACATGCAATGTTAATGTAAAAAATAGTTGGATCATAAATTGCTAATCATTGTACTAAATGTGAAATGTCAGATGATGAGAGAGTCTGTATGTGAAGAGCAGATGTAAATTATAAACAAGCTTCAAACTCCAACAGTAGTTACCTACCCATGTGTGGGAGATGAAGAGATTCTACCAAGAAGGGCACACAGGGGTGTCAAGTGTATTGGAACCCTGATGGTAGAAAACATGTCCACAAATTTATTTGGCACTCTCTTCAGAAAAACAACAACAACAATAGCAAAAAGCCCTCACTGCTTTCCAGTTAACTCCAACTCACAACCAGCCATGTAGGGTTTCAGAGGCTGTAAGTCTTTATGGGACAAGAAAGCTTCCTCCTTCTCCTGTGGAACAGCTGGTGGATTCAAACTGCTGACTCTGTGGTTAGCAGTACAGCAATTAATCTACCACGCCACCAAGTTAACCTTGAGTGTGGGCTGGATTTGGGGATTTGCATCTAGTGAGCAGAAGACGGCAGCAATGGTGGCGTGTGAACGCTGAGACTAGGTTCAAAAAGGCACTCTGCCTTCCTCTAGTCTCGATTGCCTCCTACCTTATTACTTTTGACGTAATCTGGAGAAAGGCAGCTGTCTTGTCATGGGGATACCCCAGCAGCTCTACAGAGAGGTCTGTGTGGCAAAGAGCGAGGCCTCCAACCAACAGTTCTGTAAAGTATCCCACAATCCCATTTAAACCCTCAGATAACATCAGCTCTGGTTCACATCTTAATCCTGGTTTAGAATCACCCAGCTAAGTCACTTTAGGATCCCTGACCCACAGACTATAATAAATGTTTATTGCATTATGCCACTGGATTTACAAAGATGTATATAACCATACAGGAATATTCCAATGCTTAAGTAGACCCTGGGTGCATTGCAGAGGTATTCCTCAAATTATTCTTTTTACTTTTCCGCTGCCAAATGTTTTATGATAAAAATGAAATTAAAAAAAGTTCTCTAGAAGAGGGGCTAGAGGAATGACCAGCAATGACCCACTGTGTATGGACTGAGACAGGAAGCTCGTTTTGTGAAACAAGCTGAGAGTAGAGACATACTGACCTGAAAAGCCACCCAACATTGTTACAGAAAATGCTCTCTGTCCATCACTTGCCATTGAGCGGGTCCTATGCTTAAGGTCAATGTTCTAGTTAGGGCTTTGAAGCACTGTTTTCCAATTTCACTATACCAGCCTTAGGGTACAGATAATGTTGCAGAAGGAAGAGCTGAGAAACAGCCTTTGAAGCTCTGATAACGAGGGCCAGCTGCCAGCTCAAGCCTTGCCTAAAACCCATCAATTATAGGAGAAAAGATGATGTTACTTACATAAAGTGTTTTGATGGATGAGAAAACTAAAGAGCAGAGATGTAACGTGACTTTGCTAACCCTAAAGAACAACAGGATTAAAGCGTCACTACAGAGCTCTGGTAGCGTAGTGGTTACAAATCGGGCTGCGAACCGGAAGGTCAGCAGTTCGAAACTACCAGCTGCTCCGCGGGAGAAAGATGAGGCGATCTGCTCCCGTAAAGATTTACAGCCTCGGAAACCCTATTCAGGGTCGCTATGGGTCGAAACCGACTCGACGGCACTTAAACAACAACAACAACAACAACAGCACATCAAGTCCAGCTTAACACCAAAGCGTCACCAGGTGTGCTAGCCAAGCCCTACACAGTGAAAACGCGAGCAGAAATCTCATATACACACACACACACACGCATGTTGTTGTTAAGTGCCATCAAGTCGGTTACGACTCATAATGACCTTGTATAGGGTTTCCAAGGAGCAACTGGTGAACTTGAACCACTGACCTTGTGCGTCAAACTGACTTTGCAGCCCAGCGCATTAACCTGCAGCACCAAACCAGGACTCCATATATATATATGATGCTCTGATACGGTGCTATAGGATAAGCACACTCAACCATAAGGTCAGTTTGAACCGCCACTCCATAGTACTTAACAACAAACAACTATAAGTGTGTGTGTGTCTGTGTATATATATGTATATATTTTGTTGTTAAGTGTTGTCCAGTCTGGTTCTGACTCACAGTGATCCTGTATGGTGTTTCCAACCTTGCAGTCCAGCGCATCAACCCACAGCACCACACTAGGATTCCACATACATACATACATACATACATACGTATATATACGAACATACAGAGAGAGAGAGAGTCCTGGTGTGGTACTGCAGGATAATGCACAGGACCACAATGTCAGTTTGAATTGCAAGGTCAGTGGTTCAAACCCATCAGCCAGTCGCTGAAAATCCTATACAGGGTCGCTCTTACTCGGAACCTACCTGATGATAATTAATAACAATAATGATCAGGTAGTGGTGATGGATGTGCCTGGAGTCGATGCCAACTCAAGAACAACTCTGTATATGGTTGTAAACCTTTACAGAAGCAGATAGTCTGTTCTTTAGCCCATGGAGCAGCTGGTAGATTCAAGCAAAGGACTTAGCAGCACAACTCGTAACCCACTTCACTACTGAATATATGTATCTCCAAGGCGGCTTCAAATTTTCATGGAAAAAAAATCCATTATTTTTCTATTTCAGTTTTCCATCAACTTTTTGGAACCTCGTTGTGTATGAGAATAAGTCCAAAAGTATTATGATGAAATCCTAGAAACCTGTATTAAACCAAAATATCAAAATGTAAAGATACAAACAGTGGATGTGTTTCTCTGTATCTCTACCTACACACTTCTGAAGGCAGTATTTCTGTATCTCTGGTATGGCGCCACAGGATAAGCAATGGACTGCTAGAAAAGGAAGCTGGTACCACTCTCAGGCAGTGCCAGACAGAAATCGGTCCTAAAGACTCCATTTCATAGGGCATACGTGCCAAATTATCATAGGGATGTGCACCATAAATGAAGCGAGACAAAAACATCCTCATCACTGACTTTGGTACGGTTGACAAGCTGCCAAAACAGTTCTTTTGTGACTTTAGGGTTTATCTTTCAAGAGAGTTGGTGGAGAATAATCTTTTTAGAATACTGATAATCACGGCTCCCTTTGTGCTAAAAATACTCAGAGTGCGTTTCATGGCACGATAGTTGTGCTCCCTTCGGTCCCATCATGAACATCATAGATCCTGCTCAGGTGTACGTCCTTGGCCTGCGGGATGTAGGAAGCCCCCCAGCTCTTCTGGACCCTGACCCTGTAACTCCAGACACATCCCCATCACAGCCATTAGAAAACTCAGACACATTTTGGAAAACTCAGGAGTTCAGCACACCTGCCTACCTTCAACACAGGTCACTGTAGCCATCTTGTTGTTTTTTTTTAATGTGCCGTGGAGTTGATTTTGACTTATAGCCACCCAGAATAGAGTTTCTGAGGAGCAACTGGTGAGTTTGAACCACCAACCTTGGGGTTCAAACCGACCTTGCAGTCCTGCACTTATCCTACAGCACCACACCAGAAGTCCATTGTATATATAATCATATAAACTCTTATATATCATCTACTCATAGCATCCCTGCATAACAGAGGAGAACTGCCCCTTAGGGTTTCCCAGGCTGTCATCTATCGTGTTACTATATACTCATATAGATGCGGGTATCTTTTTGTCTTCATCTATACTGGTGAAGAATAATAGCACTGCTTATATCTCCCATATCTCCCCGCAGTGATGCCAATCAGGGAGAATGAGAGAACTATGCTGGGGTCTGGCCACGCCTCCCTTGGCAAATGTCCACATGGAATGAGCCCAGATTTTGAGTGAGCAGTCACCTAGAAGGCAGAGGGAGGGGAGCACAGAGCTGCCGGAGAGCACGAGTACTACTCAGAAGCTTTTGCAGCTTGGTTCACCACAACCATTAGAGAGAGACTGGTGTGTTTCATTTTCCTCAGGACCATGGGGGGGGGGGGGCACAGAGTGGTGATGTGATTCCATCTTCAAAGTCACTCAGCATCCAAGTAGCAGAGCTGGGAGGTAAATGAAGGTCTGTCAAGTCTGTAGCCCATAGTTCTGAGGATGGGGCCAAAGAGACAAAAGGGTGACGCCGAACCAACATCTGACCTCCTGGGAGACTGGCTGCCATCGACACGGCTCTCATCTCGGCACATGGCTCAGCCCTTCCCTGAAATAAAGCATCGTTTAGAAAGGCTGCCGGCCTGGTGCACGCAGGAGAAGACAAGACCTGCAGACATCTAAAGGATGCTTCACATACCTTGATCCCAAAAGGTGCCAGAGGCAGATGCGCTGGGAAGAGGCCACCCAGTGAAAATGTAGACAACACCCAGCACCCTGGCCACCGCAACACCCTGCATTTACTTTCCTAAAGGTCTGGCATCTCTCACTCACAGCACCCATATCGTTATGTGGATTGCATGATGCGAATCGTGCAATGAAGAACAGACTCAGGAAACTCCCATCTAGAGTCTCTTCTGTCACCTGGGAACTTCTAAACTCTTTCAGAGGCAGAGAGCAAGTCCGGGCTATGGCTATTGTCTATTCATTCCACTAAAAAAATCTGAGTTTTAACAAATCAGAAGGAAATGGTAACACTGAGGAAAACTGACCAGTGAAGCGAGGCATATTACGCTACTCTGAGAAGACTGTAAATATCTGCACTAGACTGTAACCACATGGTCAGCAGTTCAATTCCACTAGCCACTCCTCAGAAACCCTATAGAGTGTTTCTATGAATCAGAACACTGTGGGTAAATGGCACTTAGCAACAGCAGTAATAACCTGCCAGGACCAGAAGGTGTCCTCACAGTTGCCATGAAGTTGGCTCTAACTCACGGCAACTTCATCTATGTCACAGTAGAACTGCACTCCATCCACAGGGTTTTCCATGGCTGAACCTTCTGAAGTGAATTCTCAGATGTTCCTTCTTAGGCATCTCTGGGTTGACTCTAGCAGCCAACCTTTCATTTAGCAGCTGAATTCATTAACCATTTTTATCACCCAGGGACTCTAGAAGGTGACACGTTGTTGTTGCCCAGTGCCGTCAAGATGGTACCAGCTCATAGTGGCCCTGTATAGGGTTTCCAAGGAGCATCTGCTGGGTTTGAACTGCCGACCTGTGGTTTGCAGTCCAGTGCTGATTCACAGCACCACACCGGAAGTCCAGAAGGTGACATAGGTGAGCTTTAACAAGGCGATTAAGATAAAGATCACCTTGGTCTTATACAAATAACTCCAAAGAAAAGAAAAAGGGGAGACACCAAACGGCCATAGTCTAATATAACCTCTAAGCTAAAACCAAAGACAGAATGCAAAAAGTAACTAAAAGGCTGAATTCACTTATAAACCTAGATGTAAAAATGCTAAATAAAAAACAGCTCCATGAACCCAGCAATTGATAAGCAAACACATCATGAATATAGATTTATCCCAGGAATCTCAAGTTGGTATAATAATAGATGATCTATTAACGCAATCACAGAATTTCTTACATTAACAAATCATCTCAAAGGATGCAGGAAATCCTTTTAATAAAATCTCAACATGAGTTCATAATTAAAGAAGGAGAATGGAGTTGTTAGCAAATTAGGACCATACAAGGACTTCCATTACAGAGCGTAAGCCTGTATCACAAGACCACAACAAACACCACACTCACCATGAAGCATCAGAAAGAACCCTACCGGAAGGAGTGAGGCACGAGTTCACAGAATCACTCCTTTTGTTTAGTAACAGCCTCATCACTCCCCACCAAAGAAAGAGATCATGGTCAGCAGAGGATCAGTGACAACTGAAGGAATCTGTCAATAAGACGGATCGGCACAATTGTTGTAACAGTGGCCACAAACATCCCAAGGCTAGTGAGGCTGGTGCAGGACCTGGAGAAGGGTCATGGTTATACGTAAGGTCACCACCATAAGTCAGTGTTGAATCCATGGCAACTAAAAACATTTTTGTTTTAGTGGTTATATCAATGCCAACACTTCTGAGGATTCAATTTCTCAACTGGTACTGTCATCATTAGCTTCAGTGTATCTTGCTTGCCAGGAGATCAATGGCTTTAATCTCCTTCTCTACTCCACCAAGCATTTGTATTGGTTAGTTCTAGCACTTAACCAGCATACGTGAGGGGGCCTTCAAAATGATTGTGAAAATATCATAGAACTATCTTGGAATTTTTCCACTAACTCTTTAAAGCCCCTTCATACCCTATCTACTCTCCCACACTTATCTCTGTATTTGTTTTAGTTTTACAGATACACATTGATGTTGTTGTTAAGTACTGTCCAATTGGTTCTGACTCCTAGCAACCCTATAAAAGGTCATCCAAGGAGTGGCTGGTAAGTTGAACAGCCAACTTCAAGGTTTGAACCAACCAACGGTCGAGTACGTAACCTACAAGATCACACCAGAACCCTATATACAAGCTAAATAGCTAATAATCTCTACTAGTGTTTGTGCCAAACTTGCCCCGGTTACCTCTCTTAGACAAAGCCTATCTTTTACTATAAAGAGCTCTGGTAGTGTAGTGGTTATGAGTTGGACTGCTAACCCCAAGGTCAGCAGTTCAAAACTACCAGCTGTTCTGTGGGAGAAAGATGAGGCTTTCTGCTCCTGTAAAGATTTATAGCCTCAGAAATCCTGCACAGGGTCGCTAAGAGTCGTAACCGACTCCACGGCACACCACCACCATCTTTTACTATGCAGCACACATAATGTATTTGACATCAGGGATGGACTGTTAAGAGATCTCTGATTTCTATGTGACAGAAAGATCAGGTACTAACCACTGATACTCATTATTTTCTCAATGTGATCTCTAATTTTTTACAACTAGCAATTTCAAAAGATGATTTCAGTTTTAAGGGTACTATTCAAATTCAATAAAATGTTTCACATGTTAACTAAATTTTGCATTCATCAAGTAACAACAGTACATATCATAGTTTGCAGTCTGTTAAAATTTTAAACACAAAGAAAAACCCCAAATGGTCCCACAGAGTAACAGGTCTGAAGAACCTAAATTCTGCTATCTTCCTAAATATTGTGTTATCTATTTTTATTTCTAATCTATCGTGAAAATCCAGCAATATGTAATACATCTGAGATGAGCTTGTTCCGGCAGAGAGCCTGAATGATTTCTACTACAAATTTGTTATCAAAATAACCTATGTAAATAGAGACAAGTGTAAAAAAGACAGTTGAGGTAGCATTTTTAATATCAGACAAAGCAAACTGCAAGATAACAATCTGTTAGTAGAGATAAAAATGATAGTCAAGGAGACTGAGCTATTAAAAATATATATGCACATAATAATGGAGAACCTAACTGTCATGGCATTGTCGGTAAGCACTGGGCTGCAAGGTTGGTTTAAACTGCAAAGTGGGTAGTTCAAACTCAACAGTGACTACCTGGAAACATTATACAAGGTTGCTATGAGTAGGAATTGATTCAACAGTACTTAGCAGCAACAACAAATATATAAAGCAAACAGTGACAAAACTGAAGGGGAAAATACAAAATACTGCAATAATACAACAACAAAAAAAAAACCAAAAAAACAAAGCTCCAGAAACTGACAGAATACAAATTGAAATCTTTCAACAAACTGATGCAGCACTGGAGGCACTCACTCATCTATCCCAAGAAATTTGGAAGACAACTACCTGGCCAA
>NW_006408702.1:4471741-4474497 GCF_000296735.1 Chrysochloris asiatica
CTATGAGTCAGTACCAACTCGATGGCACCTAACAACACCACCAAAATGGACTGCTAGAAGCACAAACAAATCTGTGTTAGAAGAAGTACAGACAGAATGCTCCTTAGTAGCTAGGATGGCAAGACTTTGCCTCTAATACTTTGAGTACGTTATCAGACGGGACCAATCCCTGGAGAAGAACATTGGTAAAGTGGATGGTCAATGAATAAGAGAAAGACTCCCAACTAGATGGACTGACACAGTGCCAGCAGCAATGGGCTCAAACATTAACGATAACTATGAAGATGGCACAGAAGCAGACAGTGCTGCATTCTATTGTGCATAGGGTCTCTCTGAGTCAGAAGCAATTTCACAGAAACTTACAACAACAACAATAAAAATCGGAGACTTCAATACACCACTTTCAATATTGTAAAGAACATCTAGAAAAAAGATCAACGAGGAAAGATAGGACCTAAATGACGTTCTAAATCACCTGGCATTAACAAACATATGGAATATACTCCATCCCCAAGAAGCATGATATATACTCTACTCTAGTGTCCAGGAAAGAACATAGATTAGGTAATAAAACAAGTTTTGATACATTTTTAAGAATTGAAATTACACAGAGTATTTTTTCTAAGCACACTGGAGTAAAGCTAAAAATCATTAACAGAAAGAAAATGTATGGAAAATAAATAGACATATTAAGCAACACACTATTAAATTACTAAATGGGCCAAATGGAAGCATATACCATGCTCATGGATAGGAAGACTTAACATTGTGAAAATGTCAACACTACCCAAAGTGATCTATGTTGTTGTTAAGTGCTGTCAAACGAGCTCTGACTCATAGTGACCCTGTACAGGGTTTCCAAAGAGTGGCTGGTGGGTTTGAATTGCTAACCTTGTGGTTACAGTCCAGTGCTTATCTTACAGAACCACACCAGGATTCTAAAAGTGATCTATAGATATAATGTAATCCCAATCCTGACTCCAACATCATTCTTTAAAGAGATGGCGAAACTGATCACTAAATTTACATGAAAAGGAAATGGACTCTGGATAACTCAAGCATTACTACAGAAGAACAAAGTAGGAGGCCTCTTACTTCCTGATGACAAAACTACTACACAGCTACAGTACTCAAAACACTCTGGTACTGGTCAACAGTAGACACATAGATCAGTGGAACAGAATTGAGAACCCAGAAGTAATCCAGCCACATAGAGCCAGCTAATCTTTGACAAAGGGCCAAAGCACATAAAATGGGGAAGAGAAAGCCTCTTTAAAATAGCGCTGGCAAAACTGGAAATCCATTTGCAGAAAAATGAAACTAGACCCATATCTCATACCATATAGAAAAACAAACTCGATGTGGATAAAAGACCTAAATGTACAACCTAGAAGTATAATGATCATCAATCAAAAAACAGGGACAACCTTAGAGACACTGATACATGGCATAAATGTAGTATGAAACATAACTAAAAATGTAAAACAGCAGAAGACAAAATACATGACTAGGCCTTCTTAAAAATTAGACACACACATGCATCAAAAGAGTAAAAAGAGAGCCTACAGACTGGGAAAACTTTGTTTGTAATGACGTATCAGGCAAGGAACTAATCTATAATTTTTTTTAGAAAACTTCAACACAACCACAAAAAAAAAGAAAAAAAAAAAGACAATGGGCAGAGTACATGAACAGACACTACACTAAAAAAAATATTCAGGTGGCGAGATGAAGAAGCGTTTGTGATCACTAGCCAATAGAAAGACACCAACCAAACAACAATGTGGTATTGTCTCAGCCCCGCATTAATAGCAAAGGTCAAAACAACAGAAAATGGAGGGAGAGTGACTGTGTGCTGAAGACCTGGGGGGCTCAGGAGAAGGATTGCATGGAGGGGATCGTAACCATGGCAATGAGACGATATATGATAGAATGAATGTAAAACCAATGTTCTCGAATGTAAACTATCACATAATTCACAATAAAACATTTAAAAAAAAGAAAAGAAAAGAAAAAAAAAAACGAGCAGAAAACAAATCATGAGGATGTGGAGGGGCTGGGATCCTCCTACACTGCTGGTGGGACTGTAAAATGGCGCCACCACTACGGGAAATGGTATGGTACTTTCTTTAAAAGTTTAAAACAGCACTACTGTCTGACCCAGCAATCCCTCTACTTGGTATATATCCTCAGAAAATAGGAGCTGTGACACAAATATACACACCCATGTTCATTGCAGCATGATCCACAACAGCAAAAAAGATGGAGATAACCTAAATATAAGAGTGGATAAACAAACTTTGGCACATACACACAATGGAATATTACGCAACACTGAAGAACAATGATGACTATGTGAAACACTTCATAACATGAATGAACCTGGAGGGCAGTATGAGGATTAAAATTAGTCATTATATAAAGGACAAAGATTTTATGAGACCACTGTTGCAAAAACTCAAAAAATGTTTTCCAGACTAAATGCTTTAGAGAGAAAGGAAGATGGCACAAGGGAAATAAGATTCAATATATCTAGTTTACACTCCCAGCTAAGGTTGTTCATGATATAAGCAGATTTGTGTTATTTTTCAGTAATCCAGAACTTGATTGGAACTTAGTTCAACAGCATTTAAGGAGGTTGTGGAATAATATCCACTTGTCTGTGGATATTCATCAGCTACATGCTCAAATTTCTGATATAAGTAATTCTCAAGTTGAGCACTGAGTGGCTACTAATTTGCTACCCCTGCTAGAGA
>NW_006408702.1:4475191-4476787 GCF_000296735.1 Chrysochloris asiatica
AAAAAAAAAATGTTTTCAAGCTAAGTTAGACATTCTTTGCTCCTTGCAAGAGATGGGATGCAAGGAAGAGTAGTAATTCACTGGCTAGAGGGTAGACATGTATTCACTTGGGTGACAATGGGGAAGGCAATACACAACAAAAAAGAGGTTAGCAGAAGAATGGTGAAAACACAGGAAGGAATGCAAGGATTAAAGAAAATAGAGATAAAACTGTTATATACACATTCCCTGCAATAACAGGGCTCTATGGAGAGATACATGGGTAGATACACAGGCTGAAAAGGTATGGAGGGAAAGTATTGAGTACAACCACAAACATATAAGGCTTTGACGGAAGATAATCTGCACATGGGCATTTATTTGTTCTGCAAACAAATCTATGAATGTAGTTGAGTATGTTGTTGTTACTAAGTGCCGTCAAGTCAATTCCAACCCATAGCAGCCCTGTATAGGCTTTCTAAGGAGCAGCTGGTGAGCCTGAACCACTGACCTTGCAGTTCAAATGTCTCTGCAGTCTGACACATTAGCTCACAGTGCCGCACCAGGACAGGGGACAAAATTATGAAAACGTCTTAGCCACTGTCAAATAGCCTGAGGCAATGAGTTCCTTGGCCTAGAGGCTCAGGACCATAGTTTGGGGGGGCACCATGGTCAAGTGTTTTAGCACAGTCCCCAAAGCCAATGGTCTGCATCCTACTTTAGTTGAGTAGCTACTGGGATCTTAAAGCTTATTGGTCTCTCCATGTGCAAAGGAAAGAGTGATGAAAATGGAAGACGTTTGGAATCAATTAGCCCAATGGACCAGTGGAGCACATGAACATCAGTCTCCACAACACTGAGACCAGAAGAACTAGACGGTGCCCGGCTACCACTAGCAACTGCTCTGAAAGGGATCACATTAGAAGACCCTGGATAGATTGGGAAGAAAACGTAGAACATAACTCAAAGTTATAAAAAATACTAATAATTTAATGAAATGGATTAATTGATCAGAAAGAGACTGGAGGAACCTAAGACCATGGCCCTTGGCCACCCTTCGGGTCTTGAATGAAACTCACCCACATAGCTCAATTTTCAGCCCAGCAGTAGATATGAATAGACATGTTGTTGTTGTTAAGACCCTAGAGTCGGTTCCGACTCATAGAGACCCTGATAGGGTTTAGAGGAACAGATGGGTGAGTTTGAGCCACCAACCTTGTGGTTTGCATTTCAGTGTTGATCCTACAGTGCCACACCGGGATTCCAGGTATGTATTTTGTTGTCATTAAGTGCCTTTGAGTCGATTCTGACTCATAGTGACCCTACACAGCTTTCGGTTCAGACTGACCTTGCAGTACAGTGCATTAGCCCACAGTGCCACACCAGGACTCCAGGTATGTACACAGGTGTGGACATAGAGGGGAACAAAACCACTAGGAAGGTATGCTCACCATGCAATGGTCAACCATCCAAGATCAAAATGGCAGCATTTACCTAAGGACAAAATACAGAAAGCTTGGGAAAGAGGGTGGAATGGAAATGGAACTACAGGGAGGAAGCGGGAAAACTGGTTATGTGGAGGGGACTGCAATCATTGAGGTTATTTACACAAAGTGT
>NW_006408702.1:4477697-4478224 GCF_000296735.1 Chrysochloris asiatica
TTAAGGTTTTGTGTCAACTTGACTAGGCCACGATTCTCCATGTTCTAACGGTTGAGATGTAGTTATCCCACACGATGGTGTTTAATATAATGTATGCTGAGATCTGCTATGAGGAGCCAACCAACTGAAAGGAAGTGTCCTCAGAGACATGGCCTGCTCTCTACTGACTGGACACGGGAGCAAATCCTGCTGCTTTTCTCTGCTGGGTGCACCTGGCTCATCATCTGGACTGGAGTCAGGGACCTGCTCCATTGCCTGTCTATTCTAGGAGTCCTTGCAACCTGCCATCTTACCTCCTTGTATGCCAACCTGCCTGCTGCCTGACCTGCCAATCTTGGTTCATCTGACCCCTGCATTGGGACTTCCCACTCTAAAAGTGTATGAGCCATCTCCATAATGTAAACATCTCTTTATATATACATATGTAGGCTTCACTGAATAAGGAGGATCGTAGAAGAATTGATGCCTTTGAGTTGTGGTGTTGGAGGAGAATACTGAAAGTGCCATGGACTGCCAAAAGAACCAAT
>NW_006408702.1:4487816-4502629 GCF_000296735.1 Chrysochloris asiatica
TCAACATCAGAATGTTGACATTGATATTTAATCAGATGCTGTTGATAAATTTGACAGATGAAAAAAAAAAGGAAAAGATTTCAAGTGCACAACCTAACTCAATAACTTTAGGAACTAGAAAGAGAGGACTAAACTAAGTCTTAACTTACCAAAAGAAAAAAGAAATGATCAGATATCACAACAAAAGCAAATGAAATATAAAACAGAATCAATAAAATCCACGTTAACTCTATTAAAAGATCAATAAAATTGACAAGTCTTTAGATTGACAAAGAAGAAAAGCAAATTATCACAATGAAAAACAAAAGAGAGGACATCAGAGCTGTCACAAAAGTATTAAAGACATTTGTGACAGAATATTATTAGCAAATGTATACTAACAAATTAGATAACCTAGATGAAATGGGATAAATTATTATAACTACCCAAAGAGGGAAGAGGAAGTCACAAAAGACCCATATAACAAGTGACAAGATTTAATCAGTGATCAAATATCTCCCTCTGCCTGCCCTCCCCCCAAAGTCCTGCACCAGATGGCTTCAACCCCTTTTATTAAAATGTTAATTTTTATTAAAATTCAAATAAACATTGAGAGAAGAATTCACACCAATACTGTTTAAACTCCACCAAAAGAAAGAGAAGGAAAAGATACTATCTAACATTCTATATTAGATTTGTGGTTTCGTGCTGTAGGATAAGCACTAGATTGTGAATCACAAGGCCAGCAGTTCAAACCTACCCACTGCTCCTTGGAAACACTATTCAGGGTTGCTGCTCGAGAGCACGTGAAATAACAACAATTCATTCTATGACACAAATATAACCCTGATATACAAGCCAGACAAAGACATCAAAACCAACAAAAATGACAGAATAATCTTTCTTGTGAAAACATAGGTAAATATCATCAACAAAATAATAGTGAACAGAATCCAACTCATATTAAAAGAGTCTTATACCATGTCCAAACAGGATTTATGAGGTTAAGTCAAAAGAATTACTGTAAAATCAAAGAAACCATTATTATTAAACAAAACAATCATGACACATCCTTCCCATCAAGGTTGATACATTTCTTAAGGCAGTGTTTCCATCTCCCTAAGCCTTCCCCAAGGAATCCTGCCCTCTTCAAATTACACTCCATCAAAATGGCAGTTTCCACCTCCTCAAGGGACACAAATCATGTATCTTTGAAATGTTCTGTGAGTTTGGGGGAAAAAAGAAGTCTGAAGGCGCAAGACCAGGACTATAGGGTAGATGTGGTAAGGATTCCCAATGAAACACTCAAGAGAACAAACCTTGCTACTTACTTACCCTCAAAGAATAAGCAAGTGCATTGTAATGATGAGAAAAAAATTATTCAATGCAACCTTTCCAGGCTTTTTCTCAGGATGTTCAATTGTCTTAAAACTTCTTCACAATAAACCCGTGTGACAGTCCTGTGTCCCTAGACAAAACTTATCAAGAATCCTCTTTGGAATCCAAACAACAGTTGCTGTAACCTTCTAAGCTGACCACTCTGCCTTGAACTTAACTGACCTAGCAGATCCCCTCATAAGTCACTGCTCTGACTGGACCTTGGTCTCTGGATTATATTGATCGAGCTAAGATTCATTCCCAGTTATGCTTTTCTCCATAAAATCATCTTAAATATCTTCTATCTTGCTTAAGGGACTGGTAACTAGATCAATGTGCCTGATCCAAGCCATGGTATTGTCAATTGCCTCATACGTATGTGAATGTTGGACAATCAATTGTCCAGAGACCAGAGAAGATTTGATGCATTCGAATTATGGTGTTGGCAAAGAATATTGAATATACCACACACTGCCAAGAGAAAGAGCCAATCTGTCTTGGAAGAAATGTAGTCAGAATGTTCCTTAGAAGCAAGCATGATAAGATATCGTCTCACATACTTGGAACATGTTATCAAGAGGGGTCAGGATCTGGAGAAGGATCGAATGCTTGGTGAAGCACAGGGTCAGTGTCAAAGAGGAAGGTTCCCAACAAGATGGATTTACTGAGTGGCTGCAACAACAAACCCAAGCATTCCAACAATGATGAGACGGGCACAAGGCAAGACCGTGTTTCGTTCTTTGGTAGGTAAGATTGCTCTGAGTCAGAACTGACTGGGTGGCACCTAACAACCACCACCACAGGATGGATGCTGCAGGCCACCTTTAATGCGACAACAGGCTGCCCTGGACTTTATTACATAGCAAAAATGAAGGATGCAACCAAAACAGTCATACAGTAATAATAATCATTGTTGACGTGCCATCTTGTCAGTTCTGACTCATAGCGACCCTGCTGGGTTTGAACTGCCAACCTGCGGTTTAGCCGTCCACAGTCCCACACCAGGACCCAATAATAATTGGTGTTGTTATTAAGTGCTATCGAGTAGGTTCCAACTTGAGCGACCCTGTATAGGATTTCCAAGAAATGGCTGGTGTGTTTGAACTGCCAACCCTGTGGTTTGCAGTCCAGTGCTGACGCTACAGCACCACACCAGGAGTCTAACAGGAATCAGAAATTGTATGCCTTTGAGTCTTACATTCAAAACCACGGGCATGGGCTTCTGTAACTGTTTCACAGCGAGCTGTGTGGTGTGTGTTGTACTCTGTGTCTTGAAGAATAATTGGAAGGGTTTATTATTATTCTACCACATAAAGGAAAACATGAGTACAGACAAGAAGCAAAGTTATCCAGCCTGAAAATCCCATTTCAACTTTTAAAAGGCCGTGAAAAGCTCCAGTGCACTTCTGAAACTTAGGCATTTACAAAGCCAGGCAGGAAGTTAGGAGGTTCTGCAAATACTGCCTTGCTTGAAAGATGCTGACATTTCTTTGGCAGATGCCAAAGGCTTTGTGAGGTGAGGCTGTGCACAGCCAGTTGAGATTTAGACACCGAACTGGGAACGTTCCAGGAACTACAAAAATAATTCAGTCCCCATCTGAAATTTTGTGAGCTTTTGGTTTCTTAATCCTTAACCTTTTATTCTTCTTATTATTTATTTAACTGTTTCTTCATTTCAATCACATGGAAAAGTTACTCATTGAATGATGTGTATAAGAGATGTCACCTCAATTCTCTGGACGTCTCACTCAAATGGATCTTTCTGGATAGCCAAGGGATCAAAAGCTGATGGCTGGTGATTTATGTGCCAGAACCCATGATAACTGGGGAGAAAAATGTTCCGAAGTGTACTCTGTTTTCTTTCATTTCTATATTAAGAGCTCAAACAGAATTTTCATTAATTTCATTCTTTATTTCAAATGTTATAACTCATTGCCCTCTTAAAACTACTTCAATACTGTTTCTCTCATATTTTAGACATATTATCAGGAGGGAAAAATATCTTGGGAAAGTACATCATATTTGGTGAAGTAGAGGGTCAGCGAAAAAGAGGAAGACCCTCAACAAAAACAAGATGGATTGACACCATGGCGGCAGTAATGGGCTCAAACGTAACAAGTATGAGGATGGAGGACCAAGCAGTGGATTGCTGTGCTGTGCACAGGGTTGTTATGAGTCCGAAGTGACTCAACGGCACCTAGTAACAATAACATTCCATCTTAGTCCAGACTGACCAGTTAGTACCAGTACCCAATGAAAGGGTCATCATGGAGTAATCCAAGCTCCAGTCTGATCTCAGAAGTTAGAACATGAGCAGATTCAGTGTGAGGACCTCAGCTCTAGACTATATCACCTCCAGACGGTGTCCTAAAATCAGCCTCACCATGCTAGTCCTGGGGACAAACCTTCCATGGCTCCCATCCCCCAGAGGATAAAACCCAAACTGATGAACCTTATCCTGACAAGTCTCTTATCATGGTCCTCACTTGACTTGTCATTTTCTTGTCACCATTACACATGCATATGTACACACACACATAGATTCACAATGTCAGGCAGGAAGTTAGAAGCTTCTGTAAATACTGCCTTGCTATGAGTGTTCTGTCTCAGGTCATGAAAGTTGGCTCCATCCCACAAGGGTAAAAGATGCCCACTTGTGAGGCTACCAGACACCCAAGACTGGTCCCAAGCTGAATCCCTGACCCCTATGAGGACTGTTCACTCATGCATCAGACCCAATGTAATCATGGTTCATAATGGACTAAAACTACTCCCTAGGTCTTCAAGAACAGACAGTCATCACCCCTGGGTACTGACACTGATGAACACCATCCTGTGAAGACTTCTCCATGTGGTCCTGCATGAAGCCCCTTGAGAGGTGATGACTTACAAGAATCACCACCATACACTGGGCACACGTCTTTTACACGAGGTTTCTATCCTCAAAAGAATCCTGTGAGGTAGTCGATACTCTTCCCATTTACAGATAAGAAAGTGACTTCGGTGACTCTGGCACACAGAGCTTGATGACCTGTCCAAAGTGGCCCAGATTAACAGTGCTGGAATCAAGACACCAGCTCAGAATTACATGGCATGTGACTCTAGGTGCCTGTGGTCTTGAGACACATACAAATAGAAACTCTATCCACCTGTCTGCCTATCACTGACTGCTCTTTTCCTCCAATGCCCACATCAGATTCTCAGGAAATCCAGACTCCAACCTCTACCATCTCCTTCCTTGCCATCATACTGGTCCAAGTATCTCACTCTTAACTGGTCTCCCTAGTAACCCTTTGCCTTTCACCATCTACTCTCCACACAGCAACCAAAGTCAGTTTCCCAAACCTTAGCACTTACTCTGCTCAAAACTCTTCAACGAAAAAAAAGGACCTATTACCACCAAGAAAGAAGAGCCAAGAGTAGAGTGCATTCTTTGGACCTGGCGTTCCTACACTGTAAAGTTCTTAGATCCAAGGGAAGATGGATGTCAAGATACATGGAGAGCTCCAAGGAATGGTGGGTCTGCAGACATGGAAAGAAGACAGGGACCTTTCTTTAGAGTCGACAAAGAAAGACAAAGTGTTCCCCTAGAGTTGGCACTCTAAATAAGGACTTTTAGCCTTCTAAACAATTCCAAGATCAAGTATACAAAAAATCTCTGTTAGCACTTGAGAACGAGGAAAAGAAGAAAGTTCTCGATCTTCTGGGTCACAGAGAAGCACAATGACTTATCTAAACAGCAAAGGGGAAAAGACAGCAAGAGTTCCAATCCGCCATGGAGGAGGTGCTCTCAGCTGGAACGGAGGACTCCAAAATCCAGTTCCTCAACAGATCCTAAAGGAATTCTAGCATATACTGTTTTTGATGAAAATATTGACGTGAATTTGAGAGTTATCTAAGCATGCAGCCCAGCCTTGTATTGCACACCCTGTGTCCAGGGTCAAAGAGAATGAGCTGAAATCAGGCCCCTGGTACACAGGCAGGAACTTGGAATACAGGCCTCATGACAATATGATTTCTGTGGCAGCTCTACCCTCTGTCTGTTTTTCCCAGTTTCACCCCATATTTGGAAGACACTGCACAATAGCCAGTTACGACACTGTGTAAAACTAAACCTATTATAAACACATTCTAAACACCAGAAAACATAGAAAGGAAGGCGATCCTTTACAAAGGGTTCAAACCCGTCAACAGAAGTCTGACAAGTATGAAATGATGTACTTACTGTAAGAAAAAGATTTTTCAAAGTTCCCTTTTGAAGAAACTGGACTGAAAATTTTTTGGAAAAAAATTTAAAAGCAAACGGAAGGTGTTGTGTATTGATCTCTATCATGTTTGTGGTTGTACTGTTTCTGTATTTAAGCTGAATTCCCATTGCTACTTCCTACAAAACTCCTGGGGAAGAAAACAGAGTGGGTGCTCTGAAGTAGAGAAGATGAAGTGGACTGTAAGAAGGATATAACCCAAAGCAACAGCAGACAGATATGACCCCTGGCATGTGTGTTATCGTATGCACGACCTCCCATTAAGTACTGTCTTAAGCTGCGTTCTCTAGAGACACAAAACCAGTGCACCTGATGTGTGCATATGTAAACAGGAGTTTAAACCAGACGATTGAGAGGTTTTCATTTGTTGTTCTTTTTCCTGGCAGAACTTAAGTTATTCATTGCAAAATTAGGACAAGTTCTAAATAAGTGAATAAAATCGCGCAAAAAAAGTTCAACTGAATTTCATCTAGCAAGACAGGTTTTAAATATACTTTTTATTCTCCTAGGAAGTGGTTTTTGAGACATACTTAAGAAATGTGCCCATTCTTACCATTTTTTAATAAATCTAGTAAATGATTTTGTCTCTGGCTTCAAAGTCTCACTCATCCTTCATGATCCTATCCACTGTAAATGGAGGCGTTCATGGAGCCTTATGACCAGGATGGAATGACTGGACTAAACTGGTCCTTTAATTTATCTGTCCAGAACTTTATTTGCCTAGTTGCTTGTCCAGGATTGAATTATTTCCCAGTCCCTCCAAATAGATGTCAATTTGACTGAGCCTCAATTCTTATTGGTTTGGCAGTTATTCAGCGATGTAAATTGGCAGTTATGTAATGATGTAATCTGTTGAGATCTGATGTAATCAGTCCTAATCCTACATAGAGATTGGGATAAGACACAACTCACTCGATCATAGCCCTGATCCCATGTAAGGGGAGTTTCCTTGGGGAGTGTCCTGCATCACCTTTCATCTTATAAATGGAAATATGAGAGACAGTGAGCAGAGAGGGGCTTCCTACCACCAAAAATGAAGAGCAGGGAACAGAGCATGCCCTTTCGATCCAGGATCCTTGTGTTGAGAGCTTCCTAGACCCAGGGGACAACTGATGCCAAGACACACACAGATCTACAAGGAACACTGGCCCACAGATGCTAAGGGATACCAGAACCTTCCATCTACACTGAAAGCCAACACAGAGAGAAAACCTTCCCCTAAAACTGGTAAATTGAATTTGGACTTCTAGCTGCCTAAACTGTGAAGGAATAAACTTATGTTTGTTAAATTTAAAGAAAAAGGAGTTTACATCACACACTTAGAGAGGTGAGAAAGTCACAAGTCTGTGGGTCAGATGACAGGCTGGAATCTTCTGACTCATGTAGCTGTAGAACTGAGGAACCAAGATTGGCAGTTCAAACGGCAGGCAGGCAGGTTAGGCAGGAATAATGGCAGGCGACTGATAGCTCCCAATAGAGCAGGCCACTGGTAACAGACCAGGTCACTGGATCAACCCCCTGCAGAATCCAGACCCAGAAGAAAGTAGCACGATTTTCCAGAATGTCTATGTATTAGAAGCTGGCTACACCTCCAAGGAAACTGCCTTTCAAATGATTGACTGCTCATAGCAGATCTCATCAGAGATTGATTACATTATATTAGATTTCATGATGAGTGGCAAGTCACTGAGAATCCTGCTCCAGGGAAGTTGATACGAAAGTATCAAGTTAAACATTACTTGCTCTACTGTTGCCAGAAGAATTTCACTTGGCCTTTGATATTCTGTTGGAAATTTCTCCAATGGTTTATTTAACTATGCAGCCAGGTAGGTGATAATTATTTATACTGTCCGTTAAAGACATTGTCTTCTTTCCAAATTAAGGTAACTTTACTATACATTGAGAAACAGGGATGTGGGAGGAAATGGCAAACAGTTCCGATTCTAGGACCTTGAAAAACGTGAGAGCAAGAAGTAGGAAGGAATGGGTTGAAAAGTAGGGAGGTGTGGCATTTAGGGGCTTAAGCATTCAAAAGTGAGGAGAGCAAGTAGAAGAAAGAAAATGGAAGTTCTTGTAAGCTGCAAACCTATACACAACAAATCGAAGCACTGTCTGGTCCAACACCACTGGGGGTCTTCCTCCTTTTCACTGACCCTCCACTTTACCAAGCATGATGTCCTTCTTCAGAGATTGGCCCCTCCTGATAAAACCTCCAAAGTATGAGAAGTAAAGTCTCGCTATGCTGGCTTCTAAGAAGCATTCTGGATGTACTTCTCCCAACACAGACTTGATTGTGGTCTGCCAGTCCATGGTACGTTCAGTATTCTCCTCCAACAGCATAACTCAAATGCATCAATTCTTCTATGGTCTTCTTTATTCGTTGTACAACTTTCACATGCATATGAATCTAGTAAAAAAAACTGTGGCTTGATTGTTGTTGTTGTTGTTATGTGCCGTCGAGTCGGTTCCGACCCATAGCGACCCTGTACAGGGTTTCCGAGGGTGTAAATCTTTACGGGAGTAGAAAGCCTCATCTTTCTCCCGCGGAGCAGCTGGTAATTTCGAACCGCTGACCTTATAAGGTTCGCAGCCCAATTCGTAACCACTACGCTACCGGAGCTCCGTGGCTTGATTAAGGTGCACCTTACTCCTCAAACTAACATTTTTGCTCCTGAACACTTTAAAGAAGTTTTATGCACCATATTTGTGCAATGCAATTATGTCGTTTAATTTCTGCACTGCTGCCTCCATGAGTGCTAACAGAGGATCTAAGCAAAATGACATTATTTGGCAACTTCAATTTTTTCTCTATTAATCTTGATGTTATTTACTGGTCCAGTAGTGAGGATTTTTGTTTTCATTATATTGAGGTGCAACCAATACTAAAAGCTGTGGCCTTTGATCTTCATCAGTAAGAATTTTAAATCCTCTTCACTTTCAGCAAGCAAGGCTGTATATCATCTGCATATCACATGATGAATGAGTCATCCCACAAATAACTTCTTCATATAGTCCAATTTATTGGATTATTTACTCAGCATATAGATTGAATAAAGGTGGTGAAAGACTACAACCCTACCACACAGTCGTCCTGATTATAAACCATTCAGTGTCCCCTTGTTCTGTCCGAAGGACTGTCTCTTCACCTATGGACAATTAAGTATTGTGGAGTACCCATTCTTTGCAGTGCTAGCCATAGCTTGTCATGATCCACACATCAAAAGCCTTTGCACAGCCAATAAAACACAAGTAAACATCAGTCTGGTATTCTCGGCTTTCAGGCAAAATCCATTTGATGTCAACATCGATGTTCCTCATTCCACATCCTCAACTGAATCCAGTTTGAATCTCTAGCAGTTCCCTATGTACTGCTAAAGTTGTTTTAAAATTATCATTAGCAAAGTTTTACTTGCATGTGTTATTAATGATATTGTCCAATGATTTCTGTATTCATTTGTGTCACCTCGTTTTGGAATGGGCACAAATATGGATCTCTTCCAACCAGTTGGTCAGGTAGCTGGCTTCCACATTTCTTAGCATACATGAGTGAGTGCCTCCAGTGCTGGATCAGTATGTTAAAAGATTTCAATTTGTATTCCATCAATTCCAAGAACCTTGTTCTTTGCCAATGATTTCAGTGTATGTTGAATTTCTTCCTTCAGCACTTTTGATCATATGCTAACTCTTGAAATGGCTGAACATCAATCATTTCTTTTTGGCACAGTGATTCTGAGTATTCCTTCCACCTTCCTTGTATGCTTTCTACATCATTCAATATTCTGCTGATCTAACCCTTAAACATTGCAAGTCAGGGCTTGAATTTTTTGCCATTTCTTTCAGCTTGAGAAACTCCAGGTCTTCATAGCACATTTCATTATAATACTTGACTTTGTCTTCTTGAGCTGCTCTTTGAAATTTTCTGTTCAGCTCCTTTTGCCTTCTCATTTCTCCCATTTGCTTTAGCATCTCTACACTGGAGAGCAAGTTTCAAAAGTCTCTTCTGACATCCATTTTGCTCTTTTCCTTATTCCTTGTCTTCTTAACAACCTTTTGCTGTCTTCCTGTACAATGTTCTTGATGTCGTTAATGTCTAATACATTCAATCTGTTCTAGAGGTGATCTCTAAATTCAGATGGGCTACATTCAAGGTCATACTTTTCTCTCATGGATATGTTTTAAAATTCTTTAACAGTTGATTAGTTGAGTTCTGATAATCAAGCCATCGAGGCTAGGTCAAATAGGTATTATCTGCAAGTTTGGGTATTCGTGTGAGTCTCCCCTCACCTTCATATCAGCTGGCTGCTTACCTGATCCACTGTCTTCCCCTGGACTTGTTTTGACAGATGAAGCTTTTTTACCAACTTTTCCCACAGATGTAGTCATTTTGATTCTGTGTATTCCATCTGGTGACGTCCATGTGTATAGTCATCTTTTATGTTGTTTAAGAAAGTTATTTTCAGTGAAGACGTCATTGGTCTTGCAAAACTCTGCCATATGACTTCCAGCATTGGTTCTATCACCAAAGCCATATTTCCCAACTACTGATCTGTCTTCTTTGCTTCCAACCTTTACATTCCCATTACCAGTAATGGTCAATACATCTTAATTTCATGATTTATTATATTCAGACTGAAGAAGTTGGTAGAATTCTTCAGTTTTATCACCACTGGCTTTAGTGATTGATGTGTAAATTTGAGTAATAGTGGTACTAACTGGTCTTCCTTGTAATCGTATGAATATCATCTATTATAGACACAATTATACTTCAAGATAGATCTTGAAATGTTCTTTGTAACGATGAATGTGACACCATTCCTCTTTTATCTGTCATTCCCAACACAGTAAACCAGATGATTGTCAGATTCAAAATGGCCATACCAGTCCATTTCAGCTCACTAATGCCTAGGATAAGGAGCTCTGGTAGCGTAGTGGTTACAAATCGGGCTGCTAATCTCACGGTCAGTAGTTCGAAACTACCAGCTGTTCCATGGGAGAAAGATGAGACTTTCTGCTCCTGTAATGATTTGCAGCCTCGGAAACCTTCTACAGGGTCGCTGTGAGTCGGAATTGACTCCACGGCACATAACAACAACAACAACACCTAGGATATGCATGTTTATGGCTCTCATTTAATTCTTGACAACTTCCAAATTCCCTAGATTCGTACATTGTACATTCCATGTTCCAATTACTAATGTATGTTTACACCTCTTTCTCCTAATTTTGAGTTGTGCCCTATCATATCAGCAAGTCTAGGTACTGAAAGCTTTACTCTATTCATTTCATTACAGTCAACTCTAATGTGCAGCTCTTCGCTAGTTGTATTTTGAGTACCTTTTACCTGAAGGGTTTATCTTCTGGCATTATATTTGCTATCCATAAAGTTTCAATATCCAATATTCTGGTACTATCTAACAGTGTTCCACAGCTACTAATAAGCTTTTCAGCGGCAAAACATTCAGAAGCAGTCCGCCTCTCCTTCCTATTCGGTCTTAATCTAGAAGCTCAGTTCAAACCTGTCTACCATAGTGACCCTGCTGGTATTCAAATACTGGTGGTATAGCTTCAAACATCACAGCAACATGCAAACCACCAAAGTATTACAAACTTACAGATAAGTGGTAGAGAAAACGGAGTGTGTGTGGGGGTGGGGTGGGGGGATGTATAAAAGTGGCATGGCTGAACTATCACCTCCTCCTCTTCAAGATGGGGAATGAGAATCAATATCAGCCCAAGGCTGATTCCTATCAGGTAGAAGTCAGATACTCTCCAACCATTTACCCATCCCCAGTGGACCAATAAACAACATTCTTAACAATGGAGACACGACTGAAGCTGTCAAAGACTTCATTTTACTTGGATCAACCATCAACACTCATGGAAGCAGCAGTCAAGAAATCAAATGGCATATTGCATTAGGCAAATCTGCTGCACAAAACCTCTTTAAAGTGTTGAAGAGCAAAGGCGCACCTGACTCAAGTCATGGTATTTTCAATAACCTCACATGCATGTGAAAGTTGGACACTGAATAAGGAAGATCGTAGAAGAATTGATGCTTTTGAGTTATGGTGTTGGAGGAGAATATTGAAAGTACCATGGGCTGCCAAAAGAACAAACAGATCTGTGTTGGAAGAAGTGCAGCCAGAGTGCTCCTCGGAGGCCAAGATGGCCAAACTTCGTCTCTCATACTTCGGACATACTGTCAGGAAGGGCCAGTTGCTGGAGAAGGATATCATGTTTGGTAAGGTGGAGGGGCAGAGGAAAAGAAGACCCCCAGAGAGATGGATTCGCACAGTGGAAGCATCAATTGGCTCAAGCGTGGCAGCAATTGTGGGGTTAGCCCAGGCCCGGGCAGTGTTTCCTTCTGTTGTACAAAGGGTTGCTATGAGTCAGCACCAACTTGATGGCCCCTAACAACAACCACAGTAACAACGTCAGCTATCTCTCCCTTTACACTCTCTTCTTCTCTCCTGAATTCAATAATCAGTTGTGATGGCCACACAGAACTCACAGACAATAACTGACCATAATTATGGTTCTGAGGTTTGTTAGGAAAGTTAACAGGCTACATTTCAGGACCAGGAATGATATAGGATACAATTCTTCAGTCAGAACAGCTTCTTGGCTGTGCCCACAAGCAGGCCTCTCCCTGCTGTTGGGCCTCTCACAAGTGTTAGAAAGCTCTTTCACTGCTCCAGTAAGTTCCTAGGAGCACCCCGCTCCTCCAGCAGGTCTCACACCAACGGCACTCAGTTTTCTGGCTCTCTGGGCCGCTAAGCCGCAATGCCATCCCGTTACTTTCCTCCTTCTGCTGCCTCGGATGCCACTGCTTTGCTGCCGCTGCTGCTGCTGCCGTCTTACACCATCTGCATTGTTACAGCTCTCCCGGTGTCCCAGAGTCTAGGAGGTTCTCAGCACACGGACCCCACGTCCAAATGACACGCTCACTCCTGGCTCTTCTTTCTTGGTGCTAGTGAGGGCCCCTGTCTGACTCTGGGATGACTTAAGCCTAGAGGGATAGCAAAACTGATCAATCTGCTTCTTAGGGTTCTATACATCTTATTTACATGACCCCAACTACCAGCTGTTCTGCGGGAGAAAGATGAGGCTTTCTGCTCCCGTGAAGATTTACAGCCTTGGAAACCCTGTTCAGGGTCGCTATGGGTTGGACCGATTCACGGCACTTAACAACAACCACCACCACAACGGTGCCATGCACTTTATTTGCGTTGTTAGCAAGCTATCCAATCCCCTTGGTGCACCACAAGCAACTTAATTGCATAATTCTATCCAGTTATCTGATGGGAGTTATAAGACCATGGCAAAAAAATATTGATTACATTGCAGGGAGAGTCCAGAAAGAAATCCATTCATTTAGATATTTTAACTGGAGTCCTGGCATAGCACTGCAGCATAACCACAAGGTCAGGGGTTCAAACCCACCAGCTACTCCTTGGGTCACTATGAGGCAGAACCAACTTGATGACACTTAACAAGAGCAACAACAAGACATTTTAACAAAGATCTACACCTGAAAAGAAGTCCAGGTGTGGTGCTGGAAGATAAGCACTGGATTGCTAACCATAATGTCAGTCGTTCAAACATTCAGCCACCCCTCAGAAACCTTATAACAGGTCACTATGAGTCAGAACTGATTTGACAGCACTTTAACAACATACCTAGAAAAAACAAAGAAATGTTTCCCTTTACATGAATATCCACAATAGCCTACTATTGTAGCTCAGCTCTCTTAACAGAAAGAGGCGTTTATATAGCGAGCTGGAAAACTTCATCATCATTTACGGTTTATTTCTGAGGAAAAATCATTTCTGGACTTCAGGTTATATGTTAAAAGCAAACTGCTATAAAAATAGATTGTTATTATGTTTAAGCCTGCTTTCCTTTGTTACAGCAACTAGTAGTGGTAAGCAAGTACCTTCCAAGACTGACAAAATTTTCTGGGCTTAAATAATAGATTGAAAAGTGAAATCTATGTGTTCAGGTTGTTGTTGTTAAGTGCCACTGAGTTGGTTTCAATTCATAGCGACCCTGTACAGGGTTTCCAAGGAGGTAGGTTTAAATTGCCGACCTTGTGGTTTGCAGTCCAGGGCTGATAAACAGCACCATACCAGAAGTCTGTAGGCTCAGGTAGGAGAAAACATATGGTTGAAATGAAGGGGCTAGACTTCTGTCTCTCATACTTCGGACATATT
Organism: Chrysochloris asiatica; assembly: GCF_000296735.1. Taxonomy (NCBI): domain Eukaryota; kingdom Metazoa; phylum Chordata; class Mammalia; order Afrosoricida; family Chrysochloridae; genus Chrysochloris; species Chrysochloris asiatica. The sequence goes on from NW_006408702.1 coordinate 4,501,651, forward strand.
GTCAGGAGGGACCAGTCACTGGAGAAGAGTGAGGTTGGCCCAGGACCGGGCAGTGTTTCGTTCTGTTGTGCATAGACAGGGTTGCTATAAGTCGGTAGCCATTCAGTGGCACCTAATAACAACAACAGGTTCTTGCCCCACAGTGGTCTCCTACTAGGCAGAATAAGTAGCATCTCTTTCCTTTGAAATACATCTTCTGAGATTTCCCTCTCCCACATATAAAGACAAGAAAAAAGGAAAAGGTCAAAATGGATGTCAGAAGAGACTGAAATTTGCTCTCCAGTGCAGAGATGCTAAAGCAAATGGAAGAAATGAGGAGATCCAAGAGCTAAACAGAAAATTCCAAAGATCAGCTCGAGAAGATAAAGTCAAATATTACAACAAAATGTGTCAAGATCTGGAATTAGAAAACCAAAAAGGAAGAACATGCTCAACATTTCTCAAGCTTGAGGAACTGAAGAAAAAATTCAAGCCTCAACTTTTGTTATTGAAAGATGTACTGGGCAAATTACTGAATGATGCAGAAAGCAACAAGAGAAGATGGAAGGAAAACACAGAGTCACTGTACCAAAAGGAAATGGTTAATGATCAGCCATTTCAAGAGGTAGCATATGATCAAGAGCCAATGATACTCAGCGAGGAAGTCCAAGGTGCATTGAAGGAATTGACAAAGAACAAGGCACCAGGAATTGAGAGAATAAAAACTGATACTTATCAAGAAAGTGAGGTGGCACAGGAGGCACTCACTCATCTCTGCCAAGAAATTTGGAAGACAACTATCTGGTCGACTGATTGGAAGAGATCCGTATTTGTGCCCATTACAAAGAGAGGTAACCCAAGGGAATGCAAAAATCATCGGAAAATATCTTTGCTATCCCATGCGAGTAAAGTTTTGCTAAAGGTAATACAGAAACGGCTACAATCATACATTGACAGAGAACTTCCAGAGGTTCAAGCCGGATTCAGAAGAGGCCATGGA
>NW_006408702.1:4503278-4505208 GCF_000296735.1 Chrysochloris asiatica
CTTTTTAAAGTGTTGAAGAGCAAATATGTCAGCTTGAAGACTAAGGTGTGCCTGACCCAAGCCATGGTGTTTTCAAGAGCTTCGTATGCATGTGAAAGCTGGACAGTCAATAAGGAAGACCATAGAAGAATTGATGCTTTTGAGTTACAGTGTTGGAGGAGAATATTGAAAGTGCCATGGGCTGCCAAAAGAACCAATAGATTCGTTTTGAAAGAAGAATAGCCAGAATGTCCCTTGGAGGCCAAGATTGGCCACACTTCATTTCTCATACTTGGAACATATTGTCAGGAGGGACCAGTCGCTGGAGAAGGGAATTATGTTTGGTAAGGTTGGGGGGGGGGCAGAGAAAAAGAGGAAGACCCCCAAACAAGATGAATTAGCCAAGTGGCAGCATTGATGTTCTCAAGCATGGCAATAGTAGTGAAGTTGGCCCAGGATCAGGCAGTGTTTCGTTCTGTTGTGCATTAGGTCGCTATGGGTCAGTACCGATTCAATGGCACCTAACAACAACGAAACATATATCTGGACCTTCACTTTCATTTGACTTTGTTTTATAATCTTCCTAATACCGACATAAAAGCAAATTTAACCGCTATATTAAAACTTGAAACCCACAAGCAACATTTGCAACAAAACTAAGTGGCAATGCTTTCCCACAACCCCCAAAATACAGACAGGTGGGAATAAACAATCCATAACCTCAAGACTGACAGGAGAAACTGAAAGGAGCAACGGTGTTTAGGAGACCTGAGAACAGGGGAGTCCCCATACAGACAACAGGTATTCACCGGAAGTTAGGCAAGCCAACAGAGCGGGGGACTGGGAAGAATTGTGCCCACACCAATAGTGGGACTGAGTTCACAGTGGGTGCCGGAGGTTCTGTGAAACCTCAGAATTGAATCCACAAGTCTTTTCCAAGTCAGAACTCACACTGAGGACAAACTGCTGGGTGTGGCATCAAAATAAAGCAAGACACACAGACACTACAGTTAAATGTGGGAGAAGGGAAGTGGGATCAGGAAATCTCAAAAAGCAAATTGCCAAACTTTTTCTAAATGTTGTTGTCAAGTGCAGTTGAGTCAATTCCAACTCATAGAGATCCTGTATACGGTTTCTGAGGAGGCTGTATGCAGACAGACCTTCCTGAAACTTTCTGAAAGTTCAAGTAAATTAATTTCATATAAAGAGGAGCACCAGAAAAATACCAAGGACAAATAACATGCAAAATCATGATAAGACAAAAAAGGAAAAAAAAAATCCCTCTCAATAAAAAAATAAGCATGTCAGAAATATATGCCCAGAGCAATATGGCACTTCCTCAGAAGGGCAGAAATACCTTATGATCCAGCAATTCCTCTACTTGGTATTTACCCACAAGAAAAACAAGCCACAACACGAGAAGATATATGCACACCAATGTTTATAGCAGCAGAAGATATATGCACACCAATGTTTATAGCAGCACTATTTACAATAGCAAAAAGATTGTTGTTGTTGTTGTTAAGTGCCATCGAGTCGGGTCCGACCCATAGCGACCCTGTACTCGGATGGAGGCAGCCAAAGTGCCCATCAACTGAAGAATGGATAAACAAATTGTGGTATATACATACAATGGAATATTATGCTACCTTGAAAAATAGCAAGGAAACTGCAAGCCACTACCTAACATAGATGAACCTTGAGGACATTATGTTGAGTGAAATTAGTCAGTCACAAAAAGGGAAATACTGCATAAGACCACTACTATAAAAGACTAAGAAAAAGAAACCATACTAAAGGGGGGGTGGATTCTTTGCCGGTTGCTGGAATGTGAAGGTGGGTGAAGGAAGGGAGGGGAAGGTGGAGCACTGGGCAGGGAATAGACACAGGATAGCATGGGTGATGGGGAGGGGGGCAATATATAAGAAGGGAGCGGGGAATGGAAGAACAA
>NW_006408702.1:4506336-4514441 GCF_000296735.1 Chrysochloris asiatica
AGATTCAGAGGGCATGGAGGAAGGTAGAATCTCCAGTGAGTAGTATCCAATCTGTCTAGACAGGACTGATGAAATGAAATGCAGATGGGTCTCTTGTGATACAACAGTGAATAATTGTTATCAGGACTGCTTGTGAGGGTCGGAATTGTAAAGGTAGACGTTTTGTAGCCAGGATGGGAGTGACTGACTTTGCAGTCTAGGAGCGGAGGTACCTGGGACCATCAAGGGTGAAGAGCGGAGAGTGGGACCCTACCCAGAGAAGCAGTTGATGCCTGAGATGGAGGCAGACGATGACGTGGAGAGATGGAGCTTTTGACCCAGAGAGGGAGAGGGGCTGTGTGCCAATGACCGGGAGCAGGCCTGTAGTGTATACCCTTTGGTTGGTTGATGATGCATGGAGGGGATTGTAACTATAGCAATGAAATGATGTACGATAGGATGAATGTAAAACTAATGTTTTCCCATGTAAACTATCACATAATTCACAATAAAACATTAAAAAAAAAAGAAAGAAAGAAACATATGCCCAGAGAAGAGTTCAAAACTACAGCTTCTGTTTGAAAACGAGCTAAAAGAGTTTAAGAAATCAAATAAAGGAACAAAATCAATCAAAATTACAAAAACTGAGAAACTGGATGACAGACTTAGTAAGTAATCCTAAATAAAAACAACTATTTCAGAAACGAAGCCAAAACTAGAAGACAAATAAGCAGCATAGATAATGCCACACACATACATAAAATCCAGAAGAGAAAAAGGAGGAAACTGTTAAAAGCAAAAAGAAAGGAAGAAAAAAGAGAGAGGTAAAAGGCATTCTAGAAAGAGTGACAAGTACTGAAGGAAGCAAAAAAGATTCAGCACACTTCTAATTGTTGTTGTTGTGAAGTGCCATCGAGTCGGTTCTGACCCATAGTGACCCTGTATAGCGTTTCCGAGGAGCAAATAGTGAGCTTGAACTACTGACCTTGTAGTTCAAATGGCTTTGCAGTCTGGTGCATTAACCCACAGCGCCACACATATAATGTTGTTGTTGTTGTTATGTGCCATCAAGTCGGCTCCGACCCATAGCGACCCTGTATAGGGTTTCCGAGGGTGTAAATCTTTACGGGAGTAGAAAGCCTCATCTTTCTCCCGCGGAGCAGCTGGTAGTTTCGAACCGCTGACCTTAAGGTTCACAGCCCTATTCGTTAACCACTACGCTACCAGAGCTCCATATAATAGAAGTTATTAAAGAAGAAAACCAAACCACGGAAAAGAACAAATACCAAATATTTAATTTTAGAAAACTTTCCTGAAATTAAAAAAAGACGTACTGAAAGACGCCAACACATTTCTGGGAATCACTAACAACCATTAATACATATTCTAGTAAAATTACTAGATTCGTTTCAAAGAAAAAAATGCATAACCATGAAGCATCTAGGAAAACAAGAGCACTTCCCTTATAAAAGTATGAAACTAAATTACCTTGTTTTGATAGCAATGATTATGTGCAAAAGAAAATGAAGCAACATTCACTCAAGAATACAGTTAGTAACCCGACATTCAAGCATGAAAGGTATGAAGAAACTGTTACCAACATACAAGAGCTGGGGGGTTCTGTTCTCAGTAGGTCTTCTTGAGAAATTTACTAAAGAACAAGCTACAGACAACTCAAATGACCAGAGACGCATCAGCATCTTAACTAGAAGTCCCGAGCACCAACAGCTGCTAACACAGAAAGAGGACTGAACAGACATTCTGTGCTTCCTTCAATCTTGTTGAAGAGATGGACTCTGAGCCTAACAAAACCACGAAACCCAGCTGCAGGAAATAGAAGACAGAGAGGCACGCTAAACTGCACAATGTGTTACTGCATTCCAAAACAGGACTGTGGTATATATTCTGCAGGTCAAACAACCTTGCATCTTACCCAGAAACCCTGTAAGGAAAATAAAGGAGAAAGGGGGAAACGCTATAACGACAAAGAAACACTTCAAAGACATAGCATCTTCAGGTATTAGAATAAGATGCCGTAGACTATGTTTCTACTCTTCTCTCTAAGCATAAACTTTTTAACAGTCAATCATTCTGCAAGGACTCTGAAAGCTGGACTGGCTAGAATTCTCAGAGTTTGAGGAACAACAACGTGGTTCTCTGTTTATCTCACGTATTTTCAAATTGGGCAATGAAGAGGCTTGCAATCTAAAGCCACAAACAGGTATACATTAAAAAAAAATATCCAAGAAAAGCCAGTTCTCTCTGACCAAAAGGCCAGGAAAGGAGAAGCCCAACATACCTGGTGGGAAGCCTCAACACTCACTCCACCAACAGAAGCCCAAAGGGGTCTAGCCCACTGGCAACTACAGCAACGGTAGTACCCCAGCTGTCCCAGTCTCCAATCACAATCTGGGCCTCCAGAGGACCCATCTGCCAGCAGCAATGTAACAGCAAAGCCCCGGGCCAGGCCATCCCACTCACTGCTCTGCAATACAGGCCTCAGTGGGCAGTCCACCATGCTCACGGTGATAGGAACAGAGCCGTGAACCACCCTGTCTCCTGCTCTTCAACCATTCCCTGGCAGGGGGTCTGATCCTCAAGTGACATTGAGGGCCAGTTCCACAATTAGATACTAGAGCAGGCAGTCTGATACTCTGGCAGCAGTGGCAACTGCAAAGCCCTGTGTCTCCCTGCCCTCCATCCAGTAGCATTAGGAGAGTCAGTGGCACCTGCCCTATCCCAGCTATTAGCAACAGTAGGTAGCCACAGAAGTACCTTCCAGCCCACAGACTACACCAGCAAGGACTGACCTGGAACCTACCAACACTAGCAGGGATTGTGAGGACTGGGAATGCTGAACTGTTACTAGAAGTGGCCAGAATCCACTACCTAAACAGAGCAACTGAATGCTGCACAGAAGATTTCAATAGTTAAGAGACTCCTAATGTAATAACGAAAAAGTCCAAAAAATGAAAATGTCTAAACCCAATCAAAAACCACTCACCAAACCAAGAATTAGGAAAACCACAATTTGAATAAGAAAAGAGAATAAACTGATACTGATATCAAACTATCTGATTAGGATTTTAAAACATTTATTACAAAAATCAATTAAAACTTATCTTAGAACAAATTTCAAAAATAGAAAACCTTGTCAAATAAAATGAAATTATAAAAGATAGCCAAAGGGAATGATAAAAATAAGAATGCAATAAACAAAATAAAAACTTATCTGGATGGGCTCAATGGTGTTGTTATGTGCCACTGAGTGGGTTTGAACTGCCAACCTTGTGGTTAGTCCAGCGCTTATCTGACAGCATAGAAATAACAAAGTGTGACTAGGAATAATAAAGGGAAGGTTCAGTACATGTAAAACAGGTGGATAGAACTTAGCCAATCTGAAGAAGAGAGTGAAAATAGACTGGAGGGAAATGAAAAGTCTCAAAGATATTTAGAACAAAATATCTAACATTCATCCCATCAGAGATCGACATGCAATAATGAGGATTCCATCAGTAAAATAGTCAACTATGTAAACAGCATCAAAAGAAGACGGAAGATCGAACCTATAACTAACTGGAATATCTTGGTGGGGAGGGGGGATTATGATGGTGTAGACAGATAAGAGTGGCTGGGGACATGGGACTCAGGGAGGGAGAGGAGCTGTCTGCTGACAGCCAGGGGGACAGGCCTGTGGGGTGTATCCTTTGGTTATTTGATGAGGCACGGAGGGGATTTCAATCATTGCAATGAAGTGAAACAAGATAGGATGAATGTGAAACTGAAGTGGGACAGAGGCAAATAATGAGGTATGCAAAGCCTTGGAACAACAGGGCTCTGGGATACAGAGAGTGAGACATGAGACGTTCATATGAGCAATTGACATTCTGTTCCACAGACAGCACTTGACCTTGTGTTGGCTGATGATATTGAGCTACTTCATTGTACTTATAATTAATTTAATTCCTGTGTATTCCATCAGGTGATATACAGGTATATAGTCTCCTTCTATGTTGTTGAAAAAGGTATTTTCGATGAGTAAGTCATTGGTCTGGCAAATGTTTATCATGTGATCTCCAGCATCATTTCTATCACCAAGATCACATTTTCAACTATGGATCCTTCCTCTTTATTTTCAACCTCCCCATTCCAATCACTAGTAAATATCAATGCAATTAATTATTGATTACATGTTTGATCAATTTCAGGCTGAAGAAATTGGTAGACTTCTTCAAATTCATCATGTGGTCCATGTGTAAATTTGAATAATAATGGTATTAACTGGTCTTCCATGTAGGAATATGGATATTATCCTACCACAGACAGAATTGTACCTTAAGATACATCTTGAGCTGTTCTTTTGGAGGATGAATATGATGCCATTCCTTTACAACTTGTCTTTCCCAGTTTAGGAAGCCATATGATTTTCTGATTCAAAATGGTCAATACCAACATATCTCAGCTCATCAACACCTAGGATGTCAATCTTTACGCATTCCATTTCATTTTTGGCAACTTCTAATTCACCTAGATTCATACTTGAGACAGTCCAAGTTCTGATTATTAATGGATGTTTCCAGCTGTTTGTGCTCATTTTGAGATTTTGTCACATTCACAAATGAAGGTCCCAAAAGCTTAACTCCATAAACATTATTAACTCTACTTTGAGGAGGCAGCTCTTCCCTATTCGTATTTTGAATGCCTTCTAACCCGAGGGCCTCATCTTCCAGCACTCTATATGACAGTGTTTGACTGCTATTCATAAAGGTTTCAATGGCTAACCATTCAGAGTCCTGGGGTGCCGCTGTGGGTTAATGTCCTGGACTGCAAGGTCAGTTTGAACTGCAAGGTCGGCAGTTCAAGCTCGCCAGTCACTTGGAAACCCTATACAGGGTCTTTATAAAACCGACTCGATGACACTTAACAACAACACAACTACTCAACAGTGGTCCTCCTCTCCTTCTTCCGAGTCTGTTTTAATTTGGAAACTCTGATGAAGCCTATATTCTATGGGTGTATCTTGTTTTTGTGAAGTGCTGTCAAGTTGGTTCCGATCCATAGCAACTCTGTACAGGGTTTCTGAGGAACAGCTCGTGAGCTTGAACCACCAACCTTGCAGTTCAAACGACTTTGCAGTCTGGTGCATTAACCCACAGCACCACACCAGGACTCCAGTATTTAAAATACTGGTGGCATAGCTTCCAGCATCACAAAAACACATAAACCACTCAGTATGACAAAACAACAGATGGTTGGTAGCTTCTAGCCATAATCTTTATAAATTCCCACCAAACAACTTTTTCTTTATGGGTCTAGATAAGAGAAGGTGGGGGGCGATGCTGATTTATTATATGATCCAAATGGGAGTGATTGTTAACAGGGTTCATTGTAAAAACTTGAAATTCTATCATGGGTATAAAATGGGCCATGTCAGAAGCACAAGGTTTGGGGCTCACTGCCATCAAAGAATCAGAGACAGGAGTGAAATACATCCTTTGGACCCGCAGATCCCAGTACATTTCACCTCCTCAATCCAGGGACAGAAAGCTGTGACACGAGAGGATTCGAATAAGAATGGCAGAACACCAGAGAGACTGGTGGGCTTCCCAGACCCCATAGCAAGGAAAGCTGGGTGACTTTGGGCAGGACGCTTGCTTGCACAGTGGTGCCTTCAGGCAGTTAATTGGACAAGCTAGATTTGCTGAGCCAAAGAGACAGAGCTGAATGCCTTCAGGTTAGGCTGATGGTGTCGTGATGTACCCTGTGAGCTTTGTCAGCAGTCCTAAAGGACTTTGTGACATTGCCTGGCCTGTCTGTGGACACAGCTAAGAAGAGGCTGTCCTGACTGGGAAAATTGTATTCTGGGCATTTCTGACCTTGAACTGTAACCTGCTAACTTCCCTAATAAAGGAGCTCTGGTAGCATAGTGGTTACGAATCGGGCTGTGAGCCCCAAGGTCAGCAGTTCGAAACTACCAGCTGTTCCACAGAAGAAAGATGAGGCTTTCTGCTCCCATAAAGATTTACAGCCTCGGAAACCCTGTACAGGGTCGCTATGAGTTGGAACCGACTCCACGGCACATAGCCACCACCACCAACTTCCCTAATAAGCCCCATACTGTGAGTGTGGTGTGTGAGTTCTCTGTGGCCTCGGCAATGAATTATCAAGCCCAGCTGAGGAGAGAGTGCTTTGGGAAGGAAAGGGGCTGCCATTTCTTACACCTTCAAGAACTAGTTCTCATGGATCCTTCAGGAATGAAGTGCGTGATCCTGCAATTACACTCCGAGATACATGCATATACCCAAGAGAAGTGAAAACATGTATCCGCACCAAAATCTTGTTCACAAATGTTTACAGTTGCATTCATAATATCCAAAAGGTGTGTGTAACCCAAATGTCTACAAACTAATGAATGGATTGGATAAATAAAATGTAGAACATCCGTATAATGCAAGATTTTTAGAATTAAATGGAATAACATATTGATACGTGCTACAAGGGTGAACTTTGAAAATATTATGCGAAGCGAAACAAGCCAGTCATAAAAGGTCAGAACTGATTTTATATCTATGAAATGTCCAAAATAGGAAAATCTATGTAGACACAAGGATTTTGGTGTCCACTAGAGATAGGGCGGAAAGAAGTGTGTGATGGGGTGAAGCTAAAGGCTATGGAGTTTCTTTCTGATGTGATGAAAATATTCCAAAATTTACTATACAACTCTGTGAGTATACAAGGAACTATTGAGTAGTATATTTTAAAGGGAAATTATATGGTATATGGAGGATTTGGGGTCTTTCCTGGTGAAGAAATTCCGTGCCCTTAGACAGGCAGGATTTGGGGTGCACCAGGATCAGTGGACCATCCCAAGCTACTACTGAAAACATTTTAATGAAGGGAAAACGTAGATATTTTCAAAGGAAAGAAATCTAGGAAAATAGTTACTAGCAGATCTATGGGGGCAGGGGAAGACATTGGGAGAAGCGCAAGAACTAAAGGTGACAGAGGGAGATACTATTTATATGCACAATCCTGAAATAATAATGATCTTGGAGATGATACTGCAAGGATAAACATGAAAGCCGAACAGGTGTGAGAGGGAGACTGTGAGTATACAAATACATAAAGGTCTGAAAGAGGAGATTTGTCCAGAGGTATTTACCTTTGCTGCAAATTGATCTGTGCATGGGGTGGAGCATACATGGGACAAAGTTATGAAAATCTATTAGACCAAACACCTAGCGGGTAAGAGGCACTGGCCTGGGAGCTCAAAATCCTTGTCTCAGAGGACACCAAGGTCAACAAGTGTAACAAAATCCACAAAGACCATGTTCTACATCCTATTTTGGTGAGTAGACACTGGGAGCATATTATTATTATTATTATTAGAGAGTGGCTATCTAACACTCTCTCCCTATTTGAGTGATGAAAATTGAAGACACATGGAAACACTTAGTGCACTGGACCAGGTACACATCAGACTCCATGACCCTGAGACAAGAACTAGATGTTGCCCAGCTACCACTATCAACTTCTCTAAAAGGGATCCCATTAGAAGGTCCTGGATACAGTGGGTGGAAAATGTGGAACAAAACAGAAAATCATTTTTAAAAAAAGAAGACACGGTTATCTGGTCAGATCGAGACTAGGGGAACCACTGAGACTATGGTCCTAAGACACTCTTGTCTGGAAATCAATTCCCCCCCCAGTGGATAATTTTCAGCTTATAGTTCTATAAGAGAAACAATAACACTAATGAGATACACACGCCTTGGCATAATCAGCCATTTGAGATCCAAAGGGCACCATTTACGCAAAGACAAAGTTCAGAAGAGCTAGGAAAGGAGCAAGGTTTTGAAAAAGGAGGAAATGGGATTGGTTATGTTATGTTGTGGGGCTTGCCATGAGTGAGACTTAAGGCAATGTGAATGGGGTGCCGAACAGATAACTGCTCTACTCTATAAGACTTCACCTAATTCAGAACTTTTTCAATGTCTAAAACAAGGAAAATCAAAGACTTTCAGAAAGGAAAGAACAAGAAAATGGATTTAAAAAATGGAAGGACATCTATTAGACTATCCTTCACCTTATGAATTTCTTTAACCATATTTTGAGGTTTAAACAAT
>NW_006408702.1:4517339-4518532 GCF_000296735.1 Chrysochloris asiatica
TTTAAAGTGTTGAAGAGCAAAGATGTCAGCTTGAGGACTAAAGTGCGCCTGACCCAAGCCATAACCTCAAATGCATGTGAAAGTTGGACAGTGAATAAGGAAGACCATAGAAGAATTGATGCTTTTGAGTTATGATGTTAGAAGAGAATATTGAAAGTGCCATGGGCTGTCTAAAGAACCAACAGCTCTGTATTGGAAGAAGTGCAGCCAGAGTGCTCCTTGGAGGCTAAGTCTCTCAGACTTCGGACATATTGTCAGGAGGGACCATTCGCTGGAGACGGATATCATGTTTGGTAAGGTGGAGGGTCAGAGACCCTCCAGTGAGATGGATTGGCAAAGTGGCAGTATCGATGGGCTCAAGCGTGGCAACAATTGTAAGGTTGGCCCTGGATCGGACGGTGTTTCGTTCTGCTGTGCATAGGTCACTATGAGTCAGTACCGACTTGATGGCACCTAACAACAACAACAACAACAACTTTTAAATAATCTACAGATCTAAGAATAAATTCCAAAGATAACAAAAATACATGGAAGTAAATGAAAATCTGTGGGCTACAGTTAAAGCAATGCTGAGAAGAAAAAAATATAGCACTAAATTCTTAGATTAGAAATTAGCAAAGATCTTCTATCCATAATCTAAACTCTTAACTCAAGAAATGAAAAAAAGCAAGCTCAAGGAATGCAATAGTAAATACAACAGCATAAACCAAGCATACTGAAAACAAAAGGAGGAGAGAATATCTATGAAACCAAAAGTTTCAAAATAAATGTGTAAAACTGATACACCTCCAGCCAATCTAGCACAAAGAAAGTAAAATATTTAGAACAAATCTAAATAATCTGCCTGTTGAAAATTACAAAAGGCTAATGAAAATTTTTTAAAAATCTAAACACTTGTCAAGACAAAGATCTAAACACATGTCAAGACATGCTCATGAAATGAAGCCCCGCAAAGTAATGTCAATTCGGCCTAAATTGATTCCAATAGAAAATGGGCAAGAGTCAGTTACATAGCCACAGAGAACTAGAGTGGAGAGTGAAGCGTCCAGCTGATAAGAAGAGAGGGCATATGCAGAAGAACACCCACACTTGCAGCTAATACCCACTTGACCAATGATTGCATGATCAGAGTTCAACTAGAAGAAGAAAGAAGAGAGAAAAAACAGTAATCTGATACAATTTGATGAACTTGA
>NW_006408702.1:4519393-4521345 GCF_000296735.1 Chrysochloris asiatica
AATGACATGGAGAGATGGAGCAGCTGGGGACTTTAGACCCAGAGAGGGAGAGGGGCTGTGTGCTGACGACCGGGGAGCAGGCTTGCAGGACATACCCTTTGGTTCGCTGATGATGCATGGAGGGGATTGTAACCATGGCAATGAAATGATATACAATAGAATGAATGTAAAATTAATGTTCTCCCATGTAAACTATCACATAATTCACAATAAAACATAAAAAATAAAACACTATGGCAAGAAGAGCCATATTAAATCATTCACTGCAAAAAAAAAAAAAAAAAGAGGCATGAACAGACCTGCCTACCTAAAAGTATATACAGATAGCAATATACATGTACAAAGTTGCTCAATGTAATTAGTTATCAGAGAAATACAACTCAAAACCACTATATCACTTTTTCTTGTTGTTGTTGTTGTTAGGTGCCATCGAGTCAGTACCAACTACGCAAATAGCCTTAAAAGAATGAAAAATTAAATGAACTACCTCCACAACATGGAGTATTATTACTCAGCAAGAAAAAGGAATGAACTATTGTTACATGCAACAACTTGGATACACTGCAAGGAAATTATGCTGAGTAATAAAATTCAATCCCCAAATGCAACATATTATATGATTCCATTTATGTAACATTTCTGAAATAATGGATGTAACTCATTTAATTTTTCATTCTTTCCAGGCTATTTGTGTAGTTTCCAGTTTGGGGTTATTATGAGTAAAGTTGTTAGGAACATTCTGTATAAACTTCTGTGTGAAAATAAGTTTTCATTTCTCTAGGTTCTATCCCGAGGATTACATATGACTGAGCCATATGGTAACTGTATTTTTAGTTTTAAAAAGACCTGTGAAACTATTTTCCAGTGGCTGTATCATTTTATATATACATATATATTATGTATGGCGTCCTGGTGTGGCGCTATGGGCTAATGCGTCAGACTGCAAAGTCGTTTGAAATGCAAGATCGGTGGTTCAAGCTCACCAGCTGTTCCTTGGAAACCCTATACAGGATCACTGTGGGTCGGAATCGACTCAACAGCACTGAACAACAATATATATATGTGTATGTCTGGCTAGATATAGAGAGAGATAGATAACATAGGGTTTCCAAAGAGTGGACAGTGGGTTTGAACTGCCAACCTATGGTTAGCAGTCCATTGTTTATCCTATAGCACCACACCAGGACTTATATGTTGTTGTAGTTAAATATCACTGAGTCAGTTCCAACTCACAGCAAGTCTGCTAAATACAAGGTTCGCAGTTCAAACCCACCAGCTGCTCCTTGGAAACCCTATACAGGGTCACTATGAGTTGGAACCGACTCAACGGTACTTAGCAACAACAGACTCTATCACCGACCAAGAAAATTGAAATCTCTAAAAATGATGATGAGGCATCTGCATTTACAAAACACTTTCCAGGTCACTGTAATTGCAGTCGGAGTTGAGAAATATAGTTGGACTATCCCTTCAATGCCCTGACTTCCTCACCTTCTACAACCTTCTCCTTTCACCCACCTCAGCCAACCCTCCCACCACCTCACCCAAGAGGGTGTTCACTCATCGGGAACCCCATTCCCACCATCTCCTTCCCAAAGGTCACCTGGTCTAGCTCCCTCCAGCTGAAAGCCCACCTAACTCCTAGAAAATGATCCCAGTTGCCCACAGAGCTGAACTGAGTAGTTTTTACAGTTATTTCTAGGTACAATTTACATACTATACAAGTCACCCATTGTATGTATATGGTTTGTGACACACTCCAGTTTTAAAATACTACCATAATCCCAAAAAGTTTCCTCATGTCTGTCCATCAGCCCCAGCCACAGGCAACCACTGACTTGCTTTCTGTCCCAATAATTATGCTTTTCCTATAAATGGAATTATATAGTATGTATTCTTTGATGAGAAGAAAACAAAAATCGTCACCACTGGACCAATAAACAACATTCTTA
>NW_006408702.1:4521970-4523863 GCF_000296735.1 Chrysochloris asiatica
GTCTTTGATGACTGGTTTCTTTTACTTAGCATAAGGTTTCGGAGCAAACTGGGTATTTTTAAATGTACATAAGAAATTGGGTATTTAAAAGAACCCTGGATGAATCATTCAGTAAGCAGATGAATCATTTCTCAATGTGATGTAACACCACCCATGTCTCTAACACACATATGAATGCTGTGGCATCCTGACTCATCTCAGGCAGGGCTTTCTCCCTGGACCCGCTGAAGCCATCGAATGCCTGACGCCTCCATTCCTAAATAGTGGGCCTATAACAGGAAACTATTCAGGGTGCAGGCCAATTCCTCTTGGAAGCCAGCACTACGGGGAGACCTCACGGGTTCTAGTGGTGCTCTCTAAGGAATACTTGTTTAGTTACTGTCGAGTTGATTCATGGCGACTCAGTGTCAACGGAACGATACAGTTCCTAGTCTGTTGCAGACTGGACCTTTGTGATCTATAGGGTTTGATTTGCTGATTTTTAAAAATAGCTCCCCAGGCATTTCTTCCTAGCCCATCTTAGTCTGAAAACTCTACTTAAGCCTGTTCCACATCATAGCAACACGCAGGCCCCCATGTACGTGTGCTGGCTGCATCTGAGACGCACTGGTTGGGAATCAAGTCCAAGTCTCCACATGGAAGACGAGAATTCCACCGTTGGACCACCACTGCCTCCGTTCTAAAGCGTTGGACTAAAAGGTTGGTTTGAACCACAAGGTGGGTGGTTCAAGTTCTCCAGCAGCTCCTTGGAAACCCTATACAGGGTCACTATGGGTCGGAACTGACTTGATGGCACTTTAACAACATAACTATAGAAATTAGGTGATTATGAAAATTCCAAGTACTCTGAATCATAGCTTTACTGCATGGATTTTTCAGTTCCTTCTACATGGTAAGCCTCACATGCGGGCCAGGTGTTGTCTCTGAACTCCGCTGTGTACCCCACACTCCTAACCCATCTTGGGCTTTTCACACAGATTGCTTAATATGTTGAAACTGGAGGATGGTACAACTTTCCCTTCTTTCGGGGTGTATTTGAAAATTCTATAATGGAAAGTTAAGGAGCCCTGGTGACACGATGATTAAAGCACTCGGCTGCTAACCGAAAGATCAGTGGCTCAGATGGAGAAAAGACCTCATCATCTGCTCCCAGAAAGATTACACACTAGGAAACATGGTGGGCGGCAGTTCTCCTCTGTCCGAAAAGGTCACGATGTGTCCCAATCCACTTGAGGGCACACAACTGCAACATAATGGAAAGTCAAATTTCAAACAAAAAGGTTGGCAGCTCAAACCTACCAGCTGCTCATTGGACACCCTCTACAGGGTTGCTATGAGACAGAGTCAATACAACAGCACTTAAGAACAATGGCTACAGCGCTGAATGGCAAAAAGAGCATGAGAAGTATGACTGTAGCCAAGGTGTGGGGGAGGAGGAAGGCGTCTTAGCAATTTTCTAATGTTAAGACATTTTTTGCATTTAAACCAAATGGGAGCATCTGATTCTCTGGATGACATAAACAGTTTTGGGCTCAATTACTAAACAGTTTGGTGTTAGGTACCAACGAGTCAGTTCCAACTCACAGTGACCCTATGTAGGGTTTCCAAGGAGCATTTGGTGGGTTTGAACTGCCAATTCATGTGATTAGCAGCCCACTGCTTATACTACAGCATCACACTAGGGCCATGGCTGCTAAGCTGTTGTTGTTAAGTGCCACTAAGTTGGTTCTGACTCATAGCTGCCCGTATAGGGTTTCTAAGGAGTGGTGAGTTGAACCACTGACCTTGGTGTTCAAACTGATTGTGCGGTCTAGCGCTTTATCCCACAATGCTACACCAGGACTCCGGCAGTCCGTATAAGCCCTGGGAAATCACTTGGTCTGGCCCTGCCAA
>NW_006408702.1:4525268-4530562 GCF_000296735.1 Chrysochloris asiatica
GAGGTCTTGCCACACTGCTGGCCAACCAGGTCTCCACCTGGGTTCACAGGAGTCTATTAAACATGGTAGGGCTTAGCTCACAGTTTCATTGCTGTTTTTCCCTTACTTCCCTTTATCAGTGACGAACGTGGTCACCAATCAGAGCACATGTCTGCTCATGTATTTCCACTGAGTCTTAGTCTTGGAAGGGGGTTTGCCCTGAAGGGACCTGACCACTTGCCTTGATGTCTCCTGGGCGAGCAACTTGCTTGTTCTTGTAGTAATCAGTCGGATGGCTGTTATTGTTTTGTATTTTTCCTGTAGGTCTTTCTAGAAGTAGCTTCTGTTCTTTTAGCTGTTCCAGGTTGGTCTGCTTGTCCTTTCAAGTAGAAATTTCCCACCTCAGAAGATTCTAGCAGGGTAATTTTTAAGCTGATAGTTTTGTACAGCCCATGAATGATATTATAAATTTTGGCAGAAAATGGTTTCCCATCCCTGCTGTATAGGGTTTCCAAGGAGTAGCTGGCAGGTTTGAACCATAGACTTTGTGATTAGCAGTCTGTTTATCTAACAGAGCCACACGAGGAGTCCAACTACTAACCTAAAAGTTGTCAAATTCTAAATTAACCAGAGGGTGCCATAAAGGACAAGCTTGATGATGAACTTCTGTGAAGATTACAGCCAAGAACACCCTCTGGAGTGAGTCTACTCTATAACACATGACATCACCACAACACAGAACTGACTCCCTGGCACTAGATTTGGGATTATTGGTTTTAGCAGTAACACCTAAAAGGACTAAGCCCTAATGTGGTGCTGCCAGATAAGCTTGGGCTACTAAGGTTGACAGTTCAAACCTACCAGCCCCTCTAGGAAATCCTACACCAGGTCTCTATGAGTCAGAACCGACTTGACGGTCCCTTAACAACAACAGCAACAACGAAAAAGAATGGTCCTCTTGTCGCAGAGGTATAATGAGGTCTACAGCATTGGAGGTGTCTCCTAAAATATAAATTGGTTATGAACTTATTATCGAAACAAAATTCAGCCTCAACGCCATCAGGTCAATTCTGACTCCGAGTAATCCTACACAGGGTAGCGTAGAACTTCTCAGTACGGTTTCCGAAACAGCAAATCATTACAGGAGCAGATAGCTTCATCTTTCTCACATGAAGCGGCTGGTGGGTGGGTTTGAATTGCAAGACTTTTGGTTAGCAGCCCAATGTTTACTGCACAGTATCACCAGGATGCCTTGTGGCTTTGTTGAGCACTGGAAAATCTAAACCCAGAGGCACAGTATGTGAATTCTCATCAGCCCAGCGCCACCTAGTCACATGTGGATAATCACCAACAGAGCTGTGTACTGCTAGAAATGAAACCATCATCTGAGAATGAATTTTTCAGCAACTGAGGCAAATAAAGGAAATAGCAGTGCATTATCCCAGCCTTGAATGTGTTCTGTTATACCTGATGGGTTCACTATATCAAGGTAGTAAGCAGCATGTGAGCTTATACCAAACTACTACACTTTCATCCCAAGCTAGCTGTGTACTTGAAGTCCTTTTCAGGTCCCTCCTGTCTCAGTCAAGGTTGAGTTACAATAACAAGTAACTGATAATCACCTTACCTTTTCATGCAATAATATCTTTTTTCTTTTCTTACTCATGGAAAGTGGGCTATGAATTGAATTAAGGTTGTTTTCCAAGGAAGATCTCAGCTACATGAACATATGGGACCTGCCCTACATCATGCACTTCTGGGATGGATGTGACTGAAGAGTCAAAGCTTCCACCCACCTGACACATCTGTTCACATCTTATTGGCCAGATCAAGTCACATGCTCACACTTACTTTTGAGGGAGTGGAGAAATATGATCCTCCATTATGTCCAGACGGAGGCACAGCCAAACTACCTGTGGGTAGTATGCCTGCCTGCCGTGCTTCTCCCACGGCAAACACAACAAGGGATATATTCTTCAAATGTTCCTCAACCTGTTTGGGCTCCTCTTGGCAGCACATGCCCACATCAAACTAGACAGTGCTCTTCCCCAGCTTAGGGTAGCATCCTGGACATACCAGGTTCTTATAGGAGCCACCAAAGCAGTATGGAGGCGTCAGGGATGGGCAACTTGGACATTGGCTACCCAAAATGGGGGGTGAGGGGACGACAAAGGCAAGAAGTGACTGGCTTACAAGCTTTCAAGAGGGAACCTAGATCCCGAGGGCCTGGAAGAAGGTAGAATCTCCAATGAGCAGTATTCAATCTGACTAGGCGGGGCTGATGCAATGAAATGCAGACGGGTCTTTTGTGATACAATATTGAATAATTGTTATCAGGACTGATTGTGAGGGTCGGAAATGTAAAGGTAGACGTTTTATAGCAAGGAGGGGAGTGATTAACTTTTCAGTCTAGGAGCGGAGGTCCCTAGGACCATCAAGGGAGAAGAGCAGAGAGCGGGACCCTACCCAGAGAAGCAGTGATACCTGAAATGGAAGCAGAGATGATGACATGGAGCTATGGAGCAGCTGGAGACTCTAGACCCAGAGAGGGAGAGCGACTGTGTGCTGCAGACCTGGGGGGTATGGGGGAAGGATTGCATGGAGGGGATTGTAACCAGGGCAATGAGACATATAAGATAGAATGAATGTAAAACTAAGGTTCGCCCATGTAAACTATCACATAATTCATAATAAAGCATTTAAGAGAAAAAAAAAAAAAAAGTTCAGCCTAGAAAAAAAAAAACAACACAAAAAAAAAACAGTATGGAGGCAGCTTGATCTGCAAGCACTAGGACAGTGTCACCAAAACCTGATCTACAGCAGCCTGTCCTTGGTCCTCCCACAATCTCCCTCTGCACAAACCTATCCACACCATAACACACCTGCTAGAAGGGCTCCCAAGACCCCTGGGTAAAGTCCAGACATCTTAAGTTGAAATTTAAAGCCTTCTAACTTCCAGCCGGAGTCCTGGTATGGTGCTGTGGGTTACTGCGCTGGACTGTACAGTCAGGATGAATGGCAACGTCGGCAGTTCAAGCCCAGCAGTCACTCCTTAGAAATGCTATACAGGGTTCGCTATGAATTGGAACCGACTCCACGGCACTTAATAACAACAATAACCTCTAGCCATTACTTGCCTCTGGTTAGAGACAGGATGATAGTGTAGGGGTTACGAATCGGGCTGTGAAATCTTAAGGTCAGCAGTTCGAAACTCCCAGCTGTTAAGTTTTACATGCTCAGAAGCCCTACACAGGGTTGCTATGAGCTAGAACCGACTCAGTGGTACTCCAGCACCACAGAGCAGCAGTAGAAGTTTTCCCTTCCATGCTGGAGAGCTGAGTTTGATCCCTGGCCAGTGCACCTCATGCATAGCCGCCATATAAGCTGAGCAGGCACCGCTAGAGCTGATGGGATAGGAAAGAACGCCCTGTACTCTACTTCCAAAACTCAGCCAATGAAAACCATCCAGTCTACAGAGAATCACAGGATCAAGCAAAGTAACACTCTGTTGCACGTGAGTCACCAGGAGCAAGTTAGACATCCAGGGTACTCCAGCCTCACACTCCTATTCCTAGGGCTCCCCCTGCTTGGGTGCCCTTTCCCCACCTGGTCTCCCTCCATGCATCTCTGTCCTATCTGCCTCTGGGCTTCCCTAGCACTGTCATTCTTTCAAATACCAAGACAGAGGGCTGTACACACTACACCCTGCCTCCCCAAAGCGACAGCAGGTCCCTAGAGGGCAGGGAGCGTCCTCTCAGGCACTTCACTGCTATCTGAGCGTCAGGCATTTTACCCTGACATGAAAACCAAACTTTTTTAATGCTTGCTGCTGAGAATGACCAATAAGATGATTAAAACAGATCAGTAAATTTAATAACCCAGAGCCCTAAGAACAGAGCTGCACTGGGCTGCGGCATGCCCCCAGACCGCTGGCTCTTACTAATACGCATGACGTTCTGGGTCCCCATTTCCCCAGTTCCTTAGTGACTGCAAGGCTACCAGTCCTAAAATTAGGGTTTCAGGTCTTGATATCCTTATCTTTGGCTTGAGGCTATTCTTCTCACTATTATTATTATTACTGGATTAGAAATGTCTTACCCACTTCCTTGATCCCCATTTATAGAGAAGAAAACTCAGGGTACAGGGGGTAAATATGAAGGCAGAATAAGAGGGGTCTAGGACCCAAGGGTTCTAACGTGTCCCTGACAAGATGGTTTAGGTTTAGAAGCTAATATGGGTAAAATGTACCATTGCCATGAGGGAAATGCAAAGGGATTCTGCCTATGACCAGCCAGCCAAGTTAACAGTAGATACAACTATGGCATCTCTCCCTGTTCTGTTATCCCGTGCAGACAAGAGAAGTCTGAGAGACAGTTGTCCAATGTTGATAATATCTTTGCCCCTTTAGAACAATGAGTAACAAGCATAAATATAGTGCCTTGAGGGGTCCCTGTAATAACTGGAATGATGTTTAGTGGACCACCCAATATCGGTAATGGACTTCTAGCTCATACGAGGGTCCATCCCAGCCCCCATTGCAAACCCTTACAATGCAATCAACCCATTACTCTTTTTTTGTGTGTGTGTGAATTATATGATAGTTTACATGGGAGAACATTAGTTTTACATTCATTCTATCGTATATCGTTTCATTGCCATGGTTGCAATCCCCTCCATACATCATCAGCCAACCAAAGGTCAACCCATTGCTCTTAATTATGTTGTTGTTAAGTGCTGTCTAGTCGGTTCCAACCCATAGCGACCCTGTACAGGGTTCCCGAGGGTGTATATAGATAGTTCCAAAACCATGACCAGAAAACCTTCAATAATAGGAAACTATGGATTGGGAGCCAATGTTACAGGAAAAGATCCTATAGGAGTCTCCTCTCTAAAACTAATTAGACAAAACTCAAGCCCTTACTTTACCAAGGATAGAACTCAAATACAGAGTCCTAGAAATGATTCAGATCTAGTACCCCCACCCCCCACGTTAAGTTCAGGAAATGACCCTTCCAAAGTGACAATTATGAAAGTTAAAGACCTAAGACAAACTATAACTACAGAAACAGGATATGGGGATGCAAATGCTTGGTTGGAATGGACTAAATATTCTGTTCACACTCTAAATAAGAGCGATTGTTACACCTGTCCAACAGGAAGCCCGGAAGCCCAAGTGGTCCCCTTTCCACTCGGATGGTCCTCAGACTCTCGGGGCATGCGCTGTATGGTAGCTCTCTTCAAGGACCCCATATCCTGGAGCAATGAATCCTGTAACTCATTGTCACAACTGTTCCCTAATGTCAGGGGTCTTACGG
>NW_006408702.1:4532237-4558335 GCF_000296735.1 Chrysochloris asiatica
ATGCATATGCTCTAGCAGATAGATGGAAATAGAGTTTTACTATTATTAAATGTCATTGTTATCTACAGTTAAAGCAATGCCATAAAACCTACTTCTTAAACCCTGTTAATAACCCAGAAGACTCCCACAAAAGATGCACACCCCTGAATAGAGCAGGTGGGCAGCCACAATAAAAGTTCTACAATAGAGCTGATGTTCCTCCTAGGGTAATTTAAATAAGCCACAATGGTGCCATAATTAAAATTAATTATAAAAATCTAAAAAGGCCACAAACTGAAATTAGACACTGAGATTCTAGTTTTGAATCTTTGGTGAATTAATGTCTTATGACCTCAACTACATGCTTAGCTCTCATTGGCATAGTTTCTTGCCAAGAATCGGGTGGGCAGGGTGCAGAGAGCCACAGCTTACAGACTATCAGAGATCCATGCACAGGTCACTGAGTAACAATCAAACATTTCACAATAAAATAAACTGAATGACATGCACACAACTTAACAAAGGTAAACCACGTCACTAAAATGTACACAAGAATAAAAGACTTGTTGGAAATTACTATGGTATACATAATTTTGAAACGACAGTGATGATCATCAAAAAATATATGTGCAGTTGTATATGTATCTAAGTAGACACATGTGTGTAAGTATGTAATTGAATGTGTATGTGGATATATAGACAGACAGACATCCAGATAGATCTACAGTGGTTACGTATCAGGCTGCGAACCACAAGGTCAGCAGTTCGAAACGACCAGTTGTTCGGTGGGAGAAAGATGAGGCTTTCTGCTCCCGTAACGATTTACAGCCTCGGAAACCCTGTACTGGGTCACTATGAGTTGGAACCGACTCCACGGCACATAACCACCACCACCACCATATTTTATATGGAACAGACGATCAAATGCTCAAATCCAAATTTAGGCTGAGACTTAAGAAATGTAAAACAGGTCTATGAGAGCCAAATATGACCCTGAGTATATCCCACCCGAATTCCATCTCAAGACCAGCTTTAATGCATTAGACACTAATGACAGAAGAGTTGTGGGATGGCATTAAGAACATTATACATGAAGAAAGCAAAAGGTCATTAGAAAGACAGGAAAGAAAGAAACAAACAAAACGGATGACTGTGAAACTTGCTGTGAAACTGTGACACTTGCTCTTGAGCACAGAGAAGCTACAGCAACTAGAAGAAACGATGAAGCAAAAGAACTGAACAGGAAATTTCAAATGGCAGCTTGAGGAGTCAACTTTTATATCGGAATGGGCAAAGTTCTGGAGTTAGAAAACACAAGGGAAGAAGAACACACTCAGTATTTCTCAAGTTGTAAGAACTCAAAAAATAATAATAATGCAAGCTTCGGGTTATAATACTAAAGATTCTATGGACAAACTATTAAATGACGCAGGAAGCCTCAAAAGAAGATGCTTGGGTCTCCTGTCAAAACACAGGAAAGCAGCAGTCAAGAAATCAAATCACGTACCACACGGGGCGAATCTGCTGCAACAAAACTCTTTACAGTTAAAGAGCAAAGAGGTCTCCTTGAGGACTAAGGTGCACCTGACCCAAGCCCTGGTGTTTTCAATTACTTCATTCATATTCATGTGAAAGTTGGGCAATGAATAAGGAAGACCAGAGAAGAAATGATGCCTTTCAATTATGGTGGTGAAAATACCAAAGAAGAAACAAATCTTCCCTGGAAGAAGTACAGCTAGAGTGCTCCTTGGAAGCCTGGATTGTGAGACTTCCTCTCACATACTTTGTCAGGAGGACCCAGTCCCTGGGGAAGAACATCATGCCTGGTAAAGTAGAAGGTCACAGAAAAAGAGAAAGACCCCCAATAAGATGGCACAGTGGCAGCAACAATGGGCTCACACATACCAATTGTAAGGATGGTACAGGACCAGGCAGTGTTTTGTTGTGTTGTGCAGAGGATCACTATGGGTTGGAACTGACTGGACACCTAACAACATTATGTGTGTGTGTGCACATGTGCATGTGTGTGGTGCTTTAGGATAAAGGACAAGACTGCAAGGTCGGTTTGAACCACAAGGTTGGCAGTTCAAACCTATCAGCCACTCCTCGGAAGCTCTATAAGGGTCGCTATGAGTCGGAACCACTCGACAGCTCTTAACAACAACATATGTATGTATGTACACATATGTATACTACATACCTATATATACATGTATATGTATTTATACCTACCTATATGTATATAAATGTATGGAGCTCAGTGGCTCCATACGCTAATCGCTGAACTGTGAACCACAGGGTCCACAGTTTGAGCCCACCACCCGCTCCATGGGAGAAAGATGAGGCTTTCTGCTTCTGCAAAGATTTAAAGCTGAGTCAGACTCTTAAGGTTCAAACTCACCAGTCACTCCTCAGAAACTCTATACAGGGTCACTATGAGTCGATGGCACGAAATTGACTCCATGGCACTTAACATATTTCACAGATGTATGGCTATGTGTGTGTGAAGCATGGTGGCTCCACAGAATAAACACTGGACTGTGAATGACAATGTTGGCAGTTCAAGCTCACCAGTCACCCCACAAGAAAAAGATAAGGCTTTCTGTCTCAGCAAAAGATTTAAACCCTCTAATACACACACATATATGCATATTGTTGTTGTTAAGTGCCATTGTGTTGGTTCCAACTCATAGGGTTTCAGAGTAGCAGATGGTGAGACTGAACCACCGACCTTGCAGTTCAAACCAACCTTAAGGTCTAGTGCTTATCCAACAATGCCATACCAGGGCTCCTTACAAGCATAAATAAACCTATGTGTATATACACAGTCATATATACTTCTTAGATGTAACCAAACATCTTGCAGGATTAGTATACTGAATTTGAAAGATTAGGGCCACAGTACTATGGAGCATAATGTAGTTAATAAAGTTATCTTCTATATCCTAGTTTGGTGAGTAATGTCTGGGGTCTTGAAACCCTGTGAGCAGCCATCTAAGATACAATTATTGGTCTCTACTCATTTATAGCAAAAAAAGAAAGATGGAAACCAAACACTCCAAGAAGAAACTAGTCTACAGGAGCAAAAAGCTACATGAACCTCCTCTGTTCTGAGGCCACTAGATGATGTATTGTAATCCTGGTATGGTGCTGCAGGTTACTGTGCTGGACGGCAGGTCAGTTTGAACCAGAAGGTCAGTAGTTCAAGCCTACTAGCCGCTCCTCAGAAACCCTATACAGGGTTGCTATGAGTCGGAACGGACTTGATGGCATTTAACAACATCAACAACAGTAGATGCTGCCTGGCTCCTACTACCAACCATTCTACTCAGGGCCACAACAGATGGACCCTGATAGTGCAGGAGACCAATGTAGAATAGAACCTCAAATTACTTTACAAAGAAAGACAACAGAAAGACAGACTACTGAGTCACTTGAGACTGGGATTGGAGGACTCTCCTAAACAAATGCCCTGAAATACTCTTTAAAGCATGAACCAAAACTAGATCCTGAGGTCAACAAATAACAAACTGTCTCACAAAACAAACAATATCAACTGTCGGTACAATGATTCTTTTAAAAATCACTTGGCTGAGACTAAACACTCGCCAATTACTTTAAATCAAGGCTGAGAATGTAAGAGAGGCAAAGCAACTAGTTGGCTGTCTTCAGGCTGAATGGAGTGCCCTCTGTGTATTTATCAGCAGCGGTTAAAGAGCTTTGTAGCATTGCCCAAGCAGGGCAGAGGCCAAGGCTAGAGAAAGACCAGTATGCAGGAACTGTAGAGAAGAATCCAGAACATTTCTGGTCCTGCACTGTAACCTGTTAGCTTCCCTAATAAACCCGGTAACACGAGTATGGTGTCTGAGTTTTGTGTGGTCATTGCAATGGGTCATCAAACTTCACTGAATAGAGTGTCTACAGAGCGATGATACGGTGCTTATTTTTTGGTGTAGGTGCCTGTATGTCCTAGATGGTGGAGCAATGTGTACAAAAGGGCTTCAAAAGTTTCATGGAAATTTTTAATGAAAAGATAATGGAATTTTACCACAAACTTTTAAAAGGCCTCTCTTATTTCTTACTGTGGTCTAAAATAAAAATGTCTGAGGGGGAAAAAAAAATGCCCAATGATTTTAGGTTCTATTCAATTGTCTCCAGAAAACTCCAGTGTTGGAAAGGCCCCGGAAGGAAGTAGCATGTGTTACAGATTATATTGTGTCCCCCCCAAAATAGACACTGAACTCCTAGCACTGTGCCTATAAATATAACCATCTTTGGAAACAAGAGGGTTTCTTTTGTTGTGTAAATTATGTCTTAATGTAGCAAGGTAGGTCCCTTCTGAGTTACAAAATTATCAGACTACACAGAGACACACATCAAGTGGGAGGGCAGATGCTGAGGTGTAGTGAGTTACTGAATGTCTTTCCTCGCCGTAGTCTTGTTAACTCCCAAAAAACAACTCTTCCTGATGGGTCTGAGTGAGAGAAGGTGAAAGAAGATACTGATTGTGGAAGTTAACAGAGTTAAGAGTGATTGCGATGGTGAAAGTTGAAACTCTTAACATGCATATAAAGTGAACCGTCTCGGAAGCAGAAGGGAAGTATCACTATCATCAAGAAAAAAGATCCAAGACTGAAGCACATCTTTGGACCCTGGATCCCAGAATACTGATGCTTCTTGACCTAGAGACAGAAAGCTGTGATATCAGAGGAGAAGCAGAGGAGCACCGTAGCAGCAGAACCAGGAACCAACCCACAGAACAAGTAAAGCAGAGTGACTCTGCTCAGGAAGCTTACTCACAGACTGTGGTGCCTCCAGGCACTTGAGCAGGAAAACTAGGTTTGTAGACCCACCGAGCTAGAGCTGAGAGCATTCAGGCTGAGTTATACAGTAGAGTGGTGTTTCCTGTGGGCATTTATCAGCAGCTGACTGGAACAATTGTGCCCTGAGCATTTTCTGATCAAGTACTATAAACTGTTAACTTTCCTAATAAACTCCGTAACTGTGAGTATTGTCTCGGAGTTCTGTGTGGCCATTGCAGTGGATTATTGAATCCGGCTGAGGAAGGAATGTTTGTTGTCACATATTTTTGCACTTGGTGTCAGAAGCAGCTTTCAGTGCAATGGCTTCAGACTCATGGAAGCATGGGGTTTTGTAAGTGAAAGAATGAAGGGACACAGGAAGGGAAACTTTTGATTCTTAAATGGTTACTTGGCTTATTGTTATCTGCAATGGTGAAAGATGCGTAAGAGATGTTATGCTACAGCAAAAGGGAAAAAAGCTGCTACTGGAGTCTCCTGGGGCAAAACCTGGCTGGTTAAACAAGATGACTAACAGTGGGTCAGAGCCTATGATGGGGCTCTGGTAGTGTAGTGGGTAAGGAGTTGGGCTACTGACCACAAGGCCAGCACTTAGAATCTACAAGCTGCTCCACAGGAGAAAGATGAGACTTTCTGCTCCCATAAAGACTTACAGCCTTGGAAACCCTATAAAGAGTTGCTGTGGGTCAGAACTGACTCCACGGCACATAACCAACCAACCTACCTGATCCACCATGCCAGCCCAAAACCCAAGGCCACATGCACAGGAGTGAAGGGAATGGTTATTGGGTACCTTGATTACAGAGAACTTGATGAGATGTGCAAAAAGTGGAGTTTGGAATTAACAATGAAGAAAAGGTTTTATTTTAAGCCAGTGGCCTGTGTGTAGAAGAAGGGACTTAAATGAAAATCTGAGCCCCATCCAGACCTGCTGAGAGGACAGGAGATTTAATTTTGAAGGAAAGACCTGCAGGAAAAGAACTTTGGGATTTTGAATGTCAAGCAAGTAGTTTGCTGTTGGATGCACTGAGGCAGGAAAAGTCTGTGCCCATCAAAGAAAGCCCTATTTTAGGACTGAAAGTGAAAGGGAGACAGCAAGCAGATGGTCTGATATGCTCACTGGTAACCACCTGGTTCCTTGTGCTGAGTGAAAATGAAGAGAATGCAGCAATGAAGAGATGAGTTGAGAGAGAAAAGAAGCGGGGCTGACTGGTCTGAAATTTAGGGAGTTCTGTGGACTCCTGAGGCAATGGACACCAACCTAGTCCAAGGAGGGGTAGGGCTGAGAGAGAGAGTATGAGTGAAGGGTCCAGCTGAGCTGAAGTGAAGAGAGCAGTGTGTGGACTCCCAAGCTTGCAACTGGTACCCATCTGACCTAGTGAGGATGGCTAGGACTGAATTGACCAGAATTCAACCTGATGAAGAAAGAGCTGTTTGAGCTACTATATATTGCTGCAACTTTGATGGCTTGCTGTGGACTGTCCTTTGCTTATGAGTGTAAATGTCTAACATTCCAACAAGAACAAAAAGTTGTTTGCATCAAAGAACATGCTTGTCTTTTGAGAGGACCAGACTGATAGGGTGGACAATTTAGAAACTGGATATCTAAAATGGGGGGGAGATAAAAGGCATGAAGTCACCGGCTTACAAGTTTTCATGGGTGTGCTTACAATTTAAATGATATGGGGTAAATTAACCCATCATGTATGAAAGAGACAATGGCTAGAAGAGTCAGAGGGTGGCCCGTGGAGTAGTAAACTGTTTAATAAGTCTCTTCTAGCCTTCATCATTGTACCTCCCATTGAACAGCTCTTCCTGGTGGGGCTGGGTGAGAAAAGATGGTGGTCAAGATGTTGATAGGATGACATGATTCAGCTGTGGAGGTAAACAGAGTTAAGTGTGATTGTAAAAACTTGTAATTCTTCCATGGGTATAAAATCAACCATCTCTGAAGCGGGAGAGGGGTCTCTCACTACCATCAAGAAGAAAGAGCCAGGAGTGAAGGACATCTTTGGACCCAGAGATCCCTGAGTTTTGTGTGTCTACTGTAATGGGTTATTAAACCTGGAGAAGAAATAGAGAAGGTTGTGGGAGGAATGCTTTGTTGTCACATATTTTTGCATGTGCCAAGGAACTCCTTGGGTTATCAACAAAGAAAGAACTTCACCTACAGTGATGCTCTGAATTTGAACTTCTAGCCTCCAGAACTGCGAGACAAGAAATTCTTGTTCTTTAAAAACACCCTGTTACATCAGCCCTAGGTAACTAAGCAACCACAGAATCATGACATTGAGGTAATTAGAGTGAGGGGTGGTTGGTTGTGCTCTGGAATTCCTCTTTCTGTAGGGAACCACACCTGGAATGCAGTATCTGTATGGCAGTTACCCTAATGGCCTAATGCCACCTGGAAGGGACCGTTCCTGGGCACAAAGGCTGAGCAGTCAGATCTTAGAAAAGTGTGAGTGTTCCTAGGAAGTGGGGAAGCGGAGACAGGAAGTCACTATACTGTGTGTGAGTGTGACATTTTAGGAAGGCTCACACTCTCAAGTTCAGCCTTGCATTGGCACAAGGCTAACAAGTCAGTGACTCCACAAAACTGTACCAGGACCTGAGATCCCTGGGCTGAATGAGAAAAACCAACATCCTTTTGTTTGGGGCTTCCACTCTTGAAGGGTACAGATAATACTCCATCAATACACTATGGTTGGAAGGTTCTCAGGCTGTAGGAAGGTAGAGCAGGTATAGCAAGAGACTTGTAGGTGCAGGGGAACAGAATTAAATAGCATGGTCTGCATAGGCCTCAGGGAGAAGTATGAGCCCAAACATGAAGGTGATCAAATAAACCATGCAGGTTTTAGAAAGGAAATTTTAGGAAACAAAATCTGAGAGGAAACAGCTGATGAAGAGGGACTTCCAGTTTTCACTCTGAATGAGACAGGGCTACCGAAGGGCTGTGGACTAGGAGGGATATGATCTAAGTTAGAAACAAGAGCTCCATCAAGGGAGTGACAAGACTCTGGGAGATGAGACAACACACTGACACCAGGCAACAGCAATATTCTGGAGAGATTCTGAAGTCAGAGCCAAATAATTTCCTGACAGATGAGCTACAAGACTTGAGAGAAATAAGGGAATCAAGGTTAGCACAGCGTCTGTGACGACTGGAAGGATGGAGTAGCCGTTGACTGCGATGGGAAGATGAGAATCGGGAGGCGTAGGAGGGAAGATCTGACAAGTGTTGGACTTACTGCATCTGAGATGTCTATTAAGTGCTGCATGGGCAACTGGATATGAGTACAGAGTTCCAGAAGTAAGCTTGGGCTAAGATCTCAAGGGAGTCCTGATATGGCACTGCACTTTAATGCACAGGACTGCGGTTCCCGTTCACCAGCTGCTCTTTGGAGACCCTATACAGGGTTCGCTATGAGTCAGAACCAACTCAATGGCACCCAACAAGAAGTTATCAATATGGGATTGCAAAGGTGTGGAGGTGGCATCTGACCTCCTTTAACTCCACATTAGCCCAAGACCAATTTCTATGAGATGGAGGTCAAACGTGCCTCTTTCCTCCTTGAGCAATTCTAGCACTAGCCATTCCTCTCACAGTATCCTATATTTCTCTTCTGGGTTTGAGAATTCACTCCAATAGCCACGTCGAACTCATAAACAATATTCACAACTATGGGGGCTTATTATGGAAATTAACAGGTTCAGAAATGCTTGGGATATAGTTATTCTTTGCTCAGGACAGCCTCTTCACCGTGCCTACAAGCACAGCTCTCTCTGGTCCTCAGTCTTTCAACAACAAGGTCCTTGGCCCCTGCCCTGCTTGGCCAGTGTCACAAAGCTCCTTTAGTGATGCCAATAAATGCCTGAAGGTGGCAGCTCTATCTCTACGGGTCAGCAATTCTTGCTCCTTCAATTACGTGCCTGTGGGCAGCCCACTCCACAAGTGAGCCTCCTGTCTGAAAACCCTTGGCATTCTTGCTCCAAGGGCTGTGAAGTCTCTCTGCATCATGCTGTTGGTACTGCTCGCTCTGCTGCTCCTGCTTCCTGGAATCACAGCTCTCTGTCTCCTGGATTGAGGAGGCTCAGCATGCAGGAATGTCAGCATCCAAAGGACATATCCCAAACTGGAACAACTTAAATAACAAAATGATACAGTGCTAGATTATAGCCCAGGAGTCCTGGTGTGGCACTGTAGGGTAAGCAATGGACTGCAAACTAAAAATTCAGTGGTTCAAACCCAACAGAATCTCTATAGAGGGTCACTATGAGTCAATTTGATAGCACTTAACAGATTGTAACCAAAGGTATAAAATAAGTGTGAATTAATGCATCGATATAAATGTCTGAATAAATAAATGAGGAGGCAAGACAAATTCCAAATAACTGTCTACTCTTTAAGTGTGAGCTGTACATAATGACTTCAAGGAGTATAGCACAGAAAGGGAGAATAACTTCACAATAGGAAAAACCACAAACACTACGTCAGCCAAGTGACCAAGTTTACACCAATAATGATACCATACTGATAACATGATAACTTTTGATATGATGTTATGAAAATAGAACTTTACCTGCTGTAGTCTTCTTAACCCTGGTGTAACCATCAGAAAAACATCAAACAAATCCCAATAGAGGGACAACCTACCAAATATGCTGCCACTGAGTTAATTCTGACACACAGAAGCACTGTATAGGTTTCCTGAGGCTGTAGATCCTTGTGGCAACAGAAAACCTCATTTTTCCAGTAGGTTTGAACTATGAATCTTGCAGTTAGCACTCTAGAGATAGCACCAAAACTATCAAAGTCATCAAAAACAAGTCTGAGAAAATGTCACCATCATGTGCAGCCTAAGAAGACATGGACTTCTTCCTTCAGTACCATTGGTTACTGATCATATGCTGCCTGTTGAAATGCTTGAGCACTGAACAATTCTTTTTGGTGCCGTGACTCTGGGCATACCATCCATCTTCTTTGATGCTTCCTGCATCCTTAAATACTTTGCCCATAGACTCCTTCAATATTGAAAGTCAAGGCTTGAATTTTTTCAGTTCTTTCAGCTTGAGAAATGCTGAGTGTGTTCTTCCCTTTCGGTTTTCTAACTCCAGATCTTTGCACATTTCATTATAATGCCTGACTTTGTCTTCTAGAGCTGCCCTTCAAAACTTTCTGTTCAGTTCTTTGACTTCTTCATTTTTCCAGCTGCTTTAGCTTCTCTACACTGAAGAGCAAGTTTCAGAGTACCCTCTGATAAATCCGCTTTGGTCTTTTCTTTCTTCCCTGTCTTTTTTAATGACCTTCCACTTTCTTACTGTATGATGTTCTAAATGTCACCCCACAACTCTTCTGGTGTTCAGTCATTAACATGTAATGCATCAAATATGCTCTTGAGATGGTCTTTAAATACAGGTGGGAAGTATTCAAGGTCATATTTCGGCTCTTGTTCACTGGTTGTCATTTACTTCAGCCTCAGCCTGAACTTGCCTATGACCAATTTATGGTCTGCTCACACTCAGACCCTGGCCTTGTTTTGGTGGCTGATTGCCAAGCTGCCTCTTCCCATAGATGTAATCAATTCTTAAGTATCCCATGTGGTGATTTCTATATGTCTATAACCTTTTATGTTACTAGAAAAAGGTATTTGCAATAAATAAGTCATTGTCTTACAAAATTCTATCATGTGATCTCCCACATCATTTCTGTCACCAAGGCCATATTTTCCAACCAGTGATCTTTCCTATTTCCAACTTTTGCATTCCAATCACCAGCAACTATCAGTGTACCTTGATCACACATTTGATCGATTTCAGACTGAAGAAGTTGGTAGAATTCTTCAGTTTCATCATCACTGACTTTAGTGGTTGGTGCATAAATTTGAATAATAGTGGTATTAACTGGTCTGCCTTGTAGGTGACTGGATATTATCCTACCACAGACAGCACTGTATTCCAAGACAGATCTTGAAATATTCTTTTTGGCAATAAATGTGACATCATTTCTCTTCAGTTGATCTTTCCAGGCATAGCAAATCATATGATTATCTGATTCCAAGTGGCTAATACTAGTCCATTTCAGCTCACAAATGCCTAGGATATCAATCTTTATGAGTTCCATTTTATTTTTGACAACTTTTAATTTCCCTAGATTCATACTTTGTACATTCCATGTTCTGATTATTAATGGACGCTTGCAGCTACTTCTTCCCATTTTGAATTTAGCCACATCAGCAAATGCAGTCCCAGAATTTTTGCTCCATTCAGGTCATTAAGGTCAACACTACTACCCTACTGGGAGTCTAGTTTGAAAGCACTGCACCAGTGCTGACCCCTAAAGGTACCCTGGTGACAAAGGGCGTTAGCAATGGGAGAAATGGGATCAGATAGGTATACGAGACCTCTCTGCTCTATTTCTGCAATTTTTCTGAACATATAAGACTGTCTAAAATATGAAACTTATGAAAAAGAAGAAGGATAGGAATGCAAACCTCAAATGAGGGTAGGGCACCTGTCCTCTGCACTTCCTGGATCCGTGTTGGTTTCCACCTTCCCAGTGCCCCCTGAGACTTCAGAAGTCATCCCAGGTGATTCTGTATCTGAAGCCTCTCTGGCTTTGACTTGCTGCCTCTACTGAATTTAGGTCTTCTAAAGGGTTTATTCTTTACTAAGTCTTCTTTTCTCTCTGCTCTCAGCATGGACACGAACATACACATATGTGTTCACACACACACAAAGCTGCAGGTTAAACAGTGTGAATGGATGACTTGCCCAGTGTGGTTTTCAAGTCCTTTACCACCCTGACATGTTACTCAGTCATCCTCTCCCTCCTTTCTCTGTCTCCCACTTGAACAAGAAACAAGGAAAATCAAAACTCATTTTCGGCCGCTTCTCAGTCATTGCCTTCTAGCTCTATAGATGGTTCTTCAAGCAAGACTCGCCTGCTACCTCACATCACACCCACTCTCGGCAATCTTAGAAGCTCCTCTCTGCCAGTCCCCAAGACCTCACCATTCTCTCATTCTAGAAGCCTTTATTAAGCCCCTGGTCCTGGTGTGGTGCTGTGGGATAATGCACTGGACCACAACATCAGTCTGAGCCACAAACTCACCAGCTGCTCCTTGGAAACCATATATAGAGTCTCTGTGAGTTAGAACTGACTTGACAACACTTAACAATGACAACAACACATACCTGGAAGGAATCCTGGTGTGGCAGTGTGGGATACAGCACTAGACTGCAAGGTCAGTTTGAACCACAAGATCAGTGGTTCAAACTAACCAGTCACTTCCTGGAAACCCCATTACAGGGTCACTATGAGTCAGAACCGACTTGATGGCACTTAACAACAACAACATACCTGGGATGGCACTATAAGATAAGCACTAGACTGCTAACTGCAAGGTCAGTGGTTTAAACCCATCAGCTGTTCCTGGAAAACCACATACAGGATCGCTATTAGCCAGAACCGACTCGACGGCACCTAACAACAACATACCTGGTAGTACATGAGGTACCAAGAATGTAAAATATTCCTCATAATTTGTCTCATTGCTGCACTGTTCCATCCTCTACCTGTTTAAAGTGAACATCTCTCAATATGCTACAAACCCCTGAGATCCAGGACAACATACATATGCATCCTCATAATATCCTAATTGTTAGTAACAGCTCAGGTACTTTAAAACCACAAAGGATAAAAATTCAAAAAAGAAAACTTGTCACTAAATTGTACGGGGCCTGGCTGGCTACTAAAGAGGGAGCTGCTGAAAACTGAGGAATTAGCAGAGGTGTGGGCAGTCTCATGAGGCTGGAGCAGCAAACTTACTCTCCCCTGTTCCTGTTAAGCTCGGAAGCTACAAAGGGCAGGAAACAAAAAGGTTAAGCAAAAATATCTCTAAATAGAAAGGCAGACTTCTGCTCAGTCTCTGTGTCCAACAATTTCATGCTGTTAAAAATAATCAGAATTCTCCACTGGTCAAAGGGAACAGAAATAATGGAAGAAAAGAGAGTAAGGAGGAGGTAGCCATTATGACAAAGAAATGAAAAGTACACACAGAAAAAGTGCAGACTAGAAAGACTGACAGGACAGACAGAACACTCACTCCCCAAATGCCAAGCCTTTGCTCAAATGCCAGCACTCCTCGCAAAAGGTGGATGGATAACAGGGCAAAACCCCACATTTCTATAACTCTCAGGTTCCTCCCTCCTTAAAATCCAACTCTTTCCACAGTTGTTGTAAAACTCAAATGAAGCCAGATATGCAAAAGTGCCCTCAAAACCAGAAACACACTGCATGTGTGGAGACAACCATGTCCCCACCTCTCCCAGTGGTGCGATAACCCAGACTTCCGTGTTCCCACTCAGGGAGCTGTGCGCCCCAACATCCTGACACACAACAGCAGAAAAATGGCTTGGCTGTGAGTCTTAGTATACTAATTATCCCTTTAATCTGTTGATGTTACCTGGAAAAGCTGGTTTATTTATAAATAAACCGGCTGAAAGCAAATCTTGAAGCAGAGCCATTAGCACTGAAAATTTCCACTTCAAACACTGGCAATTTAGAGGAAGAATCCACAAATAGGCAAGTATCTAGTGCCAGCACTGATGAATAAATTAAAGCATTAGTTCCAAGTGATATTTAGGACTGAGTTTTCTTTCATTTCTCTAAGGGATTTTCGGAGGCTAATGCAGCTGTGATGTCAAGACTCATTTCTCTAACCACCACAAGGTGAGGCTTGTTCCCAAGGAGGTCCATACAGCCACCCTGTTCCAGGTGACACTGACCTGCTTGGTCCACGGCAGGGACAACTCTATTTCTGTAAACTTCTTCTTGTGGTTTCAATGAAGGTTTACATAGCAAACTGGTTTGTCATTCAACAATTCACACACACTTTCTTGGGCACATTGACATTGACTGCAGTCCTCAGCATGCAGCAATAGTCTTCAAACTTCTTTCCGACCCATTCCTGCCTTCAGAGCTTTATCCCCCACAAATGCTGTCCCTTCCATCTGGTATGGTTGACTGTTCTAAGGAATGCGTATCTAACAGGCCTTTTCTTTCTTTCCTTAACTTAGTATTGGGTGAATTGGGTTAAGGTTTAGAGAGTAAATCAGTTTCTCATTCAACAATTCACACACATTTTGTTTAAGGTCATGGACTGCACTTCCCACAAAGTAACAGCACTTACCCCCACTTCCTCACTGGGTTTCCCATTTCTGTCCCTCCTTTCCTGACTCTTCTCAACTTTATCCTTGGGGAAATGCTGCCCCTTTGATTTCAAATGGCTGATTCTTCTAATGAGTGTGTATCTCCCCCTAGAGTTACTGAGCACTTTATAGACCTGTCTATTGTTTGGCAGAAAATTGAGCCACAGGGTAGTTATGTTCCTGATCTAACAAATGGCTCAGGGTGGTATTCTCATGAGTCCCATTGGTGTTTAATCAAATAGCAAGCCCAGTCTTTTTTAAGTTCTTTTCCACATTTTGCTCCCATTTTATCCAGAACCTTCTAATGTGATCCCTTAGAGAGCAGTAAATTTACAAAGTAGTGAATGTTTCATACTGTGCAGCCTTGCGTGTTGCTGTGATGCTTGGAAGCTATGCCACAGGTATTTTACATACCTGCCAGGTTTACGAATCGGGCTGCTAATCTCTCAGTCAGCAGTTTGAAACTACCAGCTGTTCCGCGAGAGAAAGATGAGGCTTTCTGCTCCCATAAAGATTTACAGCCATGGAAACGCTGTACAGGGGGTCGCTATGAGTCAGAACAGACTCCACAGCACATAACAACAACAACAACAGGGTCAACTCATGGTGGACAAATTTCAGAGGAGCTTCCAGACTAAAGCAGGTAGAAGAAGAGCCAGACTATTTCAAAATATTTAGTTACTGAAAACCTTATGAATAGCAGTGGGACACAGTCATACAGCACCAGAACATCGACTATACTGAAACATGATGAAGACTATCAGAATATTGTCAGATATAATGCCAGAAGATGAGCCCCTCAGGTTGGAAGGTTCTCAAAATAGGACCATGGAAGAGCTGCCTCCTCAAAGTAGAACTGACCATGATGCTGTGAACGGAATAAAGCTGTTGAGATCTTCACTTGCTGATGGGGCACAACTCAAAATGAGGAGAAACAGCTGTAAACATCCATTTGTTGTTGTTGTTAAGTGCCGTCGAGTCGATTCCGACCCATAGCGACCCTGTACAGGGTTTCCGAGGGTGTAAATCTTTACGGGAGTAGAAAGCCTCATCTTTCTCCCGCGGAGCGGCTGGTAGTTTCGAACCGCTGACCTTAAGGTTCGCAGCCCGATTCGTAACCACTACGCTACAAAATGGAACGTAATATGAAGTAGGAATCTAGGAAAATTGAAAGTTGTCAAAAATGAAATGGAAATCATAAACATGGATATCCTAGGTATT
The DNA here is from genome assembly GCF_000296735.1 of Chrysochloris asiatica. Classification (NCBI taxonomy): domain Eukaryota; kingdom Metazoa; phylum Chordata; class Mammalia; order Afrosoricida; family Chrysochloridae; genus Chrysochloris; species Chrysochloris asiatica. The sequence continues at coordinate 4,547,468 of NW_006408702.1, forward strand.
GGTGAGCTGAAATTGGTTGTTTGGAATCTGACAATCACATGGTTTACTATTCAGGGAATGACAAATGGTAGAGGAATGGTGTTACATTCATCATCAAAAACAATGCTGTCTGTGACAGGATAATATCCACATGCCTACAAAGCAAACCAGTTAATTCAGCTATTATTTAAATTTATGCACCAACCACTAAAACCTGGTGACTACGCAAAGGCTTTCATTTGTGTAGATAATGACACCCAACAGACAACATTGGGGAGAATTAGTTCATTGTGCTCATCAAGAATCTGTACATAGAACAGGAGGCAGCTGTTCGGCCAGAACAAGTAAATGCTGAATGACTTAAAATTAGAAAAGGTGTGCGCCAAGGTTGCACCATACTCATTCAACCTGTATGCTGAGCAAATAGTCTGAGAAGCTGAATACTATGAAGAAGAGTGTGGCATCAGAATTGGGGGGAGACTCATTAACCACCTGTGATATACAGATGATATAATCTTGCTGGCTAAAAGTGAAGAGGACTTAAAATACTTATTGACGAAGATCAAAAACCACAGCCTTCAGTATGGGTTGCTCCTCAGTGTAAAAAAAAAAATAACAATCCTTACCACTGGACCAATAAATAACAACAAAATAAATGGAGAAAAGATTGAAGTTGTCAATGACTTCATTTTGCTTGGATCAATCATCAACACTCATGGAAGCAGCAGTCAAGAAATTATATATATATATATATATACACAAACACATATAGAAACACATATGAATGTTTACTTTGGTGAAGTGTCTGTTTATGTCCTCTTTGTTTTTTAATTGGATTGTTAATATTTTTGTTATTATGAAGTTTTCTATAAATTTTTTTAGATTAATCCCTTATCCGATATATCATTAACAAGTGTATTTTTCCCAATCTGTATGGTTTTGGGGTGTTTTTTTTTTTTTTACTCTTTAGGAGAAGTCTTTGATTTATTTAAGTATTTAACTTTCTTAAGATTTCAGTCACCTAACTTATCTGCTGAAGTTTCCATATTTTTATGATATTTTATAGTCTAAACAGAACAACAAAAATGCATTAATAGTGTAAATACACCATTAATTATGGTCCTTATGTTTGCACCTACTTTTTCTTTGATGATCTTTATAGTTTTAAGTTTTACATTTAGGTCTTTGGTCTATCTTGAGTTCTTTTTTTTATATGGTGAGAGACAAGGATTTTTTTTCCCCACATGGATTTATGGTTTTGTCAGCACCATTTACTAAAGAGACTGTCTTTCCCCCCATTTAACAGATTTTAGCCCTTTGTCAGAGATCAACCGTATATGTGTAGAAGGGTTTGCTTCAGGGTTTTCAATTCTGTTCTGTTGCTTTTGTATGTTGTTGTTGTTGTGTGCCGTGGAGTCAGTTCTGACTCATAGCAACCCTGTACAGGGTTTCTGAGACTGGAAAGCTTTACAGGAGCAGAACTCCTCAACTTTCTCCCACGGAACAGCTGGTAGTTTCCAACTGATGACCTTGCGCTTCGCAGCCCAATTTGTAACCACTACGCATTGGTTTTGTATATACAACCTTAAATTCCTATTTTTCTGAGAATTTTTATCAGGAATGGGCGTTGGATTTTATCAAATTCCTTTTATGCACTGATGATATAAGATCATGCTATTCCTTTCATAGTGAATAAGCTTGATTGTTATTCTAGCGTTGAAGCATCCTTGCATACATGGTATGGGTCCCACTTGGTCCTGATGCATTATTTTTTTTTGACATAATGTTTGGATTCTATTAGCTAGCAATTTATTGAGGAATTTTGCACCTATACTCATGAGGGATATTGGTGTGTAATATTCTTTCTTACTGTTGTATCTGTCTGACTATGCTCAGGGTTATGCTTGCTTCAGAAAATGAATTCCAGAGTACTGAATTCTTTTTTATTTTCAAAAATAGGTTGAGCAGAATTGGTGTTGTTGTTGTTATGTGCCATGGAGTCGGTTCTGACTCATAGCGACCCTGTACAGGGTTTCCAAGGCTGTGAATCTTTATGGAAGCAGAAAGCCTCATCTTCCTCCCACAGAACAGCTGGTAGTTTCAAACTGCTGACCTCGCAGTTCGCAGCCGGATTCGTAACCACTACGCTACCAGAACTGGTGTTAGCTCTTCCTAAAATGGTTAGTAGAATCCTCCATTGAAGCTGCTGGAACAGGACATTTTTTTGGTTGGGATGTTCTTTTTTAATTTTATGACCTGTTTAATTTCTTCTTTTTTGTGGTTGGTCCATTCAAATTTTCTACCTTAGTCTATGTTAGTTTAGGTAGGTCATGTGTTTCTAGACATTTGTACATTTCTTCTAGTTATTCAAACTTGTTGGAAAATGGTTCCTATTACTCTTTTTATTCTGGTGGGTTCTGTGGTGACATTGTACATTCTTTTCTTATTCATGTTATCTGCACTTTCTTTCCTTCATTAAATTTGCTAGTGATTTGTCAGTTTTATTAATCTTGTCTAAGAGCAAACTTTTAATTCTGTTGATTATTTCTTTTTGTTTTGTTTTGTTTATTTCTGTTCCAATCTTTCATATTGGAGTGTGATGGATCTATAGGATAGGCACTGGACTGCAAACCTCAAGATCAACAGTTCAAGCCCACCAGCCACTCTGTGGGACAGAGATGAGGCTTTCGGCACCTGTAAAGATTTACAGCCTTGGAAACGCTATAAAGGGCCAGTGTGTTGGAACCAACTCACCAATAGTGACAACAACAATCTTTATAATTCCCTTTCATTTAATGACTATAGACTTACTTTGCTGCTCTCTTTTCTAACTATTGTAGATGTTGGTTTAAGATACTGATTTTGGCTTATTTCTTCTTTTCTAATGTGTGCATTTATTGTAATTGTACATCAATAAATTGACCTGTGAGCACTGCAAAGGCTTTGGTAAGTTGTGTTTTCATTCTCATTGGCTTCTAGGAATTTTTTTTTTATTTCACATTTTATTTTTCTATTACCCATTAATTTTTCAGAAGGTTGTCATTCCGTTCTACATATTTGAGGTTTTACCTGAGTTTTCTATTGTTGTCAGGTACTGTAGTGTCCGTTTTGACTCACAACAAAATGCAACACTGCCTGATCCTCCACCATCCTATTTATTGTTATGCTTGAGACCACTCATGCTGCCACCCTGTCAATCCATCTCATTGGGCATCTTCCTCTTTCTTGGTGATGCTCAGCTTTACCAAGCATGCTGTCCTTCTTCAGGTACTGGTCCCCGATAAAATGTCCGAAAGATGAGAGACAAAGTCTCACCATCCTGAAGTCTGAGGCGCTTTGTGATTTTATTTCTTCTAACACAGATTTGTTTGTTCTTGTGGCTGTCCATGATACTTTTAATAGCCTTCTCCAGGACCATAACTCAAATGCATCAATTCTTCCGTGGCGTTCCTTATTCACTACTGGAAATACTATGGTTTGAGTTTAGCACACCTTAGTCTTCAAACTGATGTATCTTTAGTCTTGAATACTTTAAAGGGGTCTTGTGCAACAAATTTGCAAAACATTCCTTGATTTTCTGACTACTGGTTCCATGAGTGTTAATGTAGATTCAAACAAAATGAAGCTTTTGAAAATGCCAATCTTTTCTCTATTTATCATGATGTTATTTATTGGCCCAGTGGTAAGGATTTTTGTTTTCTCTACAATGACGTGCAACCCATACTGAAGACTATAGTCTTTGATCTTCATCAGTAAACATGTTAAAACATCTTTTCATTTTGTTTTCTCCAGTTGCCCTTTGAAATTTTCTGTTCAGTTCTTTTACATCCTCATTTCTTCCATTTGCTTTAGCATCTATGAAGGAGAGCAAGTTGAAGAGTCTCTTCTGACATCTATTTTGGTCTTTTCAATGACCTTTTTGCTTTTTTCCTGTATGATGCTCTTGATGTCATCACACAGCTCTTCTGGTCTTTGGTCATTAGTGTCTAATGCATCCAATCTGTTATTGAAATGATCTCTAAAATCAGGTGGGATATATTCAAGGTCATACTTTGGCTCTCATGGAGTTGTTTTAGCTTTCTCCAGCTTCAGCCTGAACTTACATAAGCAGCAGCTGATCATCTGATCCACAGTCGGCCCCTGGTTTTGTTTTGGTGATGCTGAGTTTTTCTGTTGTCTCTTCCCACAGATGTTGTTAATTTGGTTTCTATGTATTCCATATGGTGACGTTCTCATCTTTTATGTTGTTGAAGATTGGTATTTGCAATGAATTAAGTAATTGGTCTTGCATAATTTTATCATGCAGTCTCCAGCGTTGTTTCTATCACCAAGGCTCTATTTTCCAACTACTGATCCTTCCTCTTTGTTTCCAACCTTCTTGCTCTAGTCACCAGTAATGATCAACATATCTTGAATGCATGTTTCACACTGAAGAAGTTGGTAAAATTCTTCAATTTCATCAACACTGGCTTTAAATTTAGTACATAAATTTGAATAATAGTGGCCCTGGCTGTTCCTCCTTGTAAGCTTATGGATAGTAGCCTATCACAAACAGTGCTGTACTTCAAGATAGATCTTGATAGGTTCTTTCTGGTGATGAATGCTATACCATTTCTCTTGAGTTTGTAGTAAACCATATAATTGCTTGATTGAAAATGGCCAATACCAGTCCATTTCAGCTTACTAATGCTTAGGATATCAATTTGTATGTATTCCATTTCATTTTGACAACTAATAATTTTCCTAGACTCAAACATTTCACATTCCATCTTCCTGTAATTAATGGATGTTTGCAGCTGTTTCTCCCCATACTGAGTCATATCCCAACTGCAAATGAAGGCCCCAACAACTTTCTTCCATCCACATCATCATGGTCATCTCTAATTTGAAGAGGCTGCTTTTTCCCAAATCGTATTTTGAGCGCCTTCCAGACTGAGTGGCTCTTCTTCCAGCACTGTAGCTGACAATGTTCTATTGCCATTCATAATGTTTTCATCTTCTGGAGCTATAGCTGACAATGTTCTGCTGATCTTCATAAGGTTTTCAGTAGCCTCACATTCAGAAGTAGTCAGCCTCTTATTCTTCCTAGTCTGTCTTAGTCTGGAAGCTCCACTAAAACTTGTCCACCATGGGCGACCCTGCTGGTAGTTAAAATACTGGTAGCAGAGTTTCCAGCATCACAGCAACATGCAAGCCACCACATTTTATAGAGTTCTGAATCAAGAAGGTGCTTGAAATTATTTCAATGTTTTAAAATTTATTTTGGCTTGCTTTGGGCCTAATATATGGTGTATTCTGAGCAATGATCCCATTCTTATTATGGAGCTATTTCTTTTTTCCTGTTACTATTCTGTTAATATCTGCCTTATGGATTTGGGGCTCTCTCATTGGGTATACAGCTATTTTTTTTTATGGTTATGTTCTCTTGTTGACTTGACCTTTTAATCATTATATAATACCCTGCCTTATCCCTCCTGCTAATTTTTTGCTTGAAGTCAGTCTTATCAGGGATGAATACTGTCATTCCTCTTTTGGGTAACCATTTGCTTGCATTTTTTTCCCCACTCTTTGATTTTTTAATTCATCTCCATGTCAAACGTGAGTCTCTAGTAGGCAGCATAATAGTAGGTGCTGTTGTTCTGTGTTTTTATTGCGGTATTGGTTTCTTTGTTCTGTATACTTTTCTGTACTGAATACCTTTTTACCCGATTTTCTTTTCATTTTTGTTGTTATTCTTATTATGTGTTTACTAAGACCTTATGCTTTTCTTCTTCCTTTTTTGGGTTAGAAAGTTTATTAACTTTCTTTGTGGCTACTCTGTAATTTATTTTGATCATCTTAAATGTGACACTATAGGAGCTCTGGTAGCATTGTGGATTACGAGCTGGACTGCTAACTGCAAGATTAGTAATTCGAACCTACCAGTCACATCACGGGAGAAAGATGAGGCTTTCTACTCCCTTAAAGATTTACAGCCTCAGAAACCCTGTACAGGGTCGCTATGAGTCAGAACCAACTCCATGGAACACAAACCACCTCCACCACCAAGTTTGGCAATATAGGATCAGCACTGAACTGCTTACCACAAGTTTGGCAAATCAAACCCACCAGTCACTCCTTAGAAACCCTATCAGGGTCACTATGTATCGGGACTGACCTGACAGCACTTAACAATAAGCATTTTGTCATCATCCTGAAATCCTTTCCATTTGACAGTCTGAATTTATACTATTGAATCCCTCTTCTTGTTCTGTAGTTTTCATTTATAGATCAATACCTCTGGTATCCTATTTCCAATCCTTTAAGTTTATTTATTTTTTAAATTCTTTTTCTTGACTGGCTTCCAGGTGACATTCTCATGTGTCTTAATCCTAGATGGCTGTTTTCCATTGCTGGTTCTCGGTCCCTTTAGCATTTCTTGTCATGTTAGTTCATTTTGACAAATTCCCTTCATTTCTGTTTATCTGAAAATGTCCTTATTTTGCCATTATATTTGCTGGATGTTTTGCAGGCTAGATCACTCCTACTTAGCATTTTTGTTTGTTTCACAGTTTTAGACATGTCATTCATTCCATGACCTTCTTGCTTGCGTGGTTTCTGCCAAGGAAACCACTTGCCCTTTGTAAGTAACATTTTGTTTTTCCCATCTTGAGATGAGTAACATTTTCTCACCTCAAGAGTGTTTCTTTGCTTTTGATTTTGATTATGACACATCTTGGTGTCTTTGGGGTCTATCCTGTATGGAAATTGCTGGATGGATATCTTTTCATCTTTCATTATATTCGGGAAGTTCTGCTAATAAGCCTTCAGCAATTCTCTGTGGGTTTTTGCTTATTTGTTTGTTTTATCTCCTCCTGTTCTGAAATTTTTCCTCTTGACATTGGCCCACAAACTTCTTAGACTGTCTTCATTTTTCATCATTCTCTTTTCCTATTTTTCCTCATACATACGGGTGTCAAGACATTTGTCTTCTAATTCATTGAGCCACTCTTCAATTGATAAAGCTCTGCTTTTTTGTCTTTACAATGGGCTATTTCTGAAATTTTAGTGGTAATTGTCAGGATTTCTAACAGCTGTATGGTTTCTAATTGTCTATTTATTTTGTCATTTTGTTCTTATAGAGTTTTCCTGATTTCTTCTAGGGAACTGTCTGGGCTTTCTTTGATTTTGTTTGTGGTTTTCATGAGCTCTTGGAAGACTCTATGTATACAAATTTTTGTTGAATGCTGTTAAGTCAAGTTCTGACTCACAGTGACCCTGTACAGGGTTTCCTAGGCTTATAAATATTTGCAGGAGCAGAAAGCCCCATCTTTCTCCCACTCAGCTGATAGCCTGATGGAGCCAGCAACCTTGTGATTAGCAGTCCAATGCTTAGCCTACAGAGCCACAGGGCTCCCTATATATGCAAGAAGACTTCCAAAAAGGTGTGGAAAATGGAATTAACATATAGTGAAATCTTTCCACACCTTTTTGAAGCATGTGTGTGTGTGTGTGTGTGTGTGTGTGTATATTCACTCACACACACACGCATTGAATTATTTATCAGGTCATTGTATTACCTGTTCTTCCTCAAAAGGTTTTCTTGGTCCTCATTTTGGTCACTTGCTTGGGCCGTCTCATTCTGTTTCTTTGTTTGACTTGAAGATGTCTGCTGTCTTTGAGACATTTTGGAGTTGAATTTGTCCGTTATATGTTGGGTTGTTTCACCCTGTTTGTTTGATTATTTTGATTTGGGCAGGGAGGACTGGTCTACTTCTTTGGTCACTTGTTTGGCAGCACGGAGGTGTTGACCACCTGTCTCTGGGTGGGTGGGGTAAGTAGAAGCATATAGGACGTGCCTCTGTTTGCTGGAAATGCAGAGCAGCTCCAGGCAGGGTGAGCAGGTGTTACTCACTGTCTATCACTGACCCAGTGATAAGGACTGAGCAGTGGCACTCACGCATTTGGTGGGGTGGTGAGGGTTGTAGGTATGTTCACCTCCTATGATGGATAGGAGAGAAAAACAGGAGGGATGAAGAAAAAAAAGGGGTGAAAATAAAGGAATAAAAAGAGGAAGTGTGAAAAAAGAAAAGTCTGGAAAAAAGAAAAGCTAAAAGGAGAAAAGAACAAAGTAAAAGAACCTCCTCCTCCACCCCCTCAAAAAATAAAAAATTAACACTCACCCTCATACCACCAGCAGCGGCTATGGGGGTCAGCTGGCTGTCACATGATTGGTAAAACGGCATGCATATGGACGGGACAGAAGCTTGGTGCACAGTCTGCACACCTGTGTGCCTCTGAGAGCCAAGGCCAGCGGTGTGAGTCTTGTGTTCAGTGAAAGCAGGATCCATCAATCTCCTGGTACATTTGTGGAGCAGTGCAGCTGGAGGCTGTGTATGGTGGGGAGAAGCAACCCAATAAACTATGGGGGGGGGGGCATCCTTAGTCACTGGTAAGATTGTGGCAGGGCCTCGCCTCTGGTCACCAGGAAAATGTGGTGGGGAATGCACTTCTCTGGTCACCATTCACTTTCGGGGACTGAGTGTACTTCTGGGGTGGGCTAGTCAATTACCCAGTTCCTGCCCAAATGTAATAAAGGGAGTACCCAGAGTCCAGACCGCCAACTGTATTCTGAACAGTCTGCTTGCTCACTGTGTTTCATTCAGATGTGTCCATACTGCGTCTCTATCCCAATGAAGATTCCGTGAAGTTGGCTTCTCTTCCCCCACATGTGTCTCAAAACAACTGCATGCAACACGGAGCCCCTCTCCATCTCTTTCCCAGTGACTATCTTCATTCTGTCTCCCTTTCTAGTCAGTGTTTCATTCAACTCTTTATCCTTCCACTCAATGCTCACAGTTGCTGGGTTGTCATCTCTATATATGTACTGTGTTTTGGGGCCTCTGTTGTGGCGGGATTAAGCAGAGTGTATCGACAGGGCCCTATCTTTTCTTCTCATTCAGTCAACCATCTCTTGAAGAATGTGAGAAGCCATATTTTGCGTGAAGTACAGAAAGTTCAAAGTACAGTCTATCATGTGAAGGGGGGAGAGGGTCTCTCATCCTCTAGGTAACAACTTGTCCAAGCTCACCCACACTGAAACAATCCTTACCATCTATTTACACCATCCTTGTATAATCAAACCACACTGCAGAGTAAGCAGTGGGTGCTTCCAGCCACTTCTTAATCTCTCCACAAAGTGGAGCTGATGGGTAGAAATGAAGCCTGTGGGATTCAAACCTGGGCACAGCCGGAGAGCAGCTCAGGGGAGCAGATCCTTGTTAACTTCGGTGATACAGGTAGGAACAGGCCGATGGTGACATTGCTCCCTGACAGCGTGAGCTCAAGCTTGAGCAGGGAGGAGACATCGCCCATCAACGGTGACGTGGTCCTCTTTGGTCATCTGCAAGTTGTGATTATGCCCACAAGATGGGCAGTCTCTGTAGTAGTCTAAGTGCACACAAAGAACCTCTGTGCTGGCTCAGGGACTGCCGTAGATCATGGCCCCTAGAAACCCAAGAGCTGCCACTCGATTCTCCACACACATCCCCAAGAACAACTGCACTGTTTATCTCTCCAGAAGAGCAGTAGGAGCACCTTTTACCTCCCAAATGATGTGAGTACACAGTGACATGGAAAACAGAAAGGCAGAGATTCGGTTCCCAAAATAACTCCATTATTCTTGAAAATCAGGACAACGCTACAAGGACTTCAATAAAGCCTGGTGGCAGAAGAGATCCAGGATTGGTCAATCTCGGTGCCACTTTAAGGCTTAGTCACTGGGTGCCTGTATGCATTTCCTATGGCTTTCTTGCCCTCAAGAATCTCTGTTCCCTTTGAACACCAACTCAGTGGCTTCAAATAACACAAATCTCTTATTTTATAGTTCTGCAGGTCAAAAGTCTGAGATCTCCTTGGGCAAAGTCAAAACGCTGTCAAGGCTATGTTCCTTTCTAGAGACCCTAAGGGAAATTCATTTGCCTGTCTTTTCCAGATTCAAGAAGCTTAACTTGTGACCTCTTCATCTGTCTGCAAAGTACATGACTCTAATCTCTAAAAAAGCTCCAAAATGACCACTACGATGTCAATTCAAACCATATCCTATCCCTTCCTCCAGTTCCCATTACGCATACTTAAACTCTTTGTCCTCATGCTCTAGTTATATACATATGCTAGGAACAGACACCTGGGACCTTGTGACTTTCCTGTCTTTCTGTGTGCCACTTGCCTTCCTTAACTACCCTGACGCATGAGGCTTGTTTACCCCATGATATAAAAGACCCTAATGTATGTCCCTGGCATGGAATCGTGACTGTCTCACTAACCACCACTGAAAGCAGTACTGCTATCCCAGTCAGTAACTTTTCCTTTGGAATTAACCAATGTCTCTCAGACTGTCTCTGGTCAGTTTCTCAGTCTCTTGGCAACTATCTATATGGAAGGGTTCTCCTTTCTATGCTCATCCCAAGCAACTGGCGATTCAGTCAAGAGAATAAAAAGCCACTCAGCTCCCAAGACAAGATAGGAGGAAAACAGAATTCAGTGAGGGCAATTCTGGGGTGGCCCTTAGCCCCCATGCTTGATCCCTTAGCACGGTTTTGTGAGACTTAGGGACCAGAACATGAGTATGGGCTGCTCCAAAAACACCACAAGGACTGTCAGGACTCCTACAAAGGGTTCTGGACATGGGAAGACTGGGCACAAAGGAAAATGTATACTGTGGACCATCGCCAAAGAGATGGGTATTCCCCTCTCCAAAACACAATTGTATAAGTTTGCCAACAGAACCCTAGCTGCTCTTTGGAAAAGCATAAAATATTGTAGTTGTGTCCTTGGTTATAATTCTCCAATGTCTAGATCCTTGGGCTCATACAGAAGAAAGGTGGTAAGACTGTAAGGGCCATGTCGGG
>NW_006408702.1:4560330-4584406 GCF_000296735.1 Chrysochloris asiatica
CCTTGGGCTCATACAGAAGAAAGGTGGTAAGACTGTAAGGGCCATGTCGGGGCAATGTGCTAGAATGTTCTAAAATGGCCACTGTGATGTCAACTGAAACCATAGCTCCTATCCCTTCCCCAGGTTCCCGCTACGCATACTGAAACTCTTACACATTTGTTAGGAAGGGGCACCCAGCCCAGCCCCTGCTCAGCTACGCATACCAAAACTCATGTATATTCTAAGAAGGAGCAAACAGCCCCCTCATCCTGCTGTGCATACTGAAACTCTTTTGTCTCATGCTCAGAAGGGACAGACAGCCCAGATCAGCATCCTACAGTTTTCCTGCCTTTCAGTGTTCCACTTACCACCTTCCCTGCCCTGACCACCTTCCCTGCCCTGACATATGACACTTGTTTAGCTCATGATATAAAAACACCCTAGCACATGCCTCCAGCGTGGAATCTTAACTGTCCAACTGTCAGCCAATGGATGCTGTGCTGCTGTCCCAGACAGCAAGTTTCCCTTTGGAATGAACAAATGTATCTCAGACTACCTCCTGGTCAGTTTCTCAGTCTCTCAGCAAGTACCTACAAAGGTTTTCCTTTCCAGCTTAAACCCAAACACCATGATTACATCTTCAAAGTCCTTTACCATGTACGGGAGCATATTCACAGGTTCCCCACCACTCGTCGGCCAGTCTGTCATACTGTGATGCCTTGTTTGCTGCTGAGATTCTGGAAGCTGTGCCACCAGTATTTTAAATGCCAGCAGTGACACCCACAGTGGACAGGTTCCAGCTGAGCTTCCAGATTAAGACTGACTGGTAGCGTAGTAGTCACGAATCAGGCTGCAAACCGCAAGGTCAGCAGTTCGAAACGACCAGCTGTTATGTGGGAGAAAGATGAGGCGTTCAGCTCTTGTAAAGATTTACAGCCTCGGAAACCCTGTACAGGGTCACTATGAGTTGGAACTGACTCCACGGCACATAACAACAACAGGAAGGAGAGACGGACTACTTTCAAATATTTAGTCAATGAAATAGCAGTGGAATCCTATCACAGAGAACCAGAAAATGAAACATGATGAAGAACAACCAAATGTTGTCAGATATAATCCCAGCACAGGAATCCCTCATGGTGGAAGGCACTCAAAATACAACTGGGGAAACTTGCCTCCTCAAAGTAGAGTTGACCTTGATGACGTGAATGGAGTAAAACCTTTGGGACCTTCATTTGCTAATGCATTGGGCACAACTCAAAATGAGGAGAAACAGCTGTAAACATCAATTAATTGGAAAAAGGAATGTATGAAGCATGAATCTAGGAAAATTGAAAATTGTCAAAAATGAAATGGCATGCATAAACATGGAGATCTTAGTTAGGTATCAGTGAGTTGAAATGGGCTGGTATTGGTTGCTTTAAATATGATAATTAGATGGTTTGTTATGCCAGGAATGACAAATTAAAGAGGAATGGAGTAACATTCATCATAAAAAAGAACATTTCAAGATCTGTCTTGAAGTATAACGCTGTCTGTTATAGGATACTATCCATATGCCTATAAGGAAGATCCGTTAATACAACTATTATTCAAAACAATGCACCAAACACTAAAGCCAGTGATGATAAAATTGAAATATTCTACCAATATTTTGAGTCTCAAATTGATCAAAACATGCAATAAAGATATATTGATAAATACAGGAATGCAAAGGATGGAAACAAAGAGAAAGGATTAGTAATTGAAAAACATGGCCTTGGTGACAGAAATGAAGCTGGAGGTCGCATGGCAGAATCTTACATGACTCAATGACTTCTTCATTATAAATATCTTTTTTAACAACTGAAAAGACAGTTACACACACGGACCTCCCCAGATAGAATACACAGAAATCAAACTGACTATAAGTGTGGAAACTGACTATAAGTGTGGAAACTGATGGTGGAAAAGCTCCATATCATCAGCCAAAACAAGGCCAGGGGCAGACTGTGGAACAGACCATCAATTGTTTGTCCATATGCAGAAAATTAACACAAGAACCAAAATATGGCCTTCAACATTACCCACGTGAATTTAAAGATCATCTGAAGAACCGATTTGATGCATTAGACACTAAAGACCAAAGATCAGAATCACTGTCGGATGACATCAGGAACATTATATGGAAAGAAAATAAAAGGTCATTAATAAGACAAAAAAGAAGGAAAAGACCAAAATGGACATCAGAAGAGACTCAGAAACTCGCTCTCCAGTATAGGGATGCTAAAGCAAATGGAAAAAATGAGGAGATAAAAGAGACTGAATAGAACATTTCAAAGGGGCGCTGAAGAAGACAAAGCCAAATGTTATCATAAAATGTGCCAAGATCTGGAGTTTAAAAGCCAAAAGGGAAGGATATGCTCAGCATTGCTCAGGATGAGGGTACTTGAAGAAAGAAATTCAAGCCTAGACTAGCAATACTGAAGGATTATACAGGCAAAATATTGAATGATGCAGGAAGCATCAAAAGAAGATGAAAGGAATATTCAGTCACTCTACCAAAAAGAGGTAACATATGATCAAGATACTCAAGGAAAAAATCCAAGGTGCACTGAAGGCATTTGCAAAGAACAGGCTCCATGAACTGATGGAATACAAATGGAAATATTTAAAAAAACTGATGAGGCACTCACTTGTCAATGCCAAGAAATCTAGAAGAACTGGCCAACTGATTGAAAAAGATCCATATTTGGGACCATTCCAAAGAGAGGTGCCTCAATGGAATGGAGAAATCATCAGACAGTATCATTAATATCACATGCAGGAAAGTTTTTGCTAAATATAATTCAAAAATGGCTGTGACAGTACATTGACAGGGAAGTGTCTGAGGTTCAAGCCAGAAATAGAACAGGATGTGCAATGAGGGTTATCATTGCTGACATCAGATGGATCTTGGCTGAAAGCAGAGAGTACCAGAAAGATGTCTACCTGTTCTTTACTGACTATGCAAAGGCTTTCGATGGTGTTGATCATGACAAACTACAGCAAAAGATTGCAGAGAATGAGTATTCCAGAACACTTAATGGTGCTCATGAAAAACCTGTACATAGACCAAAAGGCAGTTTGTTCGAAAACAACAAGGGGACACTGAATGGTTTAAAATTAGGAAAGATGTGTGGCCAGGGCTGAATTCTTTCACCATATTTAGTCAATGTGTATGCTCAGCACATAACTCAAGAAACTGGATTATATGAAAAAGAACACGGTATCAGGATTGGAGAAAGACTCATTAGCAACCTGTGATATACAGATGATACAACCTTGCTTGCTGTAAGTGAAAAGGACTTAAAGTACTTATTGATGAAGATCAAAGACCACAGCCTTTAGTATGAGTTGCACCTTAAAGTAAAGAAAACAAATATCTTCACCGTTGGAAAAATAAATAACATCAAGATAAATGGAGAAAAGATAGAAGTTGTCGAAGACTTCATTTTACTCACTCATGGAAGCAGCAGAGAAATCAAATGACATATTATACCGGGAAAATCTACTACGCAAGAGTTCTTTAACGTGTTCAGGGGCAAAGACGTCAGCTTAAGGACTAAAGTGTGCCTGACCCAAGCATTTTCAATAACCTCATATGCATGTGAAAGTTGGACAGTGAATAAGGAAGACTGTAGAATAATCGATGCGTTTGAGTTATGGTGTCGAAGGAGAATATGAAAGGTACCATGGACTGTCCAAAGAACAAATAAGTGTTGGAAGGAGTACAGCCCAAATGCGTGTTAGAAACCAGGATAGCCAGACTTGGTCTCTCATACTTTGGACGTATTATCAGGTTGTTGTTGTTGTTGTTATGTGCCGTGAAGTCGATTCTGACTCATAGCGACCCCGTACAGGGCTTCCAAGGCTATAAATCTTTATGGGAGCAGAAAGCCTCATCTTTCTCCCGCAGAACAGCTGGTAGTTTTGAACTGCTGACCTTGCAGTTAACAGCCCAATTCATAACCACTACGCTATCAGTCCCTAAAAAAAGGACATCATGCTTGGTGAAGTAGAAGGTCAGAGAAAAGGAGGAAGACACCCCAAAAGATGGCTTGGCATAGTGGCAGCAGCAATGGGCTCCACAGGCGGTGTGTCATTCTGTTGTGCGTGCGTCACTATGAGTCGGTACCGACTCGATGGCACCTAACAACAACAACTACACTCACAGGTTTCAGGGAAGAGATAACATGGGCACACTGGAGGTGGACACCCTCGGAAACCCTGTACAGGGTCGCTATGGGTCGGACCCGACTCGATGGCACTTAACAACAACAACAAAGAGGCTCTGACTAATAGTCTGCATTTAAATGGTAATCCCATCTCCAACTAAACCAAGAGCTTAATTAAATGCATTTTAAAAGAAGACAAGGTCAGGGGACAGAAATGCGCAGGGAGAGTATCAGGACTCCCTCTAACCTCCACATGTGCACAACAGTAATGATCATGTTATCAGCCTCACTCAACAAATTGCACCCATTGTAGATGAAAGCCAGCAAAGTGGCCATGGGCCTTGTTAGTGAAAACCATTTACACAACTGAAGGAGAGCCTGCTTAGTCAGACAGCCTGCAGATAAAGTAGAATGTCATTCCAGAATACACTCTTCCTCCATCAGTGTTACGGTAGGGAAAACAGTCAGAAAAGTCAATGCTTGGATCATTACACTTTAAGACCTCTTGCCCCCAACAATACTAAAATACACTGCAAGCCTTCTTCATTTCTTGTGACATGAAATTTTCATATCAATCCCTAAAACCCTGAATGCTTACTACACAGCCCTGACAATGCTGCCCACAGTGCTTCGCGTTTACTTCAAGAACCAATGTAATTTTAAATCAAGATCGCCCCCAAGAGGTCAGGGATTGTTAAGGTCAATGTTTTCTCTGGTCCTTCCCATTCCAGAAGCTTCTGACAATCACGCCACAACTGATTACAACGTACCACGTGGGTCTCTGTGTCCTCACAGCACCTCTCCTGCATGGCTTTTGTGTGACTGGAAAGCAGAAATTGTTCTACAAAGAAGGCCCATTTCTCAGGGCAAACATGGGAAGATGGATAAAGCCCTTTGCTTTTCTTTTAGGTGATGTTGAGGAGGTCCTACACCCAAGCCCAGGGGTCTTACAGTCCACCCTACCTGCCAGCTACCATTCTACCTTGTCTTCCAGGCTCCTCCATGCCCCAAACCTCGACAGGCCAAGCACTGAGGTGGCGCTGAATCTGCTGCCCAGATCATTCACCATGACACCACCCTAAACCATGAAGGAGTTTCTGGCTCACCACGTCTTTTCAGATTCTTGCAAATCCTACCCTCCAAAATGCCTCTTTTCCACATCTGAAGTCGGAAGCAGAGGATTCTTCCTGTCCCATCTCTGCACATTGCTATACACAAGAGAGCTTTTCCATTAATTCCTCAAATATCTGCATACCAACCATGACAATACTACACCAGGTGGCAAAGGCACAGGACTTGTCTGCCAGGACCTTACACCTTAGTGACATAGAAGCCAAGGAAGGGATAGGCTAAAAGATATATGAGGGCTGAGAACCCCACTGAAAAGATCACCTGAGGTGGTACAGAGGTACCTACCATGTGCACAGGAGCAGTACAAGCTCACCAGGTGACAGGGACACAGAGAGGCATCTCAGACAAGGCCCAGAGGTCAATTCCAGGACCATAAAGAAATTCCAGCAACTAAAGTCTAGTACGTCGGGAGCTGTCCAAGGTAAAGGGAAGGGAGAACTTGCCTGCTGCTCACTCTGGTTGTTGTGTGCTGTGGAGTCGGTTCCGACCCATAGCGACCCTGTACAGCATTTCCGAGGCTGTAAATCTTTACAGGAGCAGAAAGTCTCATCTTTCTCCCGCGGAACAGCTGGTAGTTTCGAACTGCTGACCTTGCGGTTCTCAGTCCGATTCGTAACTACTACGCTACCAGAGCTCCTTTCTGGTGGACGGCCACAATTGTGTGCGCTCAGGAGAGCAGCAGAGGCCACCACAGTCCTGTCGTTGGAGGAGCTTCGTAAGGTCCCCTTGGCTGCAGGTGTGCAATAGTCTGTGTCCCCATGTTCCCAACTCCTGATGGGGACATGTGACCAGATCTGCCCAATGGCTTGCAAGCAAAGGGACAGAGTCACTTCTAGACTGAGACAGCCACCTCTATCTTCCCGCTACAGCAGGAGTGGGACTAGCTCTAAGATGGAGGCAGCAGCTGACTCAAGCCATCTTCACAGGAGTGGAAAATGAACCTTTAGTATACTTAGCTCCCGAAAGTCCACATAGCCTCATTGTTGTTCTTAGGTGCTGTTGAGTCGGTTCTGACTCATAGTGACGTTCTGCACAACAGGGCAAAATACCGTCCAGTCCAACTTCACAATCGTAATTATGCTGGGGCCTACTGTTGCTGCCACTGTGCTAATCCACCTCACTGAGGGTCTTTCTCTTTTTCGCTGACCCTCCACTTTAACAAAATAATGTCCTTCTCAGGGACTGGTCCCTCCTGATAATATGTCCGAAGTATAATACACAACATCTTGCCATCCTGACTTCTACGGACCATTCTGGCTGTACTTCATCTAAACAGATTTGATTTTCTAGCAGTCCATGGTGTTTTTAACATTCTTCTACAACACCATAACACAACGCATCAATTCTTCTAGAGTCTTCTTTATTCATTTTCCAATATTCACATACACTTGAGGATATTGAAAATACCAGGCTTAATCCTCAAAGATATGTTTGGTCTTAAGCACTTTAAAAAAAAATCTGCAGCAGATTTGACCAATGCAATATGTTGCTTGATTTCTTGACCATTATCTTCCATGATATCCATTTTGATATTTTGCTTCTTTCTTGCCGTCTCAATGACGTTTTCTTTCTTCCCATATGATGTTCTTGATGTCATCCCACACCTCTTCATGTCTTTGGTCTTTAGTGTCTAATGCATCGACTCTGTTCTTGAGGTGATCTCTAAATTCAGGTGAGATATGTTTAAGGTCATATGGTGGTTCTTATGAACTTGTTTTCATTTTCCTCAGCTTCAGCCTAAACTTGCGTATGAGAAATTGATGGTCTGTTCCACAGTCTGCCCCTGGCCTTGTTCTGGCTCATGTGAAGGAAGCATCGTTTCTGTCACCCACCAAGGTCATGTTTTCCAAGGACTGATCCTTCCTCTCTGTTTCTAACCTCTACATTCCAATCACCATTAATTATCAATACATCTTGATTGTATGTTTGATCAATTTTAGACTGAGGAAGCTGGTAGAATTCTTCTAGTGCATCCTCACTAGCTTTAGTGGTTGGTGTGTAAAATTAAATAATATTGATATTAACTGTTATGCCCTGGAATCATAGGGGTATTACACATCAGACACAGCTTTATACTTCAACATAGATCCTGAAAAGTTATTTTTGATGGTGAATGTAATCCATTCCTCTTCAAGTTGTCATCCCCTGCATAGTAAAACATGTGACTGTCACATTCAAAATGGTCAATACCGTTCTCTCCAGCTCACCAACGCCTAGGATATTGATGTTTTTGCCTCCCATTTTATTTTTGGTCATTTCCAATATTCCTAGAGTCATACATTGTACGTTCTATATTCCAATTATTAATGGATCTTTGCAGCTGGCTCTCCTCATTTTGAGTCAGGCCCCATCAGTAAATGAAGGTCCCAAATACTTTGTTCCATTCACATCATGGCGGTCAACTCTACTCTGAGGAGGCAGCTCTTCCCCAGTCCTATTTTGAGTGTCTTCCAACCTGAGGGGCTCATCTTCTGGCATTGTAGCTGACGACATTCTGGTACTATTCATAATGTTTCAATATTCAACACTCAACAGTGTTTCATTGCTATTCATAATGGTTTCATTCATAATGTTTCAATATTCAACACTCAACAGTGTTTCATTGCTATTCATAATGGTTTCAGTGGAGGGGCCCTATAGGTTAATGCGATGGACTTCAAGGTTGGCTTGAGCCATAAAGTTGGTGGTTCAAGCTTGCCAGCCACTCCTCAGAAACCCTGTTCAGGGTTGCTGTGAGTCGGTACTTAACACCACCAACAAACATTCAGAAGTGCTCTGCCTCTCCTTCCTAATCTGGAAGCTCAGTTAAAACTTGTCCATCACGGATGAGAAATACCAGTGGCATAGCATCCAAGCATCCCAGCAACACACAAGCCACCAACGTACGACAAACTGACAGACAAGTGGTAGTCACATAGCTTAGCCATCCAAAAATCAGGAAGGTCTCTGATACACCTGTGGACCTGGTTAGAGGACCACTTAATTCTAAAGTGTGCTTTTCCGACACCCACACGGCTGCTTGAGGGAAAAGGGGAAATTATAAATTCTTGATTTCATTAGCTTTGCTTTGTAATTTTGGATGAGTCACACTATTTACAAATTATAGGGCTATAAGACAACTCTAAGAAGCTGCAGCAGAAGCCAAATTTAGGATGAGCAAAGAGCCCCCCAGAGGCTGGAGAACGGCTCAGAGGTTGGCTCCACAGTCCCAGGCTGCAGGCTTGAGTGGGGAGACTCATTCCCTCAAGGAAGAGGACGGGAACGATGAGCAGACTCTCAACCAGACGATTGTGTCCATCCCCAAACCAGGGGTAGAGAAGGAGACAGCTTTTTGTACTACGTCTGACTTAGGGCAAGAGGGGGAGGATTTGCAGGTTACAAGCTCTGTGCAGAAAACAACAAGGGGACACCTGAACCGCAACAGCTCAGTTGTTTTTAACAACTTACTTTAAGGTCTGGCTATACGTGCTGTGCTAAGTAAGCCCTTAGGGAAGACTGTACTAGGTTTATATGTGTCTCCCCCAGTAGAGTCTAAATGGTGAAAAACAAGTGGACAAGCATTCCCTGAGCACCTTCACTGCTATTAGGGGCACCCGTCCCCATAACCCACTGGGATCAGACTCTGGGTAGTGAGGAATGCATTCTGTCCCGTCCTGTGGGGTGAGTTGTCTTGGCATCCCATTTTCCAGATGAGGAAACTGAGGCACAGATTACTTATAAGACTCGCACAGCCAGTTGGCTGAGCTGCCAGACTTGCGAGTTCTGCTATTAACTACTTCGCTGCCAGACTGCCCCTTACAATGATTACTTTAAACACACAATTCTATACTAAAACGAACAAAACCAGTGTATCACTCATTAACCAGCTGACGTTCTCTCCTGTGACAATATGTAGGGCCATCCACCATGGGGCTCTTGAGTGGTCACAGACCGAAGCAGCACTCTAAGGCCACCAGCAGTGTCTGGAAGGCACAACAGGGATGCTAACCATGCCCGTATCCTGGGAGACCTGAGACCCCTACGCCTGCTGACAATGCACAGGGTTCCCAGGTGGCTCTGCCAGGCCTTCCTTAGAAAACAAGCACCCGAGACCTTACACCCAGCCTTCCCCTGCTCCTCCTCATTCCCTAACACATGGCCAAGTCCCCCAGTAAAAACCCTTTCAGGTTTAATCTTGTGTTTCATCTGCTCCTCAGGGAACCACATTAACGGTCCCTGATGGAAAAGAAAATACAATGAAATCAGAGGAAAGGGCTCCAAAATACCCTTTGTAAAGCTCAGAACTAAAGGCAATAAATACACTTATGGATATCGTATAAATATCTAAAAGAGGAGATGCGAGAAGTGAGACTAGTCAGCGGCACGATGCAGCAAGAATCAAGGGGACAGTGGCCTTCATACCCGCATGACACGGTCAGCTGTTCACCTTGGCACACTGCTCAGGACTGCTCACTGAAGAGCTGCACGAACTGCTTTCCTGATCACTTGTGCTGTTACATTTTTTTTATTGTTAACCCAAATACAAAACATGGGAAACACAAACATTTCTTTAACAAGTGATTATATGGGGAGCCCTCTGTAGCCCCCAGCCACATAAGGATACAGATGGTGGGGGGCCACTCCTCAAGTCTCATGATCACATCTTGACCGTATGGTGAGTAGTCCCTGGTCTGTCTTTACAGTTTTATCACCGAGTGGTGGTGGAGGTGGTGGTTCTGTACTGTGGATTCGGTTCCAAGTCATAGCGACCCTGTATAACGTTTCCAAGGCTGTCAATTTCAGAAAGCCTCAACTACCTCCTGCAGAATGGCTGGTAGTTTCAACTCATAACCACTACACTACCCGAGCTCCTGTATCACCAAGTAAGCACCCCCAAACATAAAGTATGTGTAGCCTTTATGTCTCCTGTAATCCATACTTCGTGCTTCCACCTGTCTCATTCAACTTTGCTGTTGTTATGTGCTTTCAAGTCAGTTCTGACCCATAGCGACCCTGCAAAGGGTTTCCAAGAAGTAGCTGGTTCAAACCGACCTTGTTGTCCAGCACATTAATCCTCAATGCCCCACCGGAACTCCTATTCAACTTTACAACATCTTTACTGAAGAAACCAAATAATGTGTTGTATAGCTTCTTTTGTTAGTGATGTGAAACTAGAATTGTCTATGATTGTGGATGTGCAACAAAACATCTATTTCCCCGTTTTACGTGCACAATTCAATTACATTAATTACGTTTGGATAAGCACTGGACTGTTGACCACACAAGGATGGCAGTTCACACCCACCAGCCGCTCCTCAGATACTCAACACAGCACTGTTATGAGTCAGAACCAATTCAAGGGCACTAACAAAAACAATATGTTACCCACAATGCATCTGTCGATTTGTCATATTGTGGAGGCGTGTATGTCGCTGTGATGCTGGAAGCTATGGCACTGGTATTTTTAACACCAGCAGGATCCACATGGTGAACAGGTTTCAGTGGAGTTTCCAGACTAAGACCCACTAGGAAGGAGAAGCAGAGCACTTCTGAATGGCTAGTCACTGAAACTTTACCACTAGCAGAGGACCATTGTCAGATCGTGGCAGAAAATGAAAATATAATGAACAATAGAGGAACATTGCCAGAAAACGAGCCCCTCAGGTTGGAGGGCACACAAAACATGACTTTGGAAGAGCTGCCTCCTCGAAGTCGAACTTATTATAATGATGTGAATGGAGAAAAGCTTTCAGGACCTTTATTTCCTGGTGGAGCACAACTCAAAATGAAGAGAAACAGCTGCAAACATCCAATAATAATAAGACCATGAAAGTAAATAGTACAAATCTAGGAAGACTGGAAGTTGTCAAAAATTAGATTTCATGCATAAACATCGATATCCTAGACATTAGTGAGACTGGTGCTGCCTTTTTGAATCAGACAATTACAAGGTTTACTATGCTGAGAATGACAAATTGAAGAGTAACAGCCCAGGAAAACAGGCTTCTTGTAAAGCTTTTGTGGAGTATGGGGCCTCTGGTAGAAAGCTGAGCTCCACTCAGAACCTTCAGAGGTGGGACATTCCCAATTGAAAAGATATGCAGACCAACCAAGACCAGCTAGAGGAATAAAAGATACTTCTTGAAAAATAGACCAATGGGGACACACACAAACACACACACACACACAAAGCAGACTGTTTGGCTGTTAGAATATCAAGCAAGCTGTTTGCCTTGGCACCATCAAGGAAAGAAAAGTCAGCCCATCAGGGTAAGCCCCTATCTAAGACTGAAACACAAAGCGAACACACAAATAGTCTTGCATGCTCGCTGGCAAACATCCTGCCAATTTAAGAGTGGAAGGGAGGGAAATGAAACACAGAAGGCCTGGGCTGACAATGACCACATTCCATAGATACACAAATACCTTGAGATGAAAGAGAGAAGAAGATGGGCAGGCTGGTTTGAAGTTCAGGAGACATGGGAAGTCCCAAGCCCAAGGACACTGACCTAGCCACTGGGGACTAGAGTTAAGAGTGATGCAGCCAGCTAGTATGAAGTGGAGGGAGGCATGCAAGAACTCCCAAACTTGCAGATAGTACCCACTTGACCTAGCTTGGATGACTTGCTGACCAGAATTCGACCAGATGAAGATAAAGTCGTAGGACACAGGAAGCAAGCATAAATTGCTATAGCCTGATCAACTAGACCTTTGCTTATGGATGAAGCTGCCCCAAATTCCAACCAAATAGGGAAGGATTCTCCATATCAAGGATCAAGTATGTCTCCTCAGTACACTGGATTGATAGAGATAGACAACTTAAACTTCCGCTATCAAAACTGGGGGCTATAAAGGCATGAAGTAGCTTGTTTTCAAGCTTTCATGAAGGTGCTTAGTGTCAGAACGAGGTGAGTAAGACAGAAGCCCTACTGATAGTTTTCCTCTTGTCTACATGGGTCTGGTGATGAGGGGGGTAGGATTTTATTTTCAACTGCAAGTAAGTGGTATCAGGTCTAATGGTGATTGTCACAACTGTAAATGTAGAAGAGGTGTTAACTAAAAGGGGGGAGCTGTCAATCTGTCATTTCAGGAACACAGGACCCTAGGACCACAAAGAGGGAAGAAAATAAGAGGAGCAAGGGATCCTAACCAGAAAAGTGGTATCAACAGAAATGCCTAGACTGAGCAGCAGTGGACTCTAGGCCCATAGACCGAGAAAGGCAGTGTGTCTGCAGGCAGGAGGCTGGTTTGCAAAAAGTGCCCTTTGGACATATAAACAAATATGTATTTCCAATGTGGTACATTACAAAAAAACAAAAACAAAGGTAATAGAAGTAAATACTGCTGGCTGAGGGTTTGTGGAGGGGATTGTAATCATTACAACAATTTGCTGAACGTAAAACTGATTATCTGCCCAGGCAACCTTCACTCACTCAATTCACAATAAAAGCTTTAAAAAAAGTAATGGAATCACAATTATGATCAAAAAGAACATTTCAAGATGGGTTTTGTAGTACAATGCTGCCTGTGATCAAATAATATCCATACGCCTACAAAGAAAACCAGTTAATACCATTATTATCCAAATTTACACATCAACCATTAAAGCCAGTGATGATGAAATTAAAGAATTCCACCAACTTCTTTAGTCAGAAATTAATCAAATATGCAATCAAGATGCTTTACAAGTACTGGTGACTGGGACTGTGAAATTGGAAAACAAGAAAGACAGATTAGCCATTGGAATATATGGCCTTGGTGACAGAAATGATGCTAGAAATCACATGATAAAATTTTGCAAAACCAATGATTTATTCATTATAAATACTGATTTTCAATAGCATTAAAAGGTGATTATACACATGGATCTCACCAGATGGAATACAGAGGAATCAAACTGTCTACTTCTGTGGGAAGAGACGATATAGAAACTCAATCTCATCAGAAAAATCAAGACCAGGGGCTCAATATTATCAGCCAAAATAAGGCCAGGGGCAGACCGTGGAACAGACTATCAGCTGCTCATATGCAAAGTCAGGCAGAAGTTGAAGAAAATGAAAGCAACTCTACAAGAGCCAAAATATGACCTTAAATATATCCCACCTGAATTAACACGATCTCGAGAACAGATCTGATGCCTTAGACACTAACAACAAAAGACCAGAAGAGTTGTGCGATGACATCAAGACCTTCACACAAAAAGAGAGCAAAAGGTTATTAAAAAGACAGGAAAGAGACAAAAAATGGGTGTTAGAAAAAGACTCTGAAATTTGCTCATGAACGTGTTGTTGTTGTTACGTGCCATTGAGTCAGTTCCAACTCAAAGCGACCCTGTACAGAGTTTCCAAGAAGCAGGTGCTGAACTTGAACTGCCGACCTTCCGGTTCAAACCAACCTTGCAGTCCAACACATTAGAAATAGGGACATAAAAGAGCAGAACAGAAATTTTCAAAGGGCAGCACGAGAAGACAAAACCAAGATAATAAAATGTGCAAAGACCTGGAGTTAGAAAACCAAAAGGGAAAAACACACTTAGCAGTTCTAAAGCTGAAAGAACTGAAGAAAAAATTCAAGTCATCAACTTGCAGTAGTGAAGGACTCCATGGGCAAAATATTGAATGATGCAGAAAGCATCAAAAGAAGATGGAAGGAATGCACAGAGTCACTGTACCAAAAAAAGATGGTTGATGTTCAACCCTTTCAAGAGGTAGCATATGATCGAGAACCTATGGAACTTAAAGAAGCCCAAGCTGCACTGAAGGCATTGATGAAAAACAAGGTTCCAGGAACTGATAGTATACAAACTAAAATCTTTCACCAAACTGATGCAGCACTGGAAGCACTCACTCATCTATGCCAAGAAATTTGGAAAACAGCTATGTGATCGACTGATTTGAAGAGATCCCTATCTATACCCATTCCAAAGAGAAGTGACCCAATGAAATGCAGAAATCAATAAGCAATATTACATGCAAATAAAATTTTGCTAAAGACCATTCAAAAGAGATTTCAGCAGTATATTGACAGGAAGCTGCTAGAAATTTGAACTGGATTAAGAAGAGGTTATGACCAAGGGATAAAACATCAGAAGGATCTTGTCTGAAAGCAGAGAACACCATAAAAAAGTGCTTTACTGACTATGCAAAGGCTTTCAATTGTGCGGATCATGACAAGCTACACACAACATTGCAAAGAATGGGTTTTCCATGCACTTAATTGTGATCATGAGGAATCTGTACAGAGACCAAGAGGCAGTTGTTGGAACACAACAAGGCTATACCGCATGGTTTAATATTAGGAAAAGCAGCCCTCAGCAATACTGGCCTTAGGGCTCCCAGGATGATTCATAAATCACCTGCCTGAACCCCACACTGTATGCTCTAACTCCCCATTCCCATCCTGGCTGTCCATGTTACATGTCAGAACACCTATAGGCAGGGCTGTACTTAGGCAGCCACGTGTTAGAACTAGAAGGTGATGAAAAGGTGGGCCCACATGGTCAGCATGATTTGATGGCATAGCCTTGGTTGCAAGAGGACCCCAAAGACCAGGCACTTCCTCTCTTTAAGGAGACCTATTAATTGCGGAAGTTATCAATCAAGAAAAACACTCAAATAAATGTCTCTCTTGATTCCAATTTATCCTATGGAGAAGAAATAGATCAGGAGGGATTTCAGTAAGCACAAAGATGGGAGGCCTCTCTAGCCAGTCACTAAACCACTCCCCTCTCAGTCATCAGAGTCTAGCACACTTGGGTCGTGCCCTGCCATCACCCACCCCCATTTGAGGGCTAGCCACCAAGAAGGCTGCCCAGTGGTGGAAGGAAGGCTGCATATGGACTTCCCATGCTGACCCAGGTTTGATTCCTGCCCAGTACAGTCGGTCAGCGCCTCACCATGCCCCCATGGCGAGGAATTCCAATAACCAAGCCTGCTCTGGGCACAGAGTACAAACTTTCCAGGCTCCCCAGTGGACTGTGGAACTCCACATTTTAAAAAGCTCCTCCATGAATCCACTGCCCCTGGCTGCTCTGCATGGACACACATCTTAAGGGTCTGCCCTTAGAAGAGAAAGCTCCAGGGCCTGGCTGGCTTTTCTTTTGGGGCCCCAGAGAAGAGCATGGCCCCATGGCATGTTTGGAACAATGTGGAAAAGGAAGCACATTCCTGTCATTGCTCAGCTCTGAAGTCTCCAAGGCCACCTTCCCATCCCACACCCACTGCTCTAACACCAAGCCAACCTGCGTAGCTATGACTCGATTCCCTGTGGCTCTAATTCCCTGGGACCTAAAAATGAAGAAGGGGCTTTGATCTGTAGCCCCCCAGAGACCCAGGCAGGGAGGAAAGAGCCCGTGGCAGAAACCTGAAGTTTCTCGAGCCTTCTTTTACTTGTTGAACACCTGTGCATGTCACTAGAACTGAAAGGCCAGCTCAGGCGGGGTCCCTCTCTGGAAGGGCAGGTGACCCACACAGAGCAGCACAAGGTGAAGTACAATCATGAGCAGCAGCCCAGTGAGGCACATCTTGGGGTATGTGGACAAGCTGCAAACTCCCGTCCAGCGGCTGCATTAAGACTTACTTTTATTAGTGAAATTAGATGGTTCCTGGAACTTAAAGTAGCCAGAGAACTTTTTATTGTCTTTAGAACAGAACACCCTAGGACTCCTCTGGGTGTTCATTTGGAACAAGGGAAGAACTTGCCCCCAAGGCATATTTGGAATAATGAAGGAAAGAAAGCACATCCCTGCCCATTTCCTCTTCATATTGATGTAGAGGGGCACCACACTCTGATGTTAATGAGGGACACCACACACTGTGCACATTATCAGGTTGTTGTTGATGTTGTTATGTGCCATAGAGTCCATTCTGACTCCTAGAGACTCCGTATAGGGTTTCTGAGGATCCGCTGGTGGGTTTGAGCTGGTGGATTTGAACTGAAGAGCTTGTGGTTCACAGGCCAGTGGGAACCATGAAACATACTTCTCCAACAGGTGATACATGGAATCACAAAACTCCCCCAAAATGTGCACCTGTGAATCCTGTTCAGAACCACAGACGGCTCTGCCCTTGTGCAGAGCATCTCTGGAGTGGGGTGCATGGTCATCCCAGGTCCAGAGACTGCTACCTCATCCCACAGCTCACTTATAGCTCAGCTCTAGTCTTGGCCAACTTTATGGGCCTCTGAGGGAGAAGTCAGTCCCCGGGGTCAGCTATTTCTGGAAACAAACACCGTGATGAAAGTAGGAGCCATAGTTTATCTGCCAGACCATTTCTACCCTTTACTGATGGGCCTATGAGGCAGTGCTGATTCCGAGGCAGGATTCTCACCTTCCATGAAGGAGTCCCAGATTCAATTCCTGGCCAGTGCATCTCAGGCATGGCCGTGCACCACGCCGGTGTGTCATTGGATAGTGGAGTGTTGTTAGGATGCTGAACACTTTTCAATGGGGCTTCCAGACTAATGAAGACTAGGAAGAAAGACCTGGAGAAAAATCAGCCAGGGGAAACCCTATGGATCACAAAGGTCTGATCCACAAGTGATCATGGAGAGGGCACAGGTCTGGACAGCATTTTGTTCCATTCTGCATGGGGTCGCAATAATTGTGGGGAAATTAACGGCAACTAGCTATAACATTTACTATTCAAAGGTCAGTTACAAGAGAATAAGCTAAACCCACTCCATGGAAGATTATTTACCTTAGCTATTATAATAGCAGGAGCCCTAGTGTGGCGTTGCGGGTTAATGTGCTGGACCGCAAAGCCAGTTTGAACCACAAGGTTGGCGGTTCAAGCTCACCAGCTGCTCCTCAGAAACCCTATACAGGGTTGCTATGAGTCGGAACCGAACCGATGACACTTAACAACAAGCTGTAACAACCACTGGAGTCCAGTGACAAGGTCTGGGGAAAGGGCAGGGGACACAACTTTGGACCTCTGAGCATTTCAAATAGTCTGCCTTCATTAACTTCCTTTGATATAAAACTAAATGGGCCAATGTTACCCTTTCGGTAGAATAATTGCCATCCTTCCATGAACACTTGAATTTGGGGTAGAAACAACTCTAACTTTAGTGTAGAGGTGATATATCCTCACTTTCTCATAGAAGAAATGCGATCTTTAGGAATACATATTTTCCTCCT
Organism: Chrysochloris asiatica; assembly: GCF_000296735.1. Classification (NCBI taxonomy): domain Eukaryota; kingdom Metazoa; phylum Chordata; class Mammalia; order Afrosoricida; family Chrysochloridae; genus Chrysochloris; species Chrysochloris asiatica. Next base: position 4,577,755 of record NW_006408702.1, read on the forward strand.
TTCTTCAGTGGAATTAGGAAAATAATATTTTTCACACTTATAATTAAGAGGCGAACAGATTGTAACAGTGGAAAAAATCTGTTTATGACAAGTGACGCAGGTGCTGGGATCATCTACCAGATGGGAAAATCGGGGTGGTTTTGTTTTTCTTGATGTGGGAAGTGCAGATTGCAGCCTCTAAAACACAGTATTGGAATTGTGAGGTCAAGGCGGACTAGAAGGTTCATCCATAGTAAGAGGGCAATGCAGCTGGCAGTTTAGAAGAGACCAGCAGAAAACCCTACCTTCTTCTGTGCTGAAAAATCAAGGCCTGGCTCCCAAAATTATGAGCAAGCACCATTTCAAAGAAAGACCATGAATACCTACCTGTTAAAAGCAAATTATATTACAACCCTGCATTTTAAATGGTAACTGGTTTACTTCCCCTGTTCAGTGAGGAATGTTGGAAGCCTGAACCATATCATTTGCAGTATTATTCATCTGGGTCTCAATTTCACCAAAAGCATAAGTTGCTGTTGTTGTTGTTGTTATTGTTAAGTGCTATTGAGTCAGTTCAGATTCATACCGACCTTGTATAGGGTTTCAGAGGCTTTAAAAAACCTTTGCAGTAGCAGAAAGCCTTATCTTTCTCCCATGGAGCAGGTTGAGGGCTTGAAATGTGGACCTTGTGATTTGTAGTCCAGTGCTTATCCTATGGAGCCACGATGCTCCCTAAAACATTAAAAAGATACAGAATAGAAAAAAAAAAAACCATATACATTAGCAACCACTCATGACCAGGTGGTGTGACCTGTTTACCATCTTTGGTTTATTCATTCAGGACATGCTGGGCATTCTCCTGGGTATGGGACACAAATGGAAACAGAAAACAAGTCTCAGTCTCTGGAGCATACGCCGTAACAGGGGGAACAGACAATAAATAATGCAACCATGTAAGAAGGAACACAGTTCCATGTGGTGATATGAGTATGAAGAAAATCAAAGCAAGGGAAGGACCAGTTTCAGCTCCAACACAGAAAAAGCCTGGAAGTCATCATTCCACACTTACAACAAGAAAAAGAGGAATCAACAAAACCAACAAGCTTTTTGGATCTAATAGTTTGCAGAACAAACTGTCACCACAAAATCTAAAGAGACAAGGGATTCCAGACAGATGAGCTCTGCTGGCTGGAAAAGAAGCAGCAGAGTCAAAGTGGTAGCTTGGGAGTTTTTGATAAGTTATTGGAAACTGAGTGCTTACTGGCATGACGGCAACACACTTCTGGAGTCTAAAGTTAGGAGAATTCCAACTTTTATGGACTTTACCCTTCTGGGTTTACAGAAGATCCTCGAACCATCCTCTTATGTCACTAGCATAAAGAGATGAAAAAGATGCTCAAAATCTTCTCCTTAACAAACTGCTGCTCTCCAGAGGTAAAGTCTTTAACAGAATATCGTCTCAGATTCATGGGACTGGGACATACCACTGACACCAGCTCCATCTAGCTTTCCCGTCTCACCTCACTGGTGGGTAAGAAACATTGTGAAGGTTTCTCATAGCCCAGATAAACAGACCCACTAAAAGATGAAGATTGAGTCATAAAATTATAATGCATTTCCTCTCAGTCAGACTACCAACTGGGCTCCGGTACAGCAACAGTGTAGCCGAGCTGAAAGAGCTACAAGACAGTGTCTCACCAAGGAAAAGCACTTACGAAAGCCCAAAGTCAAGAGCAGAAACAAAAACACAACACTAAAGTTATCTGAACTCTCAAGCACCTACAACTACGGCAAGCATTAAGCACTTACCAACTTCTAGTCAAGTTAACATAAAATCACGTACCAACAACCTATTACCTCATACAACATGCTTGGCTTTCCACAAAACTGTACAAAGCATTCTAAAAGACAAGGGAAAAGATACAGTCTGAAGAGACAAAGCAAGTGTGAGAACCAGACTCACTATGCCAATTGGGATTAGCAGACACAGAATACAAAATGACTTGATGATTACTATTTGGATTGGTACTGTAGGGTAAGCACTAGGCTGTTAGCCACATGATTGGTGGTTCAAATCCACCAGTCGTTCCTCAGAAACCTATTCAGTGTCATTATGAGTCAAAACTGACTCAACAGTACTGAACAACATGACATGAATACTATTTAAGGAGCGTTGCACTGTAGGACAAACACTGGACCATAAGGTCGGCTTGACCCAGCCACTCTTTGGAAACCCTATACAGAGTCGCTATGAGTCAGAAATGACTCAACGGCATTTAACAACAACAACAACATCTGGAAAAAGTAGACAGCATGTAAGAATAGGTGGTGTCTTAGGCTAGGTTCTCTAGAGGATCAAAACCAGTGAAACTTGTATCTGTACATATATGCTGTTGTTGTTAAACACCATAGAGTCATTTCCAACTCATAGCAACCCTGCATAGGGTTTCCAAGGAACAGGTGGTGAATTTGAACTGCTGACCTTGTGATACAAACTGACCTGTGTCCCAGTGCATATACTATAGCGCCACACGAGGACTCCATACGTATAGAAAGACAAGTTTATACCAAGGAAATGGCTCACAACTGTAGAAGTATTAGAGTCCCAAGTCCAGGTCAGATGAGCCAAGATCAGCAGGCAGGCAAGCAGGCAAATAATATAGCAAGCCAGTGGCTCAAGTCCAAAGAACCACAGGTTGGAGGATGCGCTAGATGCAAGATCCAGGCCCATCAAAAGAAAGCAAGTTTTGCCTGAGAGTCCCTTATACTGGATGTAGGCCACACCCCTGAGGAAACAACCTTCCAGACTGGCTACTCATAGCCAATCGTCATCGAGTTAACTATGCCTGTTCATAGCCAATCATCATAGATTCAAATACACTGTTCACAGCCAATCATCATAGATTTAACTACACTGTTCATAGCCAATCATCAGCATTAACTATGCCTGCTCATAGCCAATTATCAGAGAGTTCACTACACTGTATTAGATCTCACCACAGAGACACCGGCATCTCAACTGCCAAACCACTGACCCAGTCAAGTTGACACAAAACCTTAAACATCATAGATGGTTAATGTGAGCAAAGAAATGAAAAGACTAAAGAGATTCAAAACGAAGTGACTTTTTAAAATTAATCAACATAAATGAAAAATTCCTTGATGGGTCCATAAATAGACCCAACATGACTGAGGTAAACAAGCAAACAAAAAAATTAGTGACTGTGAAGATAGAGCAATAGAAACTTCTGAAAATGAAATGAAGTATAAATACAAAACAAGAAGAGCAAAGCATCTAAAACAATGTAACACATATGTAATTGAAATATCAAAAGAAAAGGAGAATAAATACAAAGAAATATTTGAAATCATAATGGCCAAAAATGTTCCAAAATAAACGACAAACACAGATCTAGGAAGCTTAGAAAACACCCAACACAATACTAGAAAATGAAATATTCAGGCTGGAAATAAAAAGAAGCCAAAACAGAGAAAAAAAGACAATTAAAAGAATCCTGGAAACTGATGGGTTAGAGGGTGGAATACGATACCTATAGAGTAATAAGGACAAGAATTATATCAAATTTCTCATCAGAAATTCTGCAAGCAAGACTAGAGAAAAATCTTTAAACCACTTAAAAGAAAAAAACACCAACCTGCAATTCTATACCCAGCAAAAGTAGCGTTCAGAGTGAAGAGAAAATAAAAACTTTCTCAAGCAAACAAAAACTGAGGAAATTCAGCAGCAGCAAACATACCCTGAAAGATATGTTAAAAGATGCTTTTCAGACAAAGGAAATTATATAAACCAGAAAATTGGATCTACATAAAGAAAAGAACATTAAAAAAGAAATAAATGAAGGTAGTATAAAATCCTGTATTTTTTCTTGCTCTTAATGGATCTAACAGATAATTGTTGTTGTTAAGTGCCTTTAAGACAATTCCGACTCATAGGGACCCTAAACAGGGTTTCCAAGGCTGTAAATCTTTACGGGAGCAGAAAGCCTCATCTTTCTCCCTCGGAGCAGCTGATGGTTTCAAACTGCTGACCTTGTGCTTCACAGCCCAATGTGTAACCACTACACTACCAGAGCTCCTCAACAGATAAATTACTTAACTATAATTACTTAACTATTATAACAATGCATTGAGTAACTACAACACATGGATAAGTGAAACAAAAGGGCAGTATCACAAGGGGAAGAGAGAGGAAATGGGAAACCCTGTTATTGAATCACAGCAGCAATGCACGTGAAGTGGTATAGTATTATTTGATAGTGGACTTCGATTCTTTAAAAATTTATACTGTCAGCTTTATAATAAATCACTTTTACAGAAGTATAAATGATAAGCTTTGTTGTTGTTGTTATGTGCCGTGGAGTCAGTTCTGACTCATAGCGACCCTGTACAGGGTTTCCGAGGCTGTAAATCTTTAAGTGAGCAGAAAGCCTCCTCTTTCTCCCGTGGAACAGCTGGTAGTTTCAAACTGATGACCCTGAGGTTAACAGCCCAATTCGTAACCAGAGCTCCTTAAATGATAAGCTAGGAAAGATTATATGGAATCACATGAAATGCTCAACTAAAACCAGTGAGCAGAGAAAAAGAAGCTTTTAAAAAAATTAAAATACAATTACTAAAAGTTTTCTTTTAATCACTTTGCATGAGGGACCTAACCATACCAATAAGAAGACAGGTATTACAAGAATGTTAAAAACACACACACACAAAAACAAGATCAACCATATGCTGTCTTCAAGAAATACGTTTTTAAAATAAACACTCTAGTAAGTAAAAGCAAAGGAGTGGAGAAAGATATACAAGACAGTTTCTAAAAATTCATAAAAAAATGGAATAAAAGTCATAGATAAAGGAATCTTTCCACAAACTTTCTGAAGCCTCCTTGTACCATGTGATGGTGTAATAGGTTTCTTGAAGTGACCTTTTGTCCTGGTTCTTTGGGAAAAACAGCTTGGTATATCATTCCCCTAAACCCTAAGGAGTTGGTATCTTTGTTGTAATAATTTGGAGAAGCAACTTGAAGTTGCCTTCCAGGGTGCTTTCTACCCCAGAAGACTGGTTCTTCTTGCCCTGAGAAGAGCCAGTCTCTGACGGCAATCTTACTGTTGTACATGATATGGGTTGACTGTCCTCTAATGGACAATTGAGAACTGGTTGAACTTCAGGCTTGTAAGGGAGTCCCACCTTGGTACTGATGACTGGGATATGTAAGCAGTTGAAATGCAAAGGTTTTCCAAAGTCTTCTGGTCGACAGGAGCCAGGACACAGAAGTCCCTCCCATGTCTGATTTTATAAAAAAAAAAATTTAAATGGAGCTGAGAAAGCAACAATCTAAGAACTGAGCCAGGTAGCTGAAAAGTCTGCTGCTGAGAGATGTCCTGGTTGGATGCTGAGTTAGCAGAACAGAGGCCTGATGGGAGATGAGCAGTCCAGAAGCTGTTACACCGGCTGTGAGCTGGGCCAGTCAGCAGTGGAGAGGCCTGAGGCAGAGAAGCTCAGCAGCAAGAGAGCAGCTGAGAGAGATGAGCAGAGGGGAGCTAACAGCTGTGCTACTGCTCTACTGGCTGTGAGCTGGGCCAGTTAGTGGCAGAGAAGACACTGGGAGAGTAGGTAGAAAGAGGGTAGCCTAACAACAGCAGAGTAGAGCAAAGAGATGCTATACTAATTCTGAGCTGGACCAGTTAGTGGCAGAGAGGCACATAATGAATAGACTGACCACACAACCGAGAGGCCTGAGGGCAGTGAACAGCTGAGATAGCTAACAATGGCTATGGGCTGGGCAATTTAGCAGTAGAAAGGCCAACAATAAGGAGGCTGACAGCAGAGAGGGCTGACAGCAGGGAGACCTGATTGTTGGTGCCGTGGAGTCGGTTCCAACTCATAGTGACCAGTTTGAGGTTCTGACAGTGAACTATACTAACAGGAAGCAGTTTTGCTCCAAGGCATTTCCTGCAAGAAAACTGTCCTGATTGATCACTTGATTCTCCATTGTATCCCGTCCTTCCATGTAGACCCTGCTCCTTGGTTGCGTCCTTAATAAACCACATAACTAAGAGGATGACCTGTGAGTTCTTCAGAGTCACTGCAGTGAGACACCAGAGTCAGCAAAGAGGTACAGAGCACTGGTGGGAACGTCTGGAGCCAGACATGGTGACAAAATCAGAGCGGAAAGGGATATCTGACGTATAACTCGTCAGAATCAGCTTTGTGCTGATCTTGAGTCTTTTTTTTTTTTTAATTTGGGGGTAAGGAGTTATGGTTGGACCGCGACTAGAAGTCCTAGTGTGGCATTGGAGGATACGCACTCAACCAGAAGGCTGGTTAAACCACTAGGTCAGTGGTTCAAATTCACCAGTCGGTCCTTGGAAACCCTATACAGGGCCAGTATGAGTCGGAACCAACTCGATGGCACTTAACAACAACAACAACAAGGCTAGGTCTAAGGCTTTGTTTAGTGCTATGGTTAGGGTTAGGATTAGGGTTATTAGGACTAGTGTGTAGGGGTTGAATTAGGAAGAGGAATAAGACTTGGTCTAGTTTTAAGGTTGCAGTTGGTTGTTGTTGTTGTTTGCCATCAAGTCGGTTCCGACCCATAGCGACCCTGTACAGGGTTTCCGAGGGTGTAAATCTTTACGGGAGTAGAAAGCCTCATCTT
>NW_006408702.1:4585426-4605844 GCF_000296735.1 Chrysochloris asiatica
TAGATGAATATTGAAAGATTTGTCTTCAAGCTCAGTTAAGTCATCCTTCAGTTCTACTTTTTGCCCTTTCAATGTATCATCTAGGAGCTCTGGTAGGTAGTAGTTACGAATCGGACTGCTAACCTCAAAGTTGGCAGTTCGAAACTATCAGCAGTTCCGCGGGAGAAAGATGAGGTGGTCTGCTCCAGTAAAGATTTACAGCTTCGGAAACCCTATGTAGGGTCACTATGAGTCGTACTTGACTCCACGGTACTTAACAACAACAATGTATTATCTATTAATGAAGCCTTAATATTAATCTTCTGGCTTTCCAATTACCATTCTTCTTTGGTTTCTAATCTGTCATTTCTTTTATAAGTTTATTCTTGTAGTTGTTTTCCTGGATTCTTCTAAAACTTTTTCTGTGTTCTCCTTGCTTTCCTCAATCTTTCACTCAATCTGTTAAAGGAACTTAAATGTCATTCTTTTACATTCCTTATCCAGTAGTTCTGATACCATTTCTGGTATTACATTTTCTGACTCTATTTCAGTCACTTCTGAAATTGTCTGTTTTCTCCAAGACACGGTGGTGTCATTGCATCTATACTGAATTGATGACTGTATGTTAGTGTGCTCTCAGGCACTCACCAACTGTCTCCTGGTGGATGTGACAGGGCTGGAAGTGTGAATGCCGTTCTCTGTTTGTGGTGTGTGTAGAGTAGTTCCGGGCAGGCCCACGCACCCCCAGAAGCAGGACTGGCACTTCCAGCCCCTAGCCCCAGGCAGAGCAGAGTCTGAGCAGGAGGGGGCACCACTGACCACGGGGTTGGTGAGGGCAGGGACCAGCTACGCCTCCTTGCCACAAACCTCAAGCAGCATCTTGGGCCTGCAGGCTACTGTATCAACAGCTACTTGCCAAAGTTCAAGATGGCCATGCTGCTCTGTGCCAGCTTACAGCCCACCAAGTTTCCTTCCCTCTCACTTCTCCTGTTCAGCTTCCTCATCCAGTTAGCACTCTCTGATCACCTCTCTGTCCTGTCCTCTGAAGTTTAAAGTTCCAGGACCACTATCTACATCTGTTTCACTTGGTCTCTTAAGTCTTTGTTAGTGTCTGCCTACTCCACCATCTTGCCCCAGAAGTCCTGGTCCTGATTCTTATCCATCATAAACTCAGACAAGTCTTTATGTTACAGAACACATGCTAACACTACTCAAAGGAAAGCCTGGTTGGTTGGTTATGTGCCACGGAGTCGGTTCTGCCTCATAGTGACCCTGTACAGGGTTTCCAAGGCTGAAATCTTTACGGGAGCAAAAAGCCTCATCTTTCTCCTGCGGAACAGCTGGTAGTTTCGAACTGTCAACCTTGAGGTTCACAGCCCGATTCGTAACCACTACACTACCAAAGCTCCTTAGCATACCAATATTAATTTCAGACAAAACACTTGAAAAAGGCAAATTAACAGGTCTAAAAGGTAGATATTATCTAATGATAACAATAAACTCTTCAAGAAGACATCACAATTCTAAACACATATGCACCTAACGATGAAGCCTGGAATACATTTGGTGAAAAGTGAGTGAACTGAGAGACGATATGGACATTGTTATATTTTGAGACTTCAAAACCCACTGCAAATAACTGACTGAACAAACCGGCAAAAAATCAGTAAGGATATGGGTACACTGGTTGGCATTTATAGAAAACTCCACTCCACAAAAGCAGAATATACATTCTTCTCAAACTCACATGGAACATTCATTCACCAAGACAGGCAATATTCTGGGCCACAGAATATACCTTAATCTTTTTTAAAATATAAATCATGCAAAACATGTTCTCAGAAGAGAATGCAATTAGACTAGAAATCAATAATAGAAAAAATATCTAGAAAGCTCCAAATATTCAGAAAGGAAACAACATACTTCCAAATAACATATGGGTCAGAGAAGAATTTGTAAACAATCTTTTTATGGTGAAATGGGTGACGTTTTACAGACCAGATCATCAGATTTACAACTGACAATGCACATGCATTTTTTTTCATCTCATTGATCGTTATCCCTTCAATATAACTGTGTTTCTTATGTCTGTTTTTCCTTTTTCCTAAGCCTTGAAGAAAAAATTCTAGAAAAATAAAATTTTTTTCAACCAAATGAAAATGGAAAAAGCACTTATCAAAATTTGTAGGGTACAGAAAACCCAGCACTTACAAGGAAATTTGCAGCATAAAATCCATATATTAAAAAAGAAGAAAGATCTCAAATCAATAAACTCAGCTTCCACCTTTGAAAACAAGATAATCAAAAGAAATTGATGCCTAAAGTAAGCAAAAGAAAAATAATTTTAAAATAACGCAAAATCAGTGAAATTCCAAACAGGAAAATAATAGAGAAAAATAACAAGCCAAAAGTCTAGCTCTTTGATTTGGCTAAACAAAAATAAGAGAAGAGATACAAAATTATAAATATCAGAAATGAAAGAAAGACATATATATGGTCAACTGATTTTTGACAAGGGTGCTAAGTGCATTTGATGGGGAAAGAAGAGGATTCCCAATGAACAGCACTGGGAACATTGTTTTTCATATGTATTCCATACGGAGTCCTGGTGTGGCCCTGTAGCCTAAGCACTGGAATTGAAACTACAAAGTCAGAGGTTCAAACTCACCAACTGTTCTTTGGAAACCCTATGCAGGGTTGGTAAGGGTCGGAACGAACTCAACTGCAGTAAACAACAACATATGTAGAAAAATGAAACAACACACATCAAAACAAATTCAAAATGGATTAAGGCCTTAAATGTGAAAAATGAAACCATTAAATTCGTAGAAGAAGACGTAGAGGCAATGATATCGGCCTAACTTTCAACTTTTAACAGTGGAGTATCTAACATAATAACAAAAGCACAAACAGCAAAATATAAAATAAATGGAGCCTCATAAAAAATTTTTAAATTTGTTCGACAAAATACAAAAAGAAAACAAGACAATTTATATACTGGAAGAATATCTTCAAAATCAATTTGTCTAACCAGAATCTAATAATCAAATTATATATAAACTTGACAACACCAAACAGATAAAGAACCCAATCATAAAATGGACAAAGGACTTGATTAGACACTTTACCAAAAAGAATATTCAGATGGCCACCAAACTTATGAAAAGGTGCTCAACATCAGTAGCCATCAGAGAGATGCAAATCAAACCACAGTGAGATACCATTGCATTCCCACTAGACATCCAAAGAAAGAAAAATAAAAACAGAATGTAACAAATGTTGGCAAGGATGTGGGAAAATTGCAGCTCTTACGGTGTGGTGCTGTGGGCTAACGTGTCGGACTGCAAAGTCGTTTGAATTGCAAGGTCGGTGGTTCAAGCTCACCAGCTGCTCCTTGGAAACCCTATACAGGGTCATTATGGGTCAGAATCGACTCGGCAGCACTTAACAACACCACCACCTATTGCTGTGAGAATGCAAAGTGAGAGTCATTGTAAAAACAGTACAGTGGTTCTTCAAAACATGAACCATAGAGCTAGCTACCACATGACCTACCAATTACACTTCTAGGTAAATATCCAAAAGACTTGAGAGTAGAGACTCAAGAGAGACCTGAACACCACTGTTCACTGCAGCACTATTAACATGAACATGCTGACACTCCAAAAGGTGGAAACAACTGAGATGCCATCAACAGAAGAACGGATAAACAAAATCCGGTACATACATACAATGGAATGCTATTCAGCTAGGAGGAGAAATTGGGTCTCAATATACATTCTACAATATAGATAGAACTGGAAGAAATCATGCTGAACAAAATAAGCCATTCACAAAAGCACAAATATTACATGGCCTCCCTTTTTTCAAAATGACAAGAAAAGGCAAATGTATAGAGTAGAAATTATTAGTGGTTACCAGTGGTGGAAGGGAGGTTAGCAATGATAGGAAAAATGCAGACTATGGTAGAGCTGTACAGCCAATTACTATAAACACTGTCATTAAGCTGTTCACCTGTAAAAAGCTGAACAGCCAAAAATTATGTAATATAGATATTAACAACAACAACAAAAACCTGCTGAGTCTGCCTACATACCACCAAACACTTCATGAGATTTGGCTCCTTGGATTGGAGGTTCTGGATCACGGTTTCATGGGATATGGATATCCCAGTTAACTGACTTACTAACGTGTTTAATGTTTCTGTTCTACCTCCCAGCTCACTGTGTAGTGCCTGGGGTCTTACAAACTTACACATGGCCATCCAGGGCACAATTGGTCTCTATTTGTCTGAAGCAACAGAAGGAAGGGGCTCAAGAACAGGAGGAAGATACAGACTGTGTGACCAATTGTTCCCATAAACAACTAACTATCTACTTTGCTAAGACTAGAAGAACCAGATAGTGCCTGGCTACCATTAGCAAACATTTTTTAATCAAATATTCCATAGAAGAAATCCTGATCAAAAGCAAGGAAATGTAGAAAAGAATTTCAAGTTCTCATAGACACCAGACTTTCACAAAGGTTGGATAAAACCCTTAAACTACTGTCCTGAGACAATCTTTAAACCTTAAACTCCCCTGAAGTCTTTTTAAAAGCAAACATCAGGTTAGATTAACTAGTTAAAAAACAAATGTCTGCCTTGAACATTATGTTCTTTTAAGCACTCCCTATATGGGATCAAATCAACAAGAGCAATTAAAAGATTACAGAGGAACATTTGTTGTTGTTGTTGTTGTTGTTAAGTGCCATCCAGTCGATTCTGACCCACAGAGACCCTGTATAGGATTTCTAAGGAGCAGCTGGTGAGTTTGAACCACCGACTGACCTTGAAGTTCAAACAACTTTGCAGTCTGATGCATTAGCCCACAGCACCCAACCAGGACTCTAGAGAGGAACGTTGTTGTCGTTGTTAAGTGCCGTTGAGTCAATTCTGACCCATAGCAACCCTGTATAGGGTTTCCTAGGAGCAGCTGTTGAGCCTGAACCACTGACCTTGCAGTTCAAACAGGTTTGCAGTCTGGCATATTAACCCACAGCGCCACACCAAGATTCCTAAGAGAGAGGAACATTAGGGACAGTAAATCTATGTTAATGTAGGAGGAACAACTCAAAACAATTAAAATAATAAATTTCAGTATCTGAGGAGGATGCTGGGAAGGCTTAGCCTTTCCCTGCCCACCCTCACCTACTCAAAGGGGAAAATAAGTGTAATGTAGTCAGTTCTTCCCTAGGACTCTTCTACCCACAGCCCTCATTACCACCTCCAAACACATTTTTCCTGATGGTTCTGTATTAAGAAAAGGTGGGAGCCAATGCTGATAGGATGACATAATTCAGCTGTGCCTGTGAACTGTGTTCATTGTGATTGTAACATCTTGGAACTCTAACGTGTGGTGAAAATGAGCAGTTGATGGTGACGATGTGCCGTGGAGTCGGTTCCAACTCCTAGCGACCCTGTATGGGGTTTCTGAGGCTGTAAATCTTTATGGGAGCAGAAAGCCTCATCTTTCTCCCACGGAATGGCTGGTAGTTTCTAACTGCTGATTTTAGGTTCGCAGCCCAACTCATAACCAGTAAGCTACCAGAGCTCCTTGAAAATAAGCAGGAGGAGGGTTCCCATTACCATCAAGGAAGAAGCGTCAGGGGGGAGCATGGCCTTTGGACCCTGAGATTTTTGCACACTGGATCTGCTGGACCAGGAGACAGAGTTGTGATATCAGAGGAGCAGCGGCAGAACCCAGAGCCAGAGCACGAATCAGCAGTGGGCTTCCCAGCCCACAGAGCAAGTAAAGCTGAGAGACTTTGGGCCGGAGGCTTGCTTGCAGAGTGGGGTGTTCTCCATGCACTTAATTGAGGGAGTTAGGTTTGCCAACCACAAGCTAGAGCTGAGTGCCTCTGGATGTACCCTACTGGCATTTATTGGGAGGCCTAAAAGAGCTTTGTAACATGGCCAAACCCAGTAGAGGGCAGGCCAAGAGGCTGAGGACCGGAGAGATGACTGCCTGCGGGCATGGCTGAGGACAGATTGTCCTGACTGGACAGACTGTGCCCCAAGCATTTTCTGTTCCTGAACTGCAATCTGTTAGCTTCTCTGGTAAGTCGGAGAACTGTCAGCATGGTGACTTTGTGACCACTGCAATGATTTATCACACCTCATAGAGTAGAGTGCTCTGGGAGGCACGGTTCGGTGTGATTTTTTTTTTTCACTGAGACATACACACAGAAGGGGAACGAATTACCACACCTCACTGAGTGGGGTTCTCTGGGAGGCATGGTTCGGTGTGATTTTTTTCTTGCACTGAGACATACACACAGAAGAGGGATGCCATGGTAAACAGAGGCTATCTGACAGTCTGTGCAAGGAGCAGCTACAACCCCAGCTACACAGAGAAGGGTGAAACTTTCTATAGAAACGCACCCGAGGTTCCAGATGAACCTAGAAGGGGGTAGCAGTGTGGAGGAGGATGGGAAGGGAAGTGGCCCCGGGAACACCAGGTGAGAATCTGCTTACTGAGTGGAGTCTCCTCCAATGCCACTGAAGCTCCCCCAGACTCGGTGCCAAAAGGCCAGAAGGTCCCTCTGTCACCTGCTACCGCCAGGGCAAAAGGCTGTGAACTTCCTCTGAAGAAATCAATCTGACCCAGATTTGGAATAGGGTTTGTTACTGTCTCATGATCAAGTCTATCCTGACAGATCCATACTCTATAAGGATATAATCCTTATATAATCATGTGAGTTAACTGAAGCAACTCTAAGGAAGGAAACAGAAGCATTAAACTCATCTGTTGCCACAACAGTCCGTAGCAGCACATACCTACTTATTAAAAACATGGAGAGGACTCTCAGACGGCACAGCTGAAAGGAGTGGGCCCTGGTAATGAGATCGGGTGGGAGCTGACAAAGGATGGGGAGAGGCCAGTGGGCTGCTGGTCTTGTCATAACAGAACTATTTGACTGCTAAAATTATTTATAAATACTATACTGACAGTATAAAAATACAATTTTTTAAAAAGTGAATTTGATGCTGGGCTGGCAGTGGACCCCAGGGTAGGAGAGGTTTGCCATGGCACAGCTAAGAAAACCTGCCTGGAAGGCTGTCAAGTTGACCCACAGAGCCATGGCTTAGTCACCTTCATCCCCTACCACCTGGAACATGGCTTGGTGCAGAGGTAGCACCATGGGTTTTTAACTCTGGCTTTGCCACTTGCTGGCTCCGTGAATGTAGGCAAGTCACGTTTTCCCTTTGAAACTCAGCTTTCTTACTGGCAAAACACGTTGTACCTAATATGTTCAGTAGGCCTGACTGATTATTATGATCATGTCTGACTCAGATATATGCAGAATAAACAGTTGCAGACCTACTTTATGATCTCATGACCTAACCTATGCTGACAAGTCCCTATTGTGGTACAAGCAATTAACACTGCTACAACCCGGAAGACTGGAGGTTCAAGTTTATCCAGAGGCATGTCAGAAGAGAAGCCTAACAATCTATTTCAAAAATTCAGTCACTAGAAAGCTCTAGGGGGTTGCCATAAGTCAGAATCCAGGCAAGGCTAACTGAAAGTGGTACTATCTGTCCTCAGCTAATACCAGAAGGCTCACAGGGCTATGGAAGCAAGAGGCGGAGGAGACCAGAGTGGGTCCGGAAATTTCCTGGAAGTGGGCATCAAGTGGGATTGGCACGGAGCCAGCTTGGCAGGCGGGTGCAAACAGTACCGATTAGGGATAGAGATGGTCGTGGGGAGGGGTCAGCAGGGGCAGTGTCAGTGGGAAGGGGGTCTACAGGAGCAGGGGCATGGAAGAATGGAACTGGAAGGCTGGTCAGATAGAAGTGAGGCCACAGCCTCCATGTGCTATTAGTACTGGGCTGCTGGAATGCACCCAGTCCAATGGGAGTGGCTGGGTACCCCCCTGCAACCCAGCCCCTGAAGTAAAGAGTCGGGTCTCTGTGCTCCCTAACAGGCAACACCCCGAGGTCAGACACAATCTCAGTGAGCTCATTCCTGGGGGTGCCTCTGACACAGCCCAAGACAGCCCAATGCATGTGGACTGACTTTCAGCTGCCTCGTCACATTGGCCATCCCCGAAGCTGGGCCCTGCCACACTGACAGTACCGTGGACCGGCCACCTAAGTCAGCCAAAGGTGGCCTGAGGCAGGTAACAACCTAGAGATGGTCAGGATTAGGATAGCGTGCATACTTCTGGGGGCCCACTCCCAGAGCCCAGTGGGAAGGACAGTCACAGGGATGTTCTGGGTCCCATCAGTGGCTATAGGAATGAACTGCCCAAGAAGAGCCCACATCAAAGGCCACCCGGAATCAGAAGCACTCCAGGTGACAGGCCTGGTGGGTCTTGGGAGAAGACAGGCACATGTTTCCTGAAAAGAACCATCTACAGGGTTTAAGAAAATTCACAGCCTACAGTGTGACCACTTTCCTTCAGAAACACCCTGCACTCCTTCCTGTCTTTCTCAAAACACCAAGGGAAATTAAAACGTATTGCCAGTAGGATTGCAGTCCTTACATGCACGGGTTTATTCCAAGTAAAACATGTTCACACATGTGTCTGTGACCCATGGATGGTTGAAGACAAGTTCTCTCAGTAACACCCTTGTCTTAGTCTCACTGGGGTGTCTTCAAAAAGAAAAACAGAAGTTAAATCAAAATAGTGGCTTCCAAGGGGATCTGCTGGGCCAGTTAAACTTAAGGCAGAGAGGTTGGTTCTGATGATCCCAAGTGGGATCATTTTGATAGAGTTTCTCAAAGGACGTAAGATGATCACAGAGATTTGTTAGGAAGTAGTTTTAAGAAAACTGACAACTGCATGTTGAGGAAAACCTGGAAAGTTGCTCTGGACATTTCTTCCGGCACAGCTATATACCTGCTCATTTTCCAATGGTGGCAAGAGCTGTTCTAGGAGAATTCCCTTAGGACACCTTAGCCCATCCATCTTACACCCCCAATCTTGCCCCTTTAGATTGCTTTTTGTTCCCCAAACCCAAAGAATACTTCAAAGGAACCCTATTTGAGTCCCTCAAGGATGTCCAAACTGCCATTTTGACAGGGTCTAAATCAAAGCGTGCAGAATTCTTCAGGTTAGAGTGGTTATATCTAGACCTAGATGGGTATGTCGAGAAACAATCGCTTCACATGTTGATATTTGTGCTGAATAATCATCTCTCTTACTTTGTGGAGTCCTGGTGTGGTGCTGTTGGATAATGCACTGGAAAGCAAGGTCGGTTTGAACTACAAGGTCGGCGGTTCAAGCTCACCAGCCTCTCCTCGGACACTCTATACAAAACAGCTATGAGTTAGAACCAACCTGACGACACTACCAACAACAACAAATTATTTTGTAGCACTATGTTTAGACTTAGCCTCATAAATGTGAATTTGTAAAAACATTTTATAAACTATGAACAAATTCAGTGTGGTTAAAGTCAAGTGTGGGCAACAGCACTTAGGACTGTTCTCACAGCTCAGTTAGCACCTTAGCAGATACCCACACACACGTGTTGTTAGCCGAGCACAGTGGAAATTACTCACCCAGAATTGCCACCCGTGCGTTTGACAGTCCTTGTCTCTCTCTGTGGCAGGCTCAGCAATGCTGAAATCTCAAGGAAACTGCAATGAAAAAGAACATAAACAAGGTGTCAGTCATTCATTCGCCAGCCACAATGACAGACCACACGTTAACACTGGAGTCCACAGCCCCTGTACTATCCTGTCTGAACTGGCTCACATACACAACACCAAGAGTTGTCAGTGTCTTCAGCTGCCAACAAAGAGTTGTAAGTTTATCTTGAAGGCTGACCATACTTTCTCTCCAAAGGTACAAGGTGAGCTCACATGTTTATTCAAAAAGGTCAATCAGTACAGGTAGGCTGATGAGGAAGAGTGAGGAATGTATTTCTCAAACCCTTTTGGAGGAAGATAAAGAAAACTCTGCTCTTCACATGGGTATCTCTGGTTTCATTTGCTAAGACAGGAAATAAAACACACCCATCAAGGTTCTAGTCTCAACCTTTCCCTCGCCCCCGCCCCCAAAGTAGCAAAAGGAGCTCTGGTAGCGTAGTGGTTACGAATCGGGCTGTGAACCTTAAGGTCAGCAGTTCGAAACTACCAGCTGTTCCACAGGAGAAAGATGAGGCTTTCTGCTCCTGTAAAGATTTACAGCCTCACAAATCCTGTACAGGGTCACTATGAGTTGGAACCGACTCCACGGCACATAACAACAACAACAAAGTAGCAAACTGCTACATGAGATACTAAACTTTGCACCCTTTAGGTGATTGATCCTAAAACACTCGGAATAAATGCCTGGCTGTATAGTTCTGAAAATCAGTCCGTGAAAACCCTATAGGCCACAACCGTCTGCTCTGCAGTTCATCTTGAGAATGGTGCAGAACCAAGAAACATTCTATCCCATTGTGCATGGGGCCCCATGATTCCAAGTGGGGCGGGCAAAAGCAATGGCATGTAACAAAAACATCTCAAAAAGTGTGATCCATACAAGGGGGAGTTCCACAAAATAGACTAATGAACCCTTTTCAGAGAGCGTTACCACATCAGTGCTGAGATTGGGTCCAGCCTGTTTTGCAAGTGACTCCCCCTGGTACCTGGGCAGTGCCCCCCACCCCCACCCCCGCCAAGCCCTTACAGGACCTCACAAAGCAGGGCTCCAGGAATACGGACAACTAGGTTCAACCTTGGCTTTGTCGCCTACAGACCAGACCGGAAAGACTGTGTAAACCACCTTGCCTCAGTTTCCTTGCCCTAAAGGGTTGTGAGAAGGGTTGAGATATTGTATAGGGCAGAGCTGTGAGGCCCAAGAGAGGAGTGCTTAATGTGTGGGCAGAAGGTCAAGGCCCCAGGTCAAAGCCCTGCCACCTAACTGTTCCCACCCCGCCCCTACCCCCACTTCCTGATTCAGTGACTTATGAAGACCATTGAGCTTTTTATTATCCATGCTCCCACATCCTTTTTTGGTATGTCCTGTGGTCCATGTGTCTTGCCCATGGAGAAGGCTATGCAGTTGAGGTACTTAAACCCAAACATTGCGCTCCCCTCCACAGGCCCACTCAGATACTGATGGATAAAGGCAGTGCTTATCATGTAGGGGAGAAACCCAGGCCAGGTAACCCGTATGTCTGCCCCCGCTGTAGGGTGGGCATGAGGAGCACATCTAAAGGCCGGGACGATAATGGGGTCTGCACAGACGCTATTCTCCAGGGCACAGTCATCAACTCTGAACCATGGAGTCCCAGTCCAATTCTACAGCCTCACCATCACACCCCAATGGCCCATTGTGCCTCTGTCTCAACCTTTCTATGCCTGTGTTTGAGACAATCCCTTTAATGCTCCTTTACAGCCCTCCGGCAAACTCCTATTCATTCTTTAAAACCCACCAGGGAGAGACGTCTCTGAACTCAGTGGTGAGCACATTCTCTGCATCCCTGTCCTGTTCTTGAGGCTTTCACAAACTCTCTTGACCACTGCTTTCTCTAGGGCTGGATGGGGACTGTCAGACCCCACTAGGCACAGTGTTTGTAGACTACAAATGGTGCCACAAGCCAGCAAACCTAGGACTTTGAAGGAAGGAGCTATTAAGACTGGAGAAACGACTTTAAAGGCTGAAATCAGGAACATTCCATTGGAGGTCAAAGCCACCAGGCTACTGCAGAGGAGTAGCAATAAAACATGACACTGAAACCATGCCGAGCTTTAAGTGTGAAGCTTAGAGGCTAGTCCGATCTCACAGGCAAACAAGGGGGTGGGGAGATGAGCACCAGAAGTTTTCAACTATGAAGGGGGCTGTGGGATCAACATGGCGCAAGCTGACTTGGGAGAGACAAGTCCTGTCCAACAGACCCCAAAAAGGCAATCAAGACATCCTCACCGTGTGTACAAAGCCTCTCTAGAAGAAGCCCCCACAGGTTACGTGGATGAAGCTGTTTCCGTAGAAAGAAAGCCCTTTTGACCAGCAATTGCCCCACCTTGACCAGAACAAGGGCTGGGCGTACAAACCACCTCCCAGTCAAAAGCTCAGGCTGCCTCCCCAAGGATGATTAGGGAGCATGATTACCACGCTGCATAAATGCTTCCCAAGGTCTGCCTGCTCACCACCACGGAGTCAGCGCCCTCGCTACGCTCCTACGGCTACCAGTGCAATCAGTTTCTCACAGCGTGTGGTGCTCCGAGTCTGGGCAGGGCCATCCATCACTCTTGCTGGCCCACCTTCCCCGTATCCGCTCCCATCCTTGACTCTGCCTGCTGCAATGCCTAGCAGCTCACCCTACTGCAGGACACAGGTGGTAGCCTGTCCTATCCACAGCCCCTTGCCCCAGGCTCTGTTACTCAGCAGGTTGAAACTGGGAACAGTATTGTAGAGAAATTCAAAACAGCTCAGCAACTCTTAATTCCCTGGGTTACTAGGGCCAGCTGCTGCCCTCCACCCTGTTTCCCACTCAAAAAGGAAGCCAGACGGGCATAATGGGGAGAGTCAGTACCCCAGACCAAGCCCCTAATCCACTTGCTTTTTTATAACATTTTATTGTGAATTGAGTGAAGGTTTACAGACATGAGCATCAGTTTTATGTTCAAGAAATCATACATTTGTTTCATCTCAGTAGTTACGATCCCCTCCATGCAAGGATAGTTATCCAGCTTCCTCCCTGTGGTTCCCATTTGCATTCCACCCACCTTCCTGACCCCTCTCAACTTTGTCCAGAGGAAAACACTGCCCTTTGGATTTTGAATGATTGACCGTTCCAAGGTGAGCATTCCTCCTATAACCCTATGTGGTGCCCCGCTATAAACCTATGCATTACCTGGGGGAAACTGGGCCATGAGGTGATTTCCAGTCCAGACCTAAAGGGTGGTCGAGGACCACAGTCTCAGGTTCCGTAAATCCGTTTCTGACCAGTAAACCCAGTCCATTTTTCTTTTTTTTTAATTAAATAATCTTGAGTTTTGTTCCACATTTTCTCCGACTCTCTATCCAGAACCCTCTAACGTGATCCCTGTCAAGGCAGTTGGTAGGGGTAGCTGGGTGCCATCTAGGTCTGGTATCAGAGTCAAAGAGACTGGTGTTCACATGTTCCATTAGTCTATTGGACAAATTGATTCCAAGCCTTTTCAATTCTTAGCATTCTTCTTTCTTCTATATATGGAGAGACCAACAGCTGCACATTAGACAGCCACTCATGGGCTTTCAAGATCCCCAACGCTACTCAACCAAGCAGGATGTAGAACATTGTCTTTGTGGACTATGCTATGCCAATTGACCACGGTGTCCCCTGAGACCATGGTCCTAGGACCCCAGGCCCATCAACTCATTGCCGGAGGATACTGGATAATAAATATCTAGGAAGTTTTCATCATTTTCTCCAATGTGTGCTCTGTCACATTTATATTTGTGTTTGCAAGAAAGGTACAAATATTCTCTTTCAAGCTCTTATGTATCTGTAGGCTATATAAGTATATATATATCCCACTTCTCTTCCAGTGCCCATTCAGCCTACGTCTCAATCCATGTGTCTAAGCACACAACACTGTTGTTCCAAGGTCGTGTACAGATCACTATTTACATCTACCCCCTTTAACCCATGCATACATCCCTGTGTCTTCACCTGTTTCATTATTCTTCCGCCAACCTCCATTTTCTTGTATATTGCCCTCCCATAACATGAGCTACCATTTATCTACCCTTAAGCCAGTGAATTACCCTCCCCTCCCGCCCATCCCTGGTTAGAGGAAGGGGAGAGTAAACGAAACATCAAAGAATGTTTCTTTTAGTCTGGAAACCTTTTCTTAAGCTTTTACAGTAAAAGTCTCATCTGATACTTGTCCTTTTGTGAGCGACTAATTTCACTTAGAGTAATATCCTCTAGCTTGTGTTTTTTAAGTAAAGCACTGGTCAACACCAGCACTCTACTACAGGTTAACTAACTACCTTGGTCCATCTCAAAACATGGTGACCACTAGTGAAGGTGGTCCAGCTGGGAGGTGTCAGGCAAAGGCCTAGTCTGTTGAGAGACACCAGGCCCATCGCCAACAGACCCTTACTGGTTCTGGACCTGACAGTCAGGCACAGGTCATCCAAGACTGGTGGATAACTGCAGCTTCTCGAATCTGCTGGAGTCATTTCTCCCCAGAGCCAGTCCAGCTTCCCACCCTGCGCCAAGCCCTCCCAAACCCACACAGTTCACTGCCACTTAACCCGCCTGCATTTAAACCATCCCTTAGCTCCTAGAAGAGGTCCCACTGCATCCCTTCCCCTGGGTCACCAGCCTAGTCTGCTTAGCAAGGCCTTTCTCCATCCTGGAAAACAAATACTCTTCCAGCAAAAAAATAAATAAAGGAAGGAAGCCCAGGAAAGCACAGGTGAGAGTGCACAGACCAAGACAACAGGGGCCAGGTGGGCAGGTCCAGCTCGGGCCATTCCGACAAGACCCAGACATGCCCGCCCTGCAGGCAACTGAATGCAGCCAGGGTGGGTATAGCCTCCATGCTGGGTTCCCAGCACTGACAGTCCATATCTATGAAGCCTCTTGTGTGGCTCAACCCCCAAGAGCTAGATATCAGAGATTATTAAGGGTCCATGGGGCAGCCCAGCGCTGAGTCCACTCACGCACGCAACTTGTGGTAACTGCTCTTTTCTTGCCCCACAGCCTCTCATCTCAGCTGACAGCTTCTGGAATCACTTAGGTCAAAGCCTCAGAGCTATCTGGACCCTTCTCCTCCTCTCACCCCAGCCCCCCACATCAGGAAACCCTGCGGACTCTGTCTCTGAATCCATCAAGACTCCCACCTTACTTCCTGACCGTTCATCATCTCTCCGCCTCCATACATAAGGCTGTCATAGCTCCTAACAGAACTCACATCTCCCACCAGACCCCTCCAATGGAGTCCCAATGCAGCTGCCTAAGGATTCATTCTAAATACAAAGTTCTCACTAAGGTCTTGGAAACCTAGCACTGATTGACCATCTCTCCTGCTATCACCCTGCCCTCGCTCCCTCAGCTCCAGCCACAAGGTCTCCTGGCTCTTCCTCAAACACGCCTAGTCGGTTGCACCTCAAGACCTTTGCACTAGCTAGTCTCCCATGCCCATGTGGCTCCCTCCCACCTTCCTCCATGTCACCTTCATGTTGCTCTCCCTGACCACACTGGTGAAGACTGTCACCTGCCACCCAGCCATCATTTTCTGGCCTTCTTGCCCGCTCTTTCTCCATAGCACTTACCAAAGATCATACCAGGTGCCATCAAGTGAATACTGACTCACAGTGACCCAATATGTGTAGACTAGACTCCATAGGGCTTTCAAAGCTTTCAGAAGTAAACTGCCAGGCCTTGCTTCTGAAGCACCTCTGGAGGGGTTCAAACTGGCCATCTTAGGGTGAGCAGTCTACGCTTAACTGTTTGTGCCATCCAAGAATTCCTTCGTAGTGTGATAACACTTGTCTTGTTGTGTGCCGTGGAGTGAGTTCTGACTCACAGTGACCCTGTACAAGGTTTCCGAGGCTGTAAATCTTTCCAGGAGCACAAAGCCTCATCTTTCTCCCATAGAACAGCTGGTAGTTTTGAACTGTTGATGGTGAGATTAGCAGCCCAATTAGTAACCACTACGCTACCAGAGCTCCTTGTGGTAACACTTACCACCATCTAAAATGTTATTTACCTTGGTAACCGACAGCATTCCCTTAAAAACTGAGCCCTTTGAGAAACGGGATTTTTGATCAACAATAAGTGTTTGATAAATACTCAACAAAATTGACACAATGACAATGACAACACTTCTTTTCTCCAGGCTGGCTCAGGAGGAAGCTCAGAGAAGCCCTTCTGCGGTACAACTAACCCATCACAATCAACGCTAAAAGGCTGCTACCCAGAGCCCCAGAGTTGGACAGACATGCGGTCCAGGGCTGCGTTCGAAGGCGAAGAGGTCAAGACTCAGAAAGGCAGCACCGAACCATAGCACCCAGCTGGACCCATCACAACTCAGTGATCACAGCCTTGTCTACTCCTCAGTGACACCTCTGGCAACAGGCAGATAGCCCAGGTCCAAGGTCCATCAGCCACACCCAGAAGCCCTGGATGGAGCCAGACTGCTTAGTTTGAATCCTGAGAACTTTGGCAAATTACCTCACTTCTTTCTCTTCTCAGTATCTCCCCATCCTTTATGTGGATGAAGAAAGAAGAAAGGGGGCACTAACAAAACCAATCTATTAAACCTGCTGTGCAGATGTGGCTTCACATGCCCCACAATGCCTCAAGAGGGCCCTTGAATAAGCACAGACACTATTCCAAAGCAGCACCTTCAGTGAGTGCAGTCTCTGGGGCAAAAATAAATAAGTATTGAGAAAACATGCCCTTGAAAAGATGGAGCGAAGTTAGCATTTTAAACGAATTAATGCAATAGCATTCCCACAGTCAACTTTGCAAATGACCCCTTTCTGAATACTTACCCAGAATTCTCTTCAATAATCTGAGCACACTCGGCAATGCTCTATACAAGGTAAGGAGAGAGTACGTTTCACCAGAATTTTCCTGAAAGAAACACCCTCTCCATGACCAAAGTAAATACCCATCATAGACTATAGTTGGCCAGGCCACAGCAACCATAAGGCATGCCAATCCAATAATTAACAATTCCTAAATTGAAGGCCCCACAGAGCATCCTCTCCCCATCAACCAGGGCTCCCCAAGTGAATCCATCACACAGTTTTACTCTCAAACCCCTAGAGTGCAGGTGCCTCAGTTGTTCACTTTTCCTGGAAGAAGAGAAGTGGGGAGCACATGAACAGGGTTCAGGGTCCCCATGCCATCATCTCAGCTGACCCTGCTATGATTCTTCAAGGCAGGTCATCATCACCCAGTGTCCCAGTGAGGAAAGGGCTTACCCAAGGCTAACCACTAGTAGACTGGAGGAGTTCTCCCTAACTCCAGACGGTCAGGATGGGCACCAGGCAATCCCAGCTGAGCATTGCAAGACCTTCCAAGATGGCTGAGAGGTGGGCAGGGATGAAAGGGTCAAGATTAACTGTTCAAAGCACCCAATGTGTTTGGAATGTGCTGACTACTAAGATCTCTGTACTGGGGAAGACAGGGAGCAGGAGCCAGGTCCTGCAGAGATGGTTTGGGAGCAGAGAGATCAGGATAAATCCTCGCCACTGGCCAGGGCCAGGTAGCAGACCATCTTCAGGTTGGGACTCTGGCCCTGGAAACTACAGCTTGGAAGCATCCACCTTGGGGAGGGTTCCAGGTGGCTCTGCCTGGTGGGAGACGAGGTCCTAGGTTGAAGCCTTATGTGAGCTTATGCCTGGGACAGCCCAGTGGGAGCTCTGTTCTCACACCGCCTTACAAGGCCACGGAAGGCTCACCAAGGGCAAGTCACTTGACAAAATCAGGTGACTGTCACATGGCAAAGTCAGCTCTACAGCCAGGCGTCACCCCTGGGCAGCCACATCCCAAGAGTCTACCGGCCACACACCTGTTGCCCACCTGTATACAGCCTGGATGGGCTTCAAGCGCCCTCTGGGTCTAGGGTATCTACAGCATTCCAAGTCAGATACGATGACGTAATGTATACAAGCTTTCATAGATATCTTTTTCCACACTGTCAGTTTCTGAGAATGTTATACGAATTTGCTTTACCTAAAAGGACACTTTAAAATATATATATATATATTCTAAAGGTTTATCAAACAGGCCAAAGAGAGGTAAAATGATAGTGGTAATGTGCCATGGAGTCGGTTCCTACTCATCATGACCCTGCACAGGGTTTCTGAGGCTGTAAATCTTAATGGGAGCAGAAAGCCTCATCTTTCTCCTGCAGAACAGCTGGTACTTTCAAACGGCTGACCTTGAGGTTAGCAGCCCAATTCATAACCACTGCATTACCAGAGTTCCTTAAAATACTGTTAATTATACCAAAATTCTCCAAACTGACTGAAAATTTCACTTTATCATTGTGAAGTATTCTCAATCTGATACATGTGAATTGGGGAGAATTTGGAGAAATCTGTTCCTTTGCTGATTACCCAAGACTAGAAAGATGATGTGCCCAGTCCCCAAACTCTTGTGTTCCCTCTGGCCAGGCAGCCTCTGCCACTTTAGGATGTAGCCCCTCTGAACTGCACTGCAGTTCCTTTATGAGGTGGATGGCAGCCTAGTACAGAACACTAGCTTGAAAAACATCACCACGCAAAGCAATAGAGGCAGATGGACTGTTACTACAAGAAGAAACAAGTTACTTGTCCAGGAAACACCAAGGCAAGTGGTTGGGTCCCCTCAGTGCAAACCCCCTTCTAAGAATAAGACTCAATGGGAATACACGCTCTGATTGGTGACCATGCTCGTCATCGATAAGGGGAAATGGGGAAAAACAGCAATGAAGCAGCAAACTACGCCCTACAATGTGGAGAGTGAAGCATTCAGCTGATAAGAGAGGGCATATGCATAAGAACACCCACACTTGCAGATAATACCCACTTGACCTGGCTTCAATGACTGGATGATCAGAGCTCAACTAGAAGAAAAAAGAGGAAAAAAGTAATCTGATACAATTTGATGAACTTGACCTACACCTATGGATGCAGTAGCTCAAAAGAGGGAACAAATCTTTACAGGGAGGAAAACTTACACTCCGTCATTACACAGAGAAGAAAGGGAAGGGCAACTAAGACATTGGCTACCCAATGGGGGGGGGTCTACAAAGGCAAGAAGTGACTGGCTTACAAGCTTTTAAGAGGAAACATAAAGCCAGGGGGCCTGGAGGAAGGCAGACTCTCCAGTGAGTAGTATCCAATCTGCCTAGGCAGAGATGATGAAATGAAATGCAGATGGGTCTCTTGTGATACAATAGTGAATAACTGTTATCAGGACTGATTGTGAGGGTTGGAAATGTAAAGGTAGACGTTTTATAGCAAGGAAGGAGTGATTAACATTCCAGTCTAAAAGCAGAGGTCCCTAGAACCATCAATGGAGAAGAGCCAAGAGCAGGACCCTAGCCAGAGAAGCAGTGATGCCTGAGATGGAGGCAGAGATGATGACATGGAGCGATGGAGCAGCTGGGGACTTTAGATCCAGAGAGGGAGAGTGACTGTGTGCTGAAGACTGGGGTGGGAGGTAGTGTAGGGGGCAGGCTTGCAGGGTATACCCTTTGGTTGGTTGATGATGCATGGAGGGGATTGTAACCATGTCAATGAAACAATATATGACAGAATGAATGTAAAACTAATGTTCTCCCATGTAAACTATCATATAATTCACAATAAAACATTAAAAAAAAAAAAAAAAACCACCATGTTGACAGCCCCGAGGTGTGTCCTTCTACCCAGAGCTGTTTGAAGGGCCCTCTCCACAAAAAAAAAAAAAAAAAAACCACCATGTTGACAGCCCCGAGGTGTGTCCTTCTACCCAGAGCTGTTTGAAGGGCCCTCTCCACACCTCTGCCAACTTGGACAACAGCATCTCAAACTCTGCATGTCCCAAGCTGAGCCAAAGTCCCCCTGCAAAGATCCACCTCCATCAGCAGCCTCCCCCGTTCCAGCCAATGTTAACGTGTCATCCAGTTGGGGTTAAGCCCTGATTTTCTTATTCCCTCCCACCCCACATCCAAGCCTCAATAAACTATGTAGGCTCTAGCATCAGGTGATCCCAGAATCCCACACCCTCCCCTCTCCACCACCCACCTTGGTTGCAGCTACCATGTTTTCATGCCTAGGTTGCTATGGTCACCTACTAAGAGATCCAAAAGTCTACTCTATTGAAATACCAATGATTCTTCCACTCAGAATGTGCTAGATGCTTCAATAAAATGCTCATTTACAGAAATCAAAGCAGCAGTAGGAAGAGGGGGTGGGGAGTGCCGGGTAATGTGTACAGTGTTTCTTCCGGGAATAATAGAATGTTCTGGAATTAGACAGTGGGAATGGTTGCATAGAGTATTAAGGTGGTGCAAATGGTTAATATGCTCAACCATCAACTGAAAGGTGGCTCAGAAGGTCTGACAATCTACTTGTGAAAACTCCACCACTGAAAAACCTATGGAATGCAGTTCTATACATGGTTGCCATGAGTAGGAATTGACTTGACAGCAACTCTGGGTTGTGTGTGTGTGTGTGTGTGTTTTGTGGGGGAGGGCAGTTGATGATTGCATAACCACCAGGAATATACTAAAAACCACTGAATTGTATACTTTTCAAGGATGTATTAGTGGCATACAAAGCATATCTCAGTAAAGACGTTGTTTTTAAAAATATTTCAACCTAGAACTATAAAGATCAATGAAGAAATAGAGACAAACTTAGAAACTCTAATACACGGCATATATACACAATCAAACATTACAAAAAACACACAAACTTCAGAAGACAAAACAGATGACTGGGATATACTAAAAACTAGAAATGGGAGAACAAACAAGATGG
>NW_006408702.1:4618379-4625135 GCF_000296735.1 Chrysochloris asiatica
CATCGATGGACTCCAGTGTGGCAACAGTGGTGAGGTTGGCCCAGGATCGGGCAGTGTTTCGTTCCTCTGTGCATAAGGTCGCTATGGGTCAGTACTGACTCGATGGCAGCTAACAACAACAACATCAGTATTATATCACACTGAATGTCAAAGGATTAAATGCACCAATCAAGAGAAAGAGAGCAGCAGAACTGATATGAAAACGGGATCCTTCAATATGCTGTCTACAAGAGTCACACCTTACAATCAAAGACAAAAACAGATTAAAAATTAAAGGACAGAAAAATATACCAAACTAACTGCAATAAAAAACAAGAAGGCAATATTAATCATGGATAAAACAAACTTTAAAGCAAAAACCAGCATGAGAAACAAAGGACATTATCACATGATTAAAGGGTCAATTGAACAAGAAGACAAAAGCAAAATAAATATTTATGCTCTCTAGGAAAGAGTCCAAAAATGCATAAACCAAACCCTGATATGACTGACTACAATAATAGTGGGATACTATAATACACTACTTTTGAAAACCGACAGAACAACCAGAAACTCTATGAAGACACCTCATAGATTTGTACAGAGTATTCAACACAAAAAGTATAATACACATTATTTTCCAGTGCACATGGCACATTCTCCAGTAAAGACCATGTGTGAGGCCACAAAGCAAATCTTATAATAAAGTAAAAAAAATATCAAAATAGTACAAAGCATCTTCTCAGATCACATGCTATGAAATCAGATATCAACAATAGGAAGATCAAGGAAATAAAAATAAATACATGGAAACTGAGTAACACCTACCTTAAAAGCTACTGAGTAGTAAAAGAAATAAGTGAAATTAAGAAATTCCTAAAAAACGAATAAGAATGAAAATACAGCCTACCAAAACCTTTGGGACACAACAAAAGCAGTGCTGAGAGGACACTTGATAGCAATAAATGCACACATCCAAAAAGAAGGAAGAACCAAACCGAAACATTAACACAACATCTCCAACAATTAGAAAAAGACCAAAAGAGTAAGCCTATAATCACCAAAAGGAAAGAAAAAATAAAGATTAGAGCAGAAATAAATGAGTTAAGAAACAGAAAAACTATCGAAAGAATCAACAAGACAAGAAGCTGGCTTTTTGAAAGGATTAATAGAATTGACAAACTATTGCAAATCTAACAAAAGTAAAACAGGAAGAAGACACAAATAACACACATATGAAACCACACAGGTGACACCACAACAGAACCAGTGCAAATACAAAGGATAATAACAGAATACTATAAAGAGTAGTATTTCTAAAACTTTATCCATTCCCTTTAGATTGTCAACAAATTTGAAAATCTAAAGGGAATGGATATATTTTTAGAAAAAAACAACCTACCTAAACTTTCAAAGAGTGAAGTAGAAAACTTTAACAGACCTATGTAAAAAAAGAAGAAATTGATTAGGTCATCAAAAAGCTCCCAACCAAAAAAAGCCCAGGCCCAGATGGCTTTACTGGTGAATTTTACCAAACATTCATAAAAGAGCTACTCAAACTATTCCTGAATATAGAAAAGGATGGAAAAACTTCCCAATGATGTTGGAAGTTTTATGACGGACCCACCTCATACCAAAACCAGGGTAAGACATCACTAAAAAAAAAAAAATTATAAATGAATATCCTTCATGAACATACATTTAAAAATTCTCAACAAATTCCTAGCCAAGAAAATTCAACGACATGTCAACAAAAAAATAATACATCATGACCAAGCAGGATTCATACCAGGGATGCAAGGATGGTTCGATAATATAAAAACAATCAATATAATCTACCATATATAATTTTTAAAAAGAAAGAAAGAAAAGAACCACAGTTGCAGAAAAGGCATTTGACAAAATCCAGCACCCACTCAACAAAGCAGGAATTGAAGGGAAACTCATCAACATAATTAAGAGCATATAAACAAAACCAACAGCCAACATCAGTCTTAACAGAGAGAAACTGAAAGCCTTCCCTTTGCAACCATCAATCAGACAAGGATGCTCTTTATCATCAATCCTATTCAATATTGTGTTGGAAGACTTAGCCAGAGCTATGAGGAAAGACAGGGCAATTAAAGGCATCCAAAATGGCAAAGAAGGAGTAAAACTCTTCCTATTTGCAGATGGTATGATTCTATATATAGAAATTCCCAAAGACTCAGCACACACACACACAAAATTATTGGAACTCACCGCAATATCCAGCAAAGTGGCACGGTCAACACATAAAAAGCAGTTGGATTCCTCTATACTAATAAATATAGCTCTAAAAGGAAATTAGGAAAACAATACCATTTATCATAGACACCCAAAGGATGAAATATTCAGGAATAAATCTAACTAGAGAAAACAAAAGATCTATACCAATAAAACTACAAAATACTACTAAAAGAAACCCAGATAGATTTTTTTAAATGGAAGAATTTACCATGCTCATGGATAGGAAGACTTAACACTGTGAAAATGTCAAAACTACCCAAAGCAATCTACATCTAGAATGCAATCTCAATTCAGAGTCCAACGACATTATTAAAGAAATGGAAAAAGCAATCACAAACTTTATATGGAAGGAAAAGAGACCTCAGATAAGCAAAGCACCTCTTAAGAAGAAGACCAAAATCACTCCCTGATTTCAAAATTTACTACACAGCCACAGTGGTCAAAGCAGCCTACATTGCTACAATGAAAGATACATAGATCAATGGCACAGAACCGAAACCCCAGAAGTAAATACATCCACATACAGTCAACTGATTTTTGACAAAGGGCCATATTACATTACATATGGAGGAAGACAGTCTCTTCAACAAATGGTGCTGGCAAACCTGGAAATCCATTTGCAGAAGAATGAAACAAGACCCATATCTCATGCCATATATAAAAATGAACTCAATGTAGATTAAAGACCTAAGAGTAAAACCTAGAACTATAAAGATCAATGAAATACTCGGAACAAACTTAAAAGCTACATGGCACACATACACTATCAAACATTTCAAAAAATGCACAAACAGTAGAAGAGAAAATAGATAACTGGGACATATTAAAAATTATAAACTTATGTTTATCCAAAGATTTCAATAACAGAGTCCAAAGGGAGCCCACAGACTGGGGAAAAAAAAATTCTGCAATGACATATCAGACAAGGAACTAGTATCTAAAATTTATACAAAACTATAATACCTATGCAAGGAAAAGATAAATAACCCATTTTGAAAATGGACACAAGACATGAACAGACACTTCACCAAGGAAGACACCTAGGCTGTCAAAAAATAAAAGAAGAAATGTTCACAATCATTAGTCACTGTTATTGTTGTTGTGTTGTTAAGTGATGTCAAGTCAGTTTAGACCCATAGCAACCCTGTATAGTGTTTCCTAGGAGTGACTGGTGAGCTTGAACCACTGACCTTGCAGATCAAACCAACTTTGCAGTCCAGCACATTAACCCATAGTGCCGCAGCAGGCCTCCCATTAGAGGTTGTTGTTAAGTGCCGTAGAGTTGGTTCTGACCCATAGTGACTGTACAGAATTTCTGAGGAGCAGCTGATGAGCTTGAACTGCCGACCTTGCATTTCAAACCAACTTTGCAGTCCAAAGCATTAACCCACAGTGCCACAGTCATTAGAGAGATGCAAATTAACAATAAGATATCATCTCACACCAACAATAACAGCCAAGTTCAAACACAGAGAAAACAACAAATGCTGGCAAACATGTGGGAAGACTGGGACCCTCCTGCATTGTTGATGGGACTGGAAAATGGTTCAACCACTCTGAAAAATGGTATTGTGCTTCCTCAGAAAGATGGAAACAGAAATACCTTATGATCCAGCAATTCCCCTACTTGGTATATATCCACAAGGAATACAAGCCAGGACACGAGCAGATACATGTACAACAATGTTCATCACAGCACTATACACAATAGTAAAAAGACAGAGACAGCCTAAGTACCCATCAATGGAAGAATGGATAAACAAACTTTGATACACACACAACAGAACACAGCAAAACCTCAAAGAATGACAACGAATCTGCAAAACACCTCGAAGATACTATGCTGAGTGAAATAAGTCAATCACAAAAGTCAAATATTTTATGAGGCCATTACTGTAAAAGCTTACAAAAAGGTTTCCATATAAGATGAGAGACAGAAGAGGAAGGACTGGTTGGTCTAAATGGGATAGAGGTAAATTGTGACTTATGTACAAAACCTTTAAACAACAATGCTCTGTGAGTAGATACATGGATCGAGACAGGCTGAATGGGTAAAGGAAAGGGAACATGTTTGTGTTCTTGACTGTCTTGTGGATATTGGTTTCCCTTGCCTACTATTGTAACATAGACATTTTTGTGCTATAAATGAATATTAGGAATTATGAAGACACAAAGCTTGCAAATCTGCCTTTAGTCTATAACTGATTGGATTTGCTAAAAGGGGAAACAGAATTTGCCAAGGGAAATAGGAACCTTGCTAAGACCTAGTAGAGTATGGAGCCTTAGATGGAATCCTGAATCCCACTCAGATTCTCCTGAGTTGGGACATTTTCAGTTGAAAATATATGCAGACCAACACAGCACTGCTGGGGGAGCTGAAGATTCTTTTCGAAAGAAAAACCTGCAGAAAAAAAGTGGACTATTTGGCTGTTTGAATATTAAGCAAGCTGTTTGCTTTGGAGGAATCAAGGAAAGAAAAATCAGTGCTGTCAAGGGAAACCCCTTCTAGGACTGAAACTCAAAGGGAATCTGTGAGCAGTCTAGTATGAGCTCGCTGGTGATCTACTGGTGAATGGAAGTGGAGGAAATGCAGTAATGAAGACATGGGCTGAGTTTGGCCATGTTCCATTGGCACCTGCTGACCTTGAGATGAGAGAGATAAAAGGAAGGGCTGGCTGGTCTGAAGTTTAGGGAGATGTGTGAACTCCTATGCCCATGGGTACTGCTGACCTAGCCCCTGGTGAGCTAGGGCTGAGAGTGAAGTAGCCATCTGGTCTGAAGTGCAAGGAGGTGTGCATGAATGTATAAACTTGCAGTTAGTGCCCATGTGACCAAACTTGGATGGCTAGTTGACCAGAATGGGAAACCAGGAAGATAAAGATGCTTGACAATGAGAACAAGTGCAAACTGCTACAATTTGACAAACTACATTTTGCTTATAAATATAGAGACTCAAAATTCCAACCGGATTGGATAGAAGGATTCTTCATATCTAGGAACAAGCATGTTTCCTCTGTGCACTGGGTCATGTTGTTGATAAGTGCCACCGAGTTGGTTTCAACACATAGCAACCCTGTATAGCGTTTCTGAAGAGTGACTGGTGAACTTGAACTGCCGACATTGCAGTTCAAATGGCTTTGCAGTCTGGCACATTAATCCACTAGGGATGAGAAATTTAAGGTATTAGTTATCAAAAATCAGGGGGATACAAAAGCACAAAGGGGCTGGTTTACAAACTTTCATGAGTGTTTTTAGGTGCATAATGTTGGGGGTAAGGTAGTATCCCCACTGAATAGTTTCCCTCTTCCCCAGACAGATCTGGTGAAAGAGGATGGGGAGTGATAGTGATAGGATTTTTTTTTTTAACTTTTTAAAAAGTTTTTATTGTGAATTGAGTAAAGGTTTACAGCGCAGATCATCAGTTTTACATTCAACAAATCATTGCAATGATTACAATCCCTCCATGTACCATCAGTTAACAGTATTTACCTCTATTACATTTTATTTTATGTACACATACCACATTGAATAAACATGCATTTATATGTCTACATGGCACATTTTGCTGGCCAGCCTCCTGTTCACAAGCACACTGCCTTTCTCAGACCATGGGCCCAGAGTCCTCTGCTGCTCTGTCTCTCTATGCCATCACCTCTGCCATCATCTCTGTTGTTCTGGTTACAATCCCTCACTCCTCTCATTCCTCTCGATGGTCCTAGGGTCCTCTGTTCCTGAAATGGCAGATAAACTGTGCTCCCCTTTTAGTTTCAACTCTTCTACATTTACAGTTGTGACAATGGCAATAGGATTTTATGGCTCAATTGTGAATAAGTGTTAGCAGGATTGATTGTGATTGTCACAGTTGTAATAGAAGATGTTCAAGTAAAAGGAGGGAGTAGATAATCCTTCATTTCAGGGAACAGACTATCCCAGAACCATCAAGAAGGAAGAGCCTGAGTGGAGTGTGAGATCCCTACCTAGGAAAGAAATGACAGCAAAGAAGTTTGATGTGTGCCTGCGGGTAGGAGGGTGGTCGGCAGAGTGTGCCCACTGGACATTTAAATGAATATATATATATATAGGAGCTCTGATAGCATAGTGGTTATGAATTGGGCTGAGAACTGCAAGGTCAGCAGTTCGAAACTACCAGCTGTTCCGTGGGAGAAAGATGAGGCTTTCTGCTCCCGTAAAGATTTACAGCCTCAGAAACCCAGTTCAGGGTCGCTATGAGTCAGAACTGACTCAAAGGCACTTAACAACAATAACAACATAAATATGTGTGTGTGTGTAAATATATACACACACGTGTGTGCTTACATATATATGTTTACATATATGTGTGTTCACATATATGTGTGTTTATATATGCTTACATATGTGTTTACATATATGTGTGTTTACATATATATATATATACACACACACACATATTCATTTTATATCGTTTAAGGAGCGATGGTAGCATAGTGGTTACCAATCGGGCTGTGAACCGCAAGGTCAGCAGTTCGA
>NW_006408702.1:4625480-4630696 GCF_000296735.1 Chrysochloris asiatica
TATACATTTTTGATAAGTGTACTATATATACACATTTCATATATATTAAATGTAAATACATATATATACTTTTTTTTTTTGCTAAGTATATATCAAATATTGTTGCATTGTTCATTTGTGAAATATAAGACATAGATGGGGAACCACAGGGAGGAAGCGGGATAAATATTGTTGCAAGGAGGGGATTGTAATCACTGAGACGAAATAAGGTATATGGTTTGCTGAATGTAGAAGTGATGATCTTGTCTGTAAACCTTTACCCAATAAACAATAAAAAAAATTGTTAAAGAAAGATATATGCAGAATAAGCACACCCATGGAGATAGAAAATGAATGAGTGGGTGCTAAGGGCTGGGGGAATGAGGAGGTGACTGCTAAAGAGTATGGGGCTTCTTTATTTTAACATTTTATTAAGATCTGGGTGGAATGGAATGAGGAAATCATCAGACAAAATCATTGATATCCCATGAGAATAAAGTTTTACTACAGATTAGCTGCAAGCATACATTGACACAGAACTTCCAGAGGTTCAAGCTGGATTCAGAAGAGGACATGGAACTAGGGATATCAGTGCTGACATCAGGTGGATATTGGTTGAAAGCAGAGAATACCAGAAAGATGTCTAATTGTGCTTTACTGATTACACAAAGGCTTTCAATTGTGTGGGTCATGACAAGCTATGGACAACATTGCTAAGTATGAGTATTCCAGAACACTTAACTGTGCTCATGAGGAACCTGTACATAGACCAAGAGGCAGTCGTTCAAACAGAACATGGGAACATCGAATGGTTTAAAATTAGTAAAAGTGTGCATCACGGTTGTATTCTTTCACTATACTTATTCAATCGGTATGCTGAGCAAATGATCCATGAACTGGATTACATGAAGGAAAACATGGTATCAGGATTGGAGGAAGACTCATTAAAACCTGCAATATGCAGATGATACAACCTTGCTTGCTGAAAATGAAGAGGACTTAAAATACTGATGAAGATCAAAGAGCACAGCCTATGGTATGGGTTGCGTCTCAGTGTAAAGTAAACAAAAATCCTAGCCATTGGACCAGTAAGCAGCATCCATATAAATGGAGAAAACACTGAAATTGGCAAAGACTTCATTTTGTTAGGATCAACCATCAACACTCATGGAAGCTGCAGTGAAGACCTCAAACGACATATTGCATTGGGCAAATCTGCTGCACAAGACCTCTTTAAAGTGCAAAGATGTCAGCTTGAGGACTAAAGTGTGCCTGACCCAAGCCATGGTATTTTTGCAGCAGCAATGGGGTCAAGCGTATCAACAATTATGAGGTTGGCTCCAGTTGCATAAGGTCGCTTCAGTCAGTAGTGACTTGGAGGCACCTAACAACAACAACTCTGTCTGAATAAAAAGGAGACAGAGACTGAAGAGAGAAAGGTGGTGTGGGGTCTGGGACCAGGAGTTGTGCTAGTAGGGAGTGCTGGGGATACGCATTGTTAATCAACGGGGAGACTAATTCTCTTTTACTCATTAAACAGTTTGTCTATGAGTGTGAGTGAGTGTGTGTGCAGTGAATGTTATTGTGTGGGTGTGAGTGTGAATATGCAAGTGTGTGAGAGTGTGTGTGTGCAGTGAATGTCAGTGTGTGGGTGTGAGTGTGAATATCCAAGTGTGAGTGCACACACACACACACTGATCAGTAGCCTGGGGTATGCTCACGCACACACACACTGATCAGTAGCCTGGGGTATGCTCATGCACACACACACTGATCAGTAGCCTGGGGTATGCTCACGCACACACACACTGATCAGTAGCCTGGGGTATGCAGCAGTAACCAACTCTACCTACAATGGGAAGGCTCCTGGCCACACCGATAGGCCCCACCCATGCTGCAGAGAATGCCTGCAGCCCCCTAAGGCAGCTCCTGACCCAGCAGAAGCGCAGCCCACAGTGGAGACAATGAGAATCCCCCCAGACCCTCCCATCCAAAGCAGCAATCAAAAACTCAAGGAACAGGGGCAGGGGCAAACCAAAAATCCCAGCGATATTTTTTTGCTTGACACTTTTTTGAAGTGGGATCCCAGCATAAGCTCTAGCGGCCCTGTGCTACCCAGAGTGGCAGTGGGGAGCCAGGAAGAGCAACGCCCTTGAGTGCTAGCAAACCAAGTAACACAGAAGAAATGCAGTAGAAAGTACAGTCACCCTTTCTGAAATCTGGGCAGAAGATCCAATCCAGTAACACGTGGGTGGCAACAGAAGACTAAAGATACTCCAAAATGAAACCTTGATACAAGATGGCCCGATGAATATCCTTCTTACAGAAAACACCGGTTACCAGTTTACGTCCTTTCTAGACAACAAAATCAGACATAAACTATTTTCATATGCACAGATCTTCTTTTTAAAATGCCTTCCTTTTCAAAAGTTTTTTTTCTAAAAGGGGCCTGCCTTTCAAAAGTTTAATAAAAGTAAAATTTTTCTATGAACCATGCTTGGTTTGCTGAATTCTAGAACAAAACAGCCTGTGGAAAGTTTCGAGCACCAGACGGCTAGCCTGAGCTGTAGGGATACCACCAAGCAGCCTGAGCACTCCTCATCCAAGAAACGTGACTGACAGCTGGAATGAAAAATACTTTATTACATAGAGGTCTCTGTCTCAATAATGTTGTCAAGCAAAGGCTTGTACTTCCTGACAAGAAAGATTTAGTCCTAAATGAAGACAAAAGCCAAAACATCCTTCCACAGATTTGAAAATTCTACCTTGCTGAGGCCACAATTCCTCCATTTGAGATTTGAAAGCACAAAAGGACAACCTCTGAATAACCCCTGCTTCCCTAAGCTATCGGACATTCTCAGGAGTAAAAGGCCCTTCCTTGAACTAGCTGGGCTCTCACATGTGACAAATGAAAGCTAAGTGGCATCGCTATCACCCAAATATCAGCACTGGAAATACTTCCAGATTTTCCAAAGGACAAGAGAAAACATGTCCATTTAAAAGAATTTGGAAGGTATCAAACAAATACACTGAGGAACTTCCAGGAAAACAAACATTCAAATGCTGCTGTTGCTGTGAATTGTCAAGTCAGTTCTGACTCATAGCGACTCTACGTAGGGTTTCCAAGGAGCACCTGACAGGTTTGAACAACCGACCTTGCAGTTAGCAGTCCAGTGCTTATCCTACAATGAATGCCACACCAGGACTCCCCAGAATTCAAATAGATATAGCTACATAAGTAAAACTGAAAAGAGAAGAAAAACAAAATCACTTGAGAGCCATATAAGATTTCCAAAGATGATGCCATTGAAATCTCATTTTAAAAAACATGTTCCAACTTCCCACTCATCCAAGTCATGCTAGCGATGTCTGGCTTCAGCAGCTAGCTGCAAATACACAGCCTCATTTTTTTCACTTCGGATGCCTGTTAACTAGGAAGCATTTATTCCTACCCTTCTGTCACTAACGCTAACAAGAATCTATAATCTGCAATGAAATGCTTCCATCTCTGATTGGAATTAGTAACATTCACAGATGGGCCTGGGAGAGCCCAGAGACAACATGGAAACAGACCAGGGATGCTCACAGAGGCTACCTTTTGTTCTTTTAAATGTGAAGCATTTCAGAATGGCTTAAGCAAGATACATCTCAATTCAAAAGCTCTACTAAAATGAGAGGAAAAGGAAAGAATTCACACACAGCTCCAGCCAGAACAAGTGAATGCCATTAGTTCTGGAATTGCAAATGAGAATGAGGGAAGTAAACAGAATTAAACTCCTGGGATTACTGAGAAACAGTGTGGGTCTGGATAGTTTATCTCTGCCAAGCAGGCCAGCAGGCAAGCCATCACCATGAGGTCTTGTGCAGACAACAGGCTCTGGACCCCAGAGGCAGGCATCCTATGACTCTCTTCTGTGTTCACGGAGAAGCAGAACGGTTCAGTGCTGGGCATTGTGCTCCTTCTTTCCAACAAAGACCAAACTGCTGTGGTCTTTGTCAGTATTCCTGAGTCAAGAAAGGAAAGTCAGCCAACAGAGTTCAAAGCGTCTGGCTCACATACTTTCTCTAATTAAAGCATGCCTCAGTGCACTAGATTTTCCAAATCAGGAATGCAGAAGCAAATGGACACAGGCCTTTGATCGTATTTATAGGAAGTCAAACTTAAAGTCACGTCTTCTAACAGATCCTTTAAAGCACAACTAACCAAGGTTTCTTACTGAAAAACCTGTAAAACCATTAACATTTGCAACTAGACACACGGTTTCTTGCTAAGAAACCAGAATGTGGAAGATAATATATTGATTCTCCTTTTAGAAAAAGAAAAAAAAAAAAATTACATGGAATTGGGATATTACCCAAAATTCAAGACTCGTGATCTTTGAAATTCTAGATACTTCAGAGTTTAATATCTAAGCCTATTTAATAGAATATAAAATAACAGCACAGTTATAAAACTAAACTTTCAAATCAATGCAGCTATCTAGAAAAATAAATCACTTCATAGCTATACAGACTTTCCAAAGATGTTACTTTCAGAACCATCCATGAGTCCAATGTCTATAAAAGCAAACAGCTGCAGTACCATGGATGAGTGTTCTACTAGGGCAGTGTCAGCAGACAAACAGAACACAACCAGTGACTGTCAAAACTATCTAAGGATGCCAGTGGTGGGCTATAGGCTGTCGGTATATTCCCAAGTGTTCCTGACCAAAAATCCCTCCACCAAATGCCCAAATCCTCATTCCTTTGACAATGGAAAGGTATTGAAGGTTGCAGCTAAGATGAAAGTCATGCCTGGTTAGGACAGGCCTCGAATGCACTGCCCACAAGATACTCCTTATCCCACTGGTCACTAAGCACACCTATTTTTTTTGTCTGGTGCTGTCCTCATGTAACCTGCTGTCACCTCTCTATCCAGCTGGAAACAGATCCCTCTAAAAAAATGACACAATTATTATTATCTTTTTTAAACACAGATGAAAAAAAAATATACTGCAGAAGAGCTTATAATACGAAGCCACCTTCCCAGATCCATTATTTCTACCCCATTGGCAACTAAACATTTCAGGCTTTAAATCTTCTGAGTGTTGTTAAGTGCCATCAAGTCGGTACTAACTCACAGTGACCTTATGCACAGCAGAAGGAAACACTACCCGATCTTGGGCCAACCTCACTACTGTTGCCACGCTTGAGTCCATCGATGCTGCCACTTGGCCAATCAACTCGTTGGGGTCTTC
>NW_006408702.1:4633719-4640703 GCF_000296735.1 Chrysochloris asiatica
GAAGTAGTTCGTCACTTTTTCTTCCTAGTCTGTCTTTGTCTGGAAACTCATCTGAAACCTGTCCACCCTGGGTGAACCTGCTGGTTTTGAAATTCCGGTGGCATAGCTTTCAGACTAACAGCAACTCACAAGCCACCACTGTAGGACAAACTGACAAACAAGTGGTGGTTCTGAGGCTTAGTTACAACTAAATAAGTTCTAAGCTCCATTTATATATATGAACTTCAGAAGGTACGGAGTCCTGGTGTGGTGCTGTGGGTTAACACGCTCGCTAAACTGCAAAGTTGGTTTGAACCGCAAGGTCAGTGGTTCAAACTCACCAGCTGCTCTTTGGAAACCCTATAAAGGGTCATATGGGTTAGAACTAACTCAACTTAACAACAACAACAAATTACAAGAGATGAGGTTTGCAGGCCCAGAATTCCCAGGTTTTCGTGCAACTAGCCAGGATCATAATAGCTACAGTATTAGTGCCAGTATTAGATCCTGAATGTGTTTCCAAGTATTCACAACTCCTTGTGGGGAAATACAGTCTTCCAAGAGGCTTCCACCCACTGCCAGAGAAAGAGAGGTATCCTTGGGGTGGCCTGTGACCATAGAGTCTTCAGAACATGAATAAAGGTTCTTCAAGACTTGCTTAAGGAGCTCTGGTAGCATAGAGGTTACGAATCGGGCTGCGAACCTCATGGTCAGCAGTTCGAAACTACCAGCTAATCCATGGGAGAAAGATGAGGCTTTCTGCTCCTGTAAAGATTTACAGCCCCGGAAACCCTGTACAGGGTCGCTATGAGTCAGAACTGCACATAACCACCGCACATAACCACCGCACATAACCACCACACATAACCACCGCAAAGACTTAAGTTGGTTTTATGTGTGTTTTTGTTTAGTTTGCTTTGCCTTGTTTTTTGACCTTTTAAAGCCAGGCTATGAATTGGCATGTATTTGTCATGCCATGCTGCTTTTTAAGGGCAGAAACAGCTCCTGTCCCCCTCGGCACCCTCTTCGCTCAGCACTACAGGGGACACCTATAGGGCTCAGCCTGTGTCTGCCCAGTGGAGGCAGGAACAAGCACCATGCCCATCTGCCCACTCATTGCCAGTGCTCTGCTAATGGATGTGTGGCCACAGAGAGCTCAAAAGGCCCAACACTAAGACTTTGTTTCTGCCTTTGTTTTCTGATGTAGAAAGACAGGTAGGTGATCAGCTGACTCTCCCAGAATGACTCCCCCCATGGCGCAGCCAAAACCCTACAGCCTTCTTTCACTGGTGGGGATCCCCAAAGCCTTTCTAATTAAAATCAGGAAGTGTGCTAAGCCCAGACCTCTGGAATATCTCGGGTTTCAGCCCCTGAGATAGGCCCAGCTCTGGACTCCTTGGGCAGCTCTGAGACGCTGCAGGCATCATTTGAAAAAAGGATAATTTTACCAACAGTAAAGTGGGTTTTGTTAAACAACTTTCCAATTTTTTAACAGGCCATAGAAATAAAAGGACTCTTTTCTTCACATGTCATGATTTTGCTTCCGAGACCTCAGGAGGGCTGGTTCCAATGAACAGCATGCCACTGACATTTCTTCCTGGGGGTGCAGTTTTATGGCCTCAAGCTATCCCTCCCCCAGCTCTCTGGGCCCAGTATCCTGCTTAGCACCACACTGAGCGACTCAAATATTCACTCACCAAACCTCCCCTGAGCGCTTAAGCATTGAATGCCAGCTGTGGGGAGCAGGAGCAAGCTGTTCCCATGTGCTCCCAACAGGAGCTCAGCCTCCCTCCGCACCCTGCTCAGCAGCTAACGTGTCTATGAGGCCAAGTGCAGACTTGTTGGCTCCTCTGTGTGATGACCATTCTGCCAGGAGTCCCACACGTCTCCTCAGCACCTCCCACCAGCCCAGAGGCCCGTTTTTGTTGAACCCCCTTTGTTTTAGCTGGAGTTCAACGGATGAGTCCTTCTTCAAAACAACTAATGTAAAATGTTTTGGAATAAAATAAAGCAAAATGAAATCCCTTTTTGAGGTCAGTCTCCTGGACACGGCTCTGCTTCTCTGTGTCCATTACTCCCCTGGGCTATGACCTGCCCGACAAGAGAATGGTGATGACCCTTGGCACTCTGCCAGGACAGAACAGGCTTTAGCTACGGTCTTCTATTAAAATGAAAGAAAACCAGGCCATCACAAGAGCAGGCATACAAACATATCCCAATGCCGTCACGGTCCACTCAGTCAAAATAAAACCAACCACATTAGAAGCGCAGTGAGTGCAACCCATTTCCAACAATCTGCTCAGAAGAAAGCCGATGATACAAAGATAAGGATTGCCAATTGAAACCCAAGGAGCTGTTCCTCAGTGATGCCCAGGCAATGAGGCTGATGCCAACAGATAATAAAGCCCTCCCACACCAAATGGTTGTAAACTTGCACCAAGAATCCTAAACATTACACTGTAGGGTTTCTCACTTTGACGCAGTGAAGAATTAATTCACTAAGTCCTTATAATGCTGGGCTGGCTGAGTTACTAGCTTCGGACCTTCTTAGCCAGAGGCTTCTCAAGGAACAGAACCAGCGAGGGAAAGGTAAAGAGATTTACTTCTTCAAGGAACTGGTTCACAAGACCGTGACGGGGAACTGGCAAGTCCCAAAATCCATAAGCTGGGCAACAGGAAGAATGAAGTCAAAGTTCTACCAAAACATATATTTATACTCTGAAGGCAGAATTGGCCCCAGCAAAATTCCCTTGTCAATTGATTGATTAGATTATTTTAAAGAACAGCAGAAAGACCAGCATTTGTCAAGCAAATTATTACCACAGCCTAGTCAAGTTAATGAAGGGGATTACCCATTGGTCTGCTAACCACAAGGTCAGCAGTTTGAAATGATCAGCCGCACCACAGAAGAAAGATGAGGCTTTCTGCTCCCTTAAAGATTCACAGCCTCGGAACTCTACACAGGGTTGCTATGAGCTGGAACTGACACAATGACACACAATAACAACAAAACAAGTCCAAGTGACAGGTACAAGTAGCCATCACATGGACAACGTCTTGGAGAGTACCAGTTTGGGGTACCTACAAACTGAACTCCACCAGCTGCCTACTGCTCCTTTCCTGTCACTAAGAACACAAATCACAGACACCTGTCCCAAACTGGGAGCAATGACTGAAATCTAACGACCAGCTGGGAAGACACACCCTTCTCAAATAGTGGTACGTTACCAGCTCTCAATGTCCCACACAGCCCTCGGTGTAAGAGCTGAGAGGAGAGCTCAGAGCATCACAGGTTGGACTGAAGGTCACCAGGACACCTGACAGCCCACAGCCCCACAGGCAGGAAGGGACCCAGTGCTCTTCCCACCACCTCATCCCCTTTCTCCGGCACTGATTTCTTCATCTAAAATGAAATTACACTCAAGATGAAAAAAAGTTTCATATTCAATTTGAAAACAAACAGTTC
Organism: Chrysochloris asiatica; assembly: GCF_000296735.1. Lineage (NCBI taxonomy): Eukaryota > Metazoa > Chordata > Mammalia > Afrosoricida > Chrysochloridae > Chrysochloris > Chrysochloris asiatica. The sequence goes on from NW_006408702.1 coordinate 4,637,165, forward strand.
TGTGTAACACAGTAAACGTTTGTCAAATTGATGTATCTATTACTATAATAAGTGTTCTCTTTGTAACCAATGTCCAAAGTCAAGCATATGAACTCATAAAACCACCACATTTAATGTCTTCCATTTCTGCTGGGGAAGACAGGTCGGGGGTTGGGGGGTTCACATTCCCTCTAAGCCACTCCTAACATTTGACTGCCCACCACTGAGTCTACAGATATTTTCAGAGGCTCTCCCACAGTCTGGGGCTGCCTACTATCCACAGAAAATGCTCTGGTCCTGGTTCTGGCCATCCCATAAGCGGAATCTTCAATCTTCAGGGACTGCCAGGAAGAGTGCATTTTCCTCATGTTTCTTCCAGTATGCTTTGCTGTGGATGCTGTAGTTTTGCCTTCATCAGCTCTGACGACAGCTCAGAAAACTTCCTCTTCCTCTGGGCATCTACCCTGTGAGCAGTGGAACTGGGCCTAACCGAGGCCAGCCACGTGGGCATCAGGGGCCTGAACAGAGGATGGACTCCTGGCAGGTGAGATACCACCTACAGTCTGACAGTTTTCCTCTTCTGGATCCAAGGGAATGAAGTAGTTTGAACCCCTGCTGGGGATTTGCCCTTCCTCCCCCAAAACCAATGAATCCGAATCTAAGTTTTGATAGGAACCTGGATGATTCTTATGCCAACTAGGGAACTATATGAATCACTTGGGGATCTCATTAAAACATAGATTCTGATTCAATCTATATGGAGTGGTAGTGGTTATGTGCCGTGAAATCGGTTCCAACTCGTAGCAACCCTGCATAGGGTTTCCGGGGCTGTACATGTTTGCAGGAGCAGAAAGCCTCAGCTTTCTCCTATGGAGCAGCCGGTGGGCTCAAACTGCTGTCCTAATGGAAAATTGAGCCTGCGCAGACCCCATTATCGTCCCGTCCTTTAGATGTGCTCCTCATGCCCACCCTACAGCAGGGGCAGACATACAAGTTACCTGGCCTGGGTTTCTCCCCCGCATGACAAGCACTGCCCGTATCCATCACTACCTGAGTGGGCCTGTGGAGGGGAGCGCAATGTTTGGATTTGAGTACCTCAACTGGGTGGCCTCCTCCATGGGAAAGGCACATGGACCACAGGGCGTACCAAGAAAGGATGTTAGCAGCCCAGTGCATATCACTAGGCTAGCAGGGCTCCTTATATATAAGGAGTTGTGCTGTTGTTTTTACTAAGTGCCACTGAGTTGATTCCTCAGTAAGGGGTCACCTGGATCACCGACTCAGAAAAGCTCAGATCTGACCAGCCAGCAGAGGGAAGGATGGTGTCACTCCACACTACCCTCCCACACCCTTCCCAAAGGTCCAGAGGCAAGAAAGGTCAAACACCTGCCCACCCCCAGGGAGCCCACCACTGATACTACCAGCCTAACAGTGCCCAGTGTGACCTCACAGAGTGAGAAAGTAATGTACATCTTCAAGAGGACGTACCTACTAAGCACTGAGCATGACTATTTCCTGAGCAGGATTCCTGAGGCAGCACTGTGGATCAGCACTGGACAGCGAATCACAAAGTCAGTGGCTCACACCCACCAGCTGCTCCCAGGAAACCTTATGGTGATGGTAGTGGTGGTGGTAGTGTGCCATGGAGTTGGTTCTGACTCATAGTGACCCTGCATAGTGCTTCTGAGGCTGTAAATCTTTACAGGAGCAGAAAACTCATCTTTCTCCGGCGGAAATGCTGTGGAAACCCTATACAGACAGGGTTAATTAAAATGAAATCAGAACCAACTCAACAGCACTTAACAATAACAATACCCTGAACAAAGATTCTAGATTACAAAGTGGAAAAATTATGAGAAAACAAAAAAAAACACTCCAATAAAATGTGCAGAGTAATTTAGGAATCTACACCAGCAAAGGAGTCCTGGTGTGGCACTGTGGGCTAATGCACCGGACTGCAAAGTCGTTTTGAACTGCAAGGTCGGCAATTCAAGCTCACCAGCTGCTCCTCGGAAACGCTACACAGGGTCACTATGGGTTGGAACCAACTCGATGTCACATTAACAACAACAAACACCAGCAAAATCAACTCCCTACTGTCTATCACAAAGACGCACCAAGAACTCACGGTGTTCAGCAGCCTCTGAGGGTGTAACACCCCACACCAAGACCAAAGTACAAATGAGCAGAAACATGTTTTCATTTAATGCCCAGCAACCCTGATCACCGATGCCACGCCCATCATCTGCAGAAGGAAACTCTGAGCCAGGGCTGTGATCGACACTCCCCAACCCACCTCAGCCCACCTGGTGCTACCACTACTGCTTGGCAGCACCCCAGTTTGGGAAAAGGACCAGACACCACCATGAAGTCTGCCAACAGAGGCACCCCAACATCAGCACCACTATAGTCACTAACACTTCCTGAGGTGAGTTCTCCCATGACAAGAAACACAGTCCCCAGGAGAATAACCCCCGAATCCCCAGGGCTGAGCAGCAGACAAGTCAGCTCTTCTCAAGGCGAACGTGCGAATCACCTTAGGTGAGGACCCACGGATTCCACCACACAAACCATCATCCTCAACCCTCTTGTGAGGCCCTCCCTAAACACTGGGATGGAAAAGTCCACTTCTAGTGGCTACCCAGCAGAGCAAATGGCCTCAGGGGTGTCCCAATCCATGTGGACTCCTGTCAACAGGCCAACCCCAAGTGGGAAGACAAGGGGCTGCCATAAAGTGTCATGAGAGACCCTAGCAGCCCACCAGGCTAACTTATCAAGACTCCTCCCTCATTCATGAAAAAAAAAAATGAGTCAGCAACAAGTAGTTGTAAATATTGGGAAGGGAAGGTCAATATCGACAAATGATTCCAGCAAGTCAGAAAGTCAAAACTATAACCTAACAACTACCAAGATTTCAGCAAGGGGAGCAGACATCTAGATACTCAAAAGTTAACAGCTTTGGGATACACAAATCACAATCAGAAAACACAGAAGGGAGACAATCTGATTAGCAATTGCAATAAAAGCAATGAAATAAAGCAAAAAAAAAAAGTCAAACTCCTTGCTGTCAAGTCATGGTGACCCAATGTGGTACAAAGTAGAACAGAGCTCCATAGGCCTTTCTTGGCTGCAATCTTTCCGGAAGGAGATCACCATACCTTTCTTCTGAAGCACCAGTGGCTGGGTTCAATCTATCAATTTGTCAATTGGTAGCCAAGTAGAAACCATTCATGCCACTCAGAGGCTTTTATATCTAGAAATAAACCAAGCAAGAAATGTGCAAAACTTCCATGGACAAAGCAATTACTATTGTTAGCTGCCATCAAGTCAGCTCCCAACGACTAGCAATGCCATGCACAGTAGGATCAAATCAATAAAACACCAGTAAATAAATAAAAGGCTTTCTTAAAGAATTAAATAACCTGAAGACAAGATGATATTATAACGATGTCCTTGCCCCAAAATAAACCTATGGAGCAACAGCAATGTTAGTGCTAAAGCTAGAGTAATTTAAACAGCACAAAAAGAGACTAGTAAATTAGAATGGGCATGAGGGAACC
>NW_006408702.1:4640943-4643721 GCF_000296735.1 Chrysochloris asiatica
AAATTAGAATGGGCAGAAATACAAGAGAAACAATCCCAAACACGGCAGCACTTAATATATGACAAACATGCTCAAAAACAAGGTAAAGATGGGTTATTAATAAATTATGTTGAAAAACTGATGTTCATATAAAAATTTAACTCTTTAATTCACACTGTATCTCAGAATAAATTCCAGATGAATAAAAATTACAAATGATAAAAAAAAAAAAAATAAGGGGCTTCAAGAAGTTCATGATAAAAATAGAATTAAAAGCTAACAGAAGAGTTTCAACAAGATGACGAGCCAGGCAGCTGCCCCACACAGAACCTTTACAACAGAGACACGGAAAACCACATGAAAACAGATGCAGAGGACAGTCCTGGAGACCTGGACTTCAGATGAAGGGACAGTGGAGTGGAGTGGACTGGATGCTTACTAGGAGAAGCTGACCATGTGCAGCCAAAAGAGAAGATGGACAAGTGCACTGTGTTGGCCAACCAGACATGGCTCAGTCATCTGGTACTTTTGCAAGCAGCATTGGAAGCGAATGGTGGCTTGGTGACACAATGACCGGCAGTAAGAAAGGTGTGATTCTTTCTTCTTACCCACACTACCCTAGTGACCAAAGGTGTGGCCAGTCCTCACTTTTGTCCACTCCCAGTGCAGTGCTCACTCTCTGGGAGGTTGGAGCTATACCGTTGTAAGCCACAAAGTTATAAGCATCATCGCTTTGAGTTGGGTGCTACCTGCACAAGCCCCAGTGCCTGGCCTTAGTTGAGACCTGGACTAGCATGGACTCTCATGTCTGGACACTCCTCCTCCTGGAACTGAAAATTTCTGTTGTGATTTCAGGCATGCACAAACTACTTCCGGATTGGGGGTCCTGACCATATACACCTAGACCTGTAGAAACTCCATCTAGGACCTGGAGGGTGGGTCTCGCTGTCTCATCCCTCCCCGGCCTGCTCCATGATCTCCTTTGCTGGCAGGAGCAGTCCAGAGTTTTTGCCACACTGGTTCAGCATCTGCCCCAGTTTTTTTCCTTTCACTGTTTTGATCTGCTTATTCGTTCTTTTTTCCTTCCCTTGATTTTTATCCTAATTCTGCTTTCATTTTTCATCAGTTCTTCTGTTTCTCTTGTTTTCCTCTTCTTTTTTGGCACTTCATTTTTCCTTAAAACTCTTTTTTCTTCTTCCCTCTCTAATTGTGTTTAGTGTCTTTTCTTTCTTTTTATTTTTCTCTTCCGTGGTTTTATTTTCCTTTCCCTCTTTTCACTATAGATTACTGTGTTCTTTTTTTCTTGGTGCTACCTGCTGTTTCCTTATTCTCCTTCTTTCCTTTCTTTCTTCTTTGTTTATTCGGCTGCTGTTGGTTTTCTCTTGCAAGGACGTGTATTTTCTCTTCTTGACCTACCAGACAGGGAACAGCAACTATGCCATGCAGCCCAATTGCAATATTACCATCTGTAGCCATACCCACAAGGCAACAGGCAATACCAGCTGCTGTACCACCTAATAACAGACACTAGGCAAATCCACCCTAAACTGAGGTGCACACACTGCAAATGGAGAACGGTGCATATACTTTCATCCTCTAACCATACTCACTGGAAGGCTAGCTGGTGAGTGCCAAAGAACACTCCACCAGGCAACCATCAATTAAATGTAAATACAAGCGCAACACAATGGCTGGCAGGTAACAGATCATTTCAGTGCACACAAAGAAACAAGTTACAGTAGTTCAAACTACTGACCAAGATGCAGAGACAGAAAAGGTTTCTGGGGAAGAAAAGGCATTGGAACAACATGGAAAAGATAGCAAAACAATGGTATTTAGGCACCTTCAATGGACAGAAACAAAGGTCGAGGAAGACAAGGATAACACTGATTTCTTCCAAAGGGTAGCTTTTTAAGAATTCGGAAAAACAGTACAGGAATAAGTGGACAAAATAAACGAAAGGTTGGAGGCAATAGATAACCAGCAAATAGAAATCCAGAAGAGATTTTAAAAACGGATAATACATTGAAAGTACAAACTAGTGTATCAGAATCATTGGAAGCCAGAATCAGTGAGCTTGAAGATAAGGTAGATACTATGATAAAAGAAGAAGGAAAGAAACAGAAGAGAGCCGAACATTTACATGAGGCATCATAAAGAGGAATCATTGACCGGTGAACGGAATTCCAGAACAGGAAGAAACAAAGAAAAGCACAGAAAAATACTGTTGAAGAGTCGCTGGAAGAAAACTTCCCTAGGACTATGAAAGACAAGAACATAAGCATTCAAGAAGCTGAACTAAGCCAAACAGGATAGACCCCAAAATAAATGACCTTGAAATATAACCAAATTCTCCAAAATTAATAAGAAAAGAATCTAGAGAGTAGCTGGGGAAAAAATGAACAATTACCTACGAAGAAGAACCAGTTAGACTAAGCTCTGACTTCTCAGCAGAAACAATGCAAGCCAGAAAGCAGTAGGAAAACATAATGCCCAGTCCTGTGCCATCCTCAAAATTGTTATGTTTGAACCTACTGTGATGCCAGTAAGTACAAAGATCCCCATCTCACTGGGGAGCTCCCTCTTTTTCACCGACATTCCACTTAGCCAAGCATAGGTTTTATGCTTCTCAAGGGACTGTTCCCACCTGACACGTTCAAAGTACAAGAGACGAAGTCTCACCATCCTGGCTTTCCAAGGAGCATTCTGGCTGCACTTCTTCCAAGACATTTATTTGTTCTTCTGGCAGTCCACGGTACTTTCAATATTTTTCTCCAACTCCAAAATTCAAATGTATCA
>NW_006408702.1:4644046-4649192 GCF_000296735.1 Chrysochloris asiatica
AATTCATACTGAAGGCTGTAGTCTTTAATATTCATCAGTTTAATAGTTTAAGTCTTCTTGCTTTTAGCAAGGTTGTATCATCTGCATATAGCATGTTGTTAATGAGTCTTCCTTCCTCCAATCCTGATGCCACATTTCAGCTTCTCAGATTATTTGCTCTGCATACAGATTGAATAAATGCAACCTTCACATCTTTCCTGCATTTACACCATGCAGAATCCTCTTGTTTGAACAACTGCCTCATGGCAGGTTCTACATGAGCACCGTGAAGTGTTCGCGGACTTCCTTTGCAAGGCTATCCATAATTGGTTACAATTCACACAGTCACATTTCAAAGTGAACGTAACACAGGTAAACATCTTTCTGCTATCCTCTGATTTCAATCAAGATACCTCTCAAATCAGCAATGATACCCCTTGTTCCAAGTTCTCTTCTGAATCTGACTTAAATTTCTGGCAATTCCCTGGTGATGTACTGTCGCAACTGCCTTGGAATTATGGTCACCAAAATTTTACTTGGGTGTGCTATCAATGATATTGTTCAGTAACTCCCACATTCTACTGGATCGTTTGTGTTTGGAATAAGCATGAATATGGGTCTCTTCCAATCAGTTGGCCAGAGAGCTCTCTTCTAAATTTCTTGGCATCTGCAAATATTTGTGTGAAATATTTGTACAGGTAAGAAAAGAAAATTGGAGGAATATGCACCAAACCACTAACAATGTTTGTCTTGAAGGGACTGAATGGGGGAGGAAGGTTTCACTTTCAACATTATGTATTTCTGTATAATGAATATTACAACTACAAAATTTTTTTTTAACATTTAAAAAAATCTATTTATTCAAAGCCAATGCCTAAAGAGTCCCAGAATTTAAATAATGTTAGATGCCTGCCCTCCCACCCCAAATCAATCCCAAACTCTGATACCAGGAAAATGACTCTTTCTCCTCATGTTGTTGTTGTTGTTAAGTGCCACTGAGTCGGTTCCGACCCATACTGATCAAACCAAAGTCACTGTCAATCAATCAATTCCAACTCATAGTGACCGTCTAGGGCAAAGCAGGACTGCACCTAAAGGGTTTCTGGAGTATCAGTCTTTAAGGAAGCACACTGCCACATCTTTCTCCCTGGGAGCAACTGGTGGGTTTATAATCTAGCACTTCAACCCCTTTATCACCAGATTCAAAGTGGCCAATACCAGTCCATTTCAGCTCACTAAAACCTAAGATATTGATGTTGATGCGTTCCATTTCATTTTTGACAACTTCCAATTTTCCTAGATTCATACTTCGCACATTCCACGTTCCGATTTCCAATGGATGTTTACAGCTGTTTCTCTTCATCTTGAGTTGTGGCCCATCAGCAAATGAAGGTTCTGTGCGCTTTTCTCCCTGGGGGCTTAACATTATTCACGTCATCATGGTCAACTCTATTTTGAGGAGGCATTTTTTCCCCCAGTCCCATTCTGAGTGCCTTCCCACCTTCCGGTCCTGTATCTGACAATGTTTCTCTGCTATTCATAGAGTTTTCAGTGACTAGCGATTCGGAAGTAGTTTGTCACTGTTTCTTCCTAGTCTGTCTTTGTCTGGAAGCTCATCTGAAACCTGTCCACCATGGGTGACCCTGCTGGTTATTTAAAAGATTGAAGCTGTCAAGGACTTCATTCTTCTTGGATCAACTATCAACACTCGTGGAAGCAGCAGTCAAGAGATCAGATGATGTATTGCATTGGGCAAATCTGCTGCCCAGGAACTTTTTTAAGTGTTGAAGAGCAGAGATGTCAGCTTGAGGACTAAGGTGCGCCTAACCCAAGCCATGGTATTCTCAATAGCCGCATATGGATGCAAAAGCTAAGAATTGATGCCTTTGAGTTGTGGTGTTGGAGGAGAATCGGCCAGGTGACATCATTGATGGTGTCAAGTGTGGCAGCAGTGGTGGGGTTGGCCCAGGATCGGACATTGTTTCGTTCTGCTGTGCGTGGGGTCACTATGAGTCAGTTCCGACTCAATGACACTTGACAACAACAACACATATACTGGACTCCTGGTGTGGCACTGTGGGATCAGCACTGGACTGTGAACCACAAGGTCGGCAGTTCAAACCCACCACCATATACAGGGTCGCTATGAGCTGACTCAATGGCACTTAACAACATTCAAACTCTGCTTCCTAGCTAATAGCAAATACAAAACCTACAAAACATTCCTATAGTTCAGTGAATTCTTTGAACACTTTTCAGATCACCCTCTGGGAATCTTCGGTTGGTACAAGGGGTGTTTACCTTTAATCACAAACGATGCCCCTGGACTAGATGAAGAGGAACTATTTTCAGTAAGTCCTCCCCACCAGGCAGGAAGACTTGTCTCTCAAACCTTGATTTGATCCATGGCCTATGGTGATTAAGGTTTCTCAGCATTTGAGAACAAAACAGATGAGACGAGTACTTTAACATTCATACCCACAGTTCCCATGGAATTTGCTTCTATGCAGAGAAAGCAATGGAGGACATTTTTCTTAAAAACTTGCTTAAAATTCCAACTTTGGGGAATTGGTGCACAATGCTTCATTTTCAGTTTTTAAGAGGGACGTTAGAAATTCTTCCTTCCAGTTCAACGGAGTGAATCCATGAATCTACTGCTGCTGAGAAAGGAGAACGTGGAATCTCCTGGGGCTGAAAACTTTGGCAGCTTCCTGGGCTTCAGGATGTCAGGACACAGCTTAAGCCTCCAAGGGCAGCTGCAGCCATCAGAGGAGTTGGAGTTAACACACCTGAGGGTCTCCAGGCATTCAGGTAGCGAGGGTTTTGTTTCTCTTGGTTTTCATATTACAGAGAAGGGTTCTCTTTTTAGAATAAATAATGCCAGGTAAGCCCAGGGTTCTGGCCTCCTCCTTTAGCTCAGTGTCCAGCCCCAGTCCAGTGAGGAGATTCAAATCAGAGAGCAGTGTCTCCCCTCAGACAGGCTCCCTGGTCATCTAGAAGTTTCTAAGATTCCCCACAGCTTTTCCCACAGGAAAAGTGTCCCTGTATAGGGTTTCCGAGGAGCGGCTGGTGAGTCTGAACCACCAACCTGTGGTTCAAACTGACTTTGCTGAGGAGTGCTTATCCTACAGCCACACACCAGGACTCCCTTTTTTTGTTGTTAATTAAAGGTGGGCAGGGGAGAGTCCTGCTGTGACCATTTAGGATAAGCACTTGACCTCAAGGTCACTTTGAACCACCCAGTCAGCAGTTCAACTCACAAGCCGCTTGCTCCTCGCTCCTCGGAAACCTTATACAGGGTCTCTGTGAGTCGGAACTGACTCAGTGGCACTCTAACAAGAACAAAGGGAAGGGGGAGGAGGAGGGGCGAAGAGGGAAGAAAACAGTGGCAGAAAAGGCAGGTTAAAAGCCAACTGCGGTATTCCATGTCAGCAGTGTCTGTGCCCCTCAGCACAGAATCAATACGTATGAACAAAGTTTCTTCTTTTAACCTAACTCTCTTTCCTTTCTAAGGGTTTGTGATGGACCGCCAAAAGAACGGACTCATCGGTTTTAGAAACAATACAACCAGAATGCTACTTAAGAGCAAGGATGGCTCTGACTTTGATTCCCTTACTTTGGGTGCATCATCAGGAAAGACCGAGTGTTAAAGAAACATCCTGTTTGGTTGACAGAAACAAGGAAAGCCTTCCATGAGATGGGTTGACACAAGGGATCCAAGAAGGCACACAAGCATACCAGTGAGCGCGTAGCAGCACGCACGCACGCAGCACATGACGGCCAAGACTGGACAGCAGCAAACAGCAACTCTGTAATGCCATGCAGTGAATTTGTTTTAATAACAAAAAGTCAACCTTTAAAAACAAGTGTTGAATGATGATGGCATGGAGGAGGTTGTAATCATAACCACTAAGCTGTGAGTATAAAACAAATGTTCTCCCATGTCAACTACCACTCAATTCACAATAAAAACTTAATTTTTTTTCATTGTTCGCACTGCTTTAGCAGAAAAAAAAAAAATTTAAGTTCACCCATATGAAATGTGAACCACTTCAGACTTACCAACAACACAGCTTCATGTGGTACAGCTCAATTTAGTCCTACAATCTGGAGAATGCCTGTCAGGACCCTTCCTGACAGGGCAAACAAGGAACTGAGGACTTAAAAAGTTCTCGATCTCCCACCTTTCACCACTGACATCAACTCGAGGTGCCAGGGTCGCAGGAGAGCATTCATTAACTCAGGAATTTTTTTCCTTTAATTCCAAGAAGTTTTAGAAGTAGTTTTGCTTGTTTGCTTGTAACTTTCTATAGTGATTTAGGGTGGAGGTTCACAGAGCAAAATGGTTTTCTATTCAACACTTCAGACAGACTTTGTTTCATATCCCACTAGATAACATTCTTCATATTTCCCTCTGTGCTTTCCACTAATTTTCCATTCCTCTTCCTTCCTATCTTCTGACCTTTATCTCAGAGCAATGCTACCCTTTTGAACTCTTACGGTCAATTGCTCTAGGGAGTGTGTGCCACCTTGTGTGTGTCACTGTTCGCTTATGTGGTTGTTAAGCGCCACGTGGTTGTTAAGCGCCGTCCAATCAGTCCCGACTCATAGCAATGTCGTATATGGTTTCCAAGGAGCGACTGGTAAGCTTGAACCACTGACCTTGCAGTTCAAACCGACCTTGCAGTCCAGCGTGTCAATCCGCAGTGCCACACCAGGGCTATACAGACCAGTCTATTTATCCTTGGCTAAAACCTGAGCCACGGAGGTACAGTTCCAGGCTTGAAAGGAGTCTAAGGACCAGAATCTCAGGAGTCTACCAATGTCTATACAACCCATGAGACGGGTCGTTTTTTACGATTCTGAGTTTTTCTTCCACTCAGATCAGGACCTTCTAATGTGATCCTTTTCAGAGTGTTCAGCAGTGGTAGCCAGACACCATCTAGTTCTTCTGGTCTTGGGGTCGTGGAAGAAGGGGTTCACATTCCCCATTCATCTTTTGAACTAATAGGTTTCCTTGTATATTTGCTTTTCATCACTCTTCTGGACCAGGTTAGGATGTTGTTGTTGTTATGTGCCGTCGAGTCGGTTCCGACCCATAGCGACCCTGTACAGGGTTTCCGAGGGTGTAAATCTTTACGGGAGTAGAAAGCCTCATCTTTCTCCC
>NW_006408702.1:4649359-4649995 GCF_000296735.1 Chrysochloris asiatica
TGGTTCTAGCTAAGAAGTTTTCATAACTTTGCCCCCTATAGTCCTATTGTGGTAATCTAGAATAAGCACTGGACTGCTAACTGCAAGGTTGGCAGTTCAAACCCACCAGCCACTCCTTGGAAACCCTATACAGGATAGCTATGAGTCAGAACTGACTCGATGGCACTTAACAAAAATGCTCTCCTGTATCCACTGAGGTCTATGTAGCAACACATAGATGGTTACTACTAGTTACTGCAGGGTTGGGTATGTAACAGTATTGACCTTGCTTGCCTTGAAATGTTCTTCTCTTCTCAGAGACTTCCTCTGCCATGATCACTTTGGGATGACCTCCCCCTTATTGCATACGGCCTCTCTCTTCACCGTAGTTAATAAGTGTCTGCTTTCCATTGTGAGACCGGGCCAGGACCAGGGCAGTGTTTGGCTCTGTTGTACACAGGATCCCTATGAGTAGGAACCAACTCAATGGCACCTAATAACAACAACCTTCTAATTAGTAATTTACCCTCCTTCCCTTTCGCACCCCTAGCAACCTTCAAACAATTTTTCTTTCTGGCTGTATAAAACTTTTGACTTTTTATAGCAGTGTTTTCATTCACTATTTGTCCTCTTCTCAATGACTAATTCCCTCAGAAT
>NW_006408702.1:4651885-4653657 GCF_000296735.1 Chrysochloris asiatica
CAGTCCAGTCCTTATCATAATACTGAATAGGAATGGGGACAAAGTGCATCTTTATCTGATTCTTGTTCAAAAGGGGAATATTTTCAGTCTCTCCACTGAGAAAAAACGATAGCTATTGGTTTTATGCATATGCTCTTATAAAGATGCTGAAGATTTTCACATCTACTCATACGAGGGTGAGTTGAAAATTAAGCAAAGTCGCTTTGAACTGCAAGCTTGGCAGTTTGAGCTCACCAGTCGATCCTTGAAAACCCTATACAGGGTTGTTGAGGGTTGGAACCAACTCAGCAGTACTTATCAACAACAAGTTGCAGGATTTATTTTAGTAAACTTTTAGAAGCGACAAACGCATCACTTTTTTGACATAATCTCCTTGCTTTTCAATACACTTTGTCCATCTGTCAGCAAGCTTTCATATTCCCTTATTAAAAAATGTTTTAGGCTAAGCTATGAACCACGAATGCACTGCTGTCTTCACATCTTCATCAGAGAAGAATCTTCATCCTCAAAGGGCTGCTTTCAGGGGACCAAAGAGGTAAAAGTCCTATGGAGCAAGATCAGGACTATAGGGAGGATGCTATTGCACCTCAAAACAAAGTGTTTGCAAAGTACCAACAGTGTGTGCAGAAGTGTTCGATGCCCTTGGAGAGCATCGCCTGCATTCAATCCAAGTTTAGGCTTCAGCTCTTCAGAGAGCATCTCACTGCAATGAGCACTGTGGACTGTTGAACCTTTTTCCTGATAATGTTTCATTACTGGCCCTAGAGAATCCCAGAAAACTTTAAGTATCAACTTTTCAGCTGATGGTTGACTTCTGAACTTTTTCTTGATCGGTGACTGAGGATGTTTCCATTCCATACTCTGTCATTAGCTTTCAGGTTCATAGTGATGAATCCATGTCTCATCACCAACAATCTCGTTAAAGAAACTTTTACTTTCCTTCGAGTATCAGCCCAAATTTTGTTTGCAGATGGCCATAGGCTTCTGGATGCTCTTAAATGAGCTGTTTCAGGACCCATCTTGCACAAACTTTTTGAAACCCCTGTCTGTCATGGATTATTTCATAGGCAGAGCCACGGCTGATGCACAAATGATTTGCCACATAATCCACTGTCACTCATCTGTCCAACAGAATCATCTCACGTGCACGCTCAATGTTGTCATGAGTCATGGACGTAGGAGGGCATTTTAATAGAACCGGAGTGCCGATTATTTTTGACTCACCCTTGTATATGTTTCACTAGTTTTGCTTCTCTAGAAAACCCTGTCTAAGACATGTAGTACCAAGAGAAATAAAATGATAAGGATGAGTTTTCTAAATGGGTTGTCAAGTCTGAATAATTATAAAGGCACTGTGATATAGGGTGGGGGCATGTTTGAACTGCACTTCATTGGAATCAGCCTTGGGCTGATTTTGAGTTTGGTCCTCTTTCCCTCTTGTAGAGTTAGAGGAAGTTAGACATGGTCCCCACTTGATTCAAACAGTTGGTGCTGTGAGCAGGATTCATTACAATGACTCCTGACCTGTGAAATGATGAGGTTTTGTAAGAGAAAGAACCAGGGGCATGGAATGAAATACAGAGAGAACAGCAGCTTCTCAAGTTGCCTGGAGCCAACGCTGGGCTGGTTAAAAAAGACAGCTGATCTGTGGCCTGGGCCTACTGAAATCTGCCCTTCCAGAAGCCCAAGGCCGTATGCAATATGAATGGTGCTAGTCCAAAGTAGAAGAAAAGACTGAATTTGAGTGCTTTAAAAGGCTTATGTGTTTGACT
>NW_006408702.1:4655832-4660333 GCF_000296735.1 Chrysochloris asiatica
TTTGGAGGCACCAAGGCAAGGAAAGTCAGCACATCAGAGAAAATCACCTTCTAGGACTGAAAGTTAAAAGGATCCGTGTGCTTGCTGGTTACCACCTGGGTCTATGGGTGAGGGAATTGGGGGAAATGAAGTAATGAAGACACAGGCTGAGTTTGGACATGCTCTATTGGCACCCGTTGACCTTGAGATAAGAAAAGAGGAAGGGCTGGCTGGTCTGAAGTTTAGGGAGTTGTGTGAATTCCTGAGCCCAATGGCACTGACCTAGCCTATATGATCTAGGGCTGAGAGTTGAAGGGACCAGCTGGTTTGACCAGCATGGAGATGTCTGTAACTCCCCAAACTTGCAGCTTGACATACCTTGAGTGGATAGGGTTGAGCTGCCTGGAGCCTGAACCAATATGCATAACCATGTTTGATACTCTGAGCAAGCGTCAATTGCTGCCATTTGTTGGACTGGACTTTCACTTATGGATGCAGTTGCTCAAAATTCCAATCTGAGTAGAAGATTCTTCATTATCAAGAAGCATACTTGTTGATTGTTGTTGTTGTTAAGTACCACTGAGTTGGTTCTGACCCATAGAGACCTTGTATAGGGTTTCCAAGGAGCAGCTGGTGAGCTTGAAACCACCGACTTTATGGTTCAAAGTGACTTTGCAGGCCAGCGCATTAGCCCACAGTGCCACACACAGGCAATTTAGACATTGTCCATCAAAAATGGAAGTCTATAAAGGCATGAAGTGGTTGACTTACAAGCTTTCATGGGTGTGCTCAGTTTTAGAATAAAGGAACAAAGGAGAATCCCCACTAACTAGTTTTCCCCTTTTCCAAGTGGGTCTAGTGAAATGGGGGTGGGAGATGAAGCTAATAGGATTTTATTATTTCTATTGTAATTGTCAGTAGAATTAATTGTGATTGTCAAAACTGCACTTGTAGAAGACATGTAACGAAAAGTAGTTATCTTTCATTTCAGGAAGATGATCCCAGGACCATCATTCAGGAAGAGCATGAATGAAGCTTGGGATTCCTGCTTGGAAAAGTGATGACAGCAGACATGGTGGTGTGGAGAGATAGAGCAGCTGTGGGCTCTAGGCCCATGGACCACCCAGAAAGGCTGTGTGCCTGCAGGTAGGAGGCTGGCTTGTAGAATGCCCTTTGAACATTTAAATGAATATATACTTTTTGTTTTATATGTGTGCATCAAATGTCTTTGCTTTGTTGATCTGTGACATTTAAGATGAAAATGGGGCCACTGCTATGAGCTTGTACGTGTTCAGTTACAGCGTGTTAGGTGCAAGTATGACTTCAAAATCTTCTTTATTTAGAGAGTAAGCATATAGTTTATAAGTTTCAAGTTGACAAGGGTGACTGTAATGGTTAGGGTTCTGTGTCAACTTGAGTAGACCAGGATTTCCAGAGCTTTAGTAGTTGAGATGTGCTTATTCCCATGTTGATGAAACCTAATACAGCCATAGTTGGCTCTATGATGAGCAACTATGAGCAGCTAATCAGTTGAAAGGATGCTTCCTTGAGGATGAGCCCCACTAGCAATAAAATGGTCTCAGGAGGGACTCTCTCTCTTCAACTGGGGACCTAAACTCTGCAACTGTAAGCCATTTGTCTGATAAAAAACTTCTCTCTATACATCTGCAAGGAGCTCTGGGGTCGCTATGAGTCGGAACCGACTCCACGGCACTTAACAACAACAACTATACATCTGCATATATAGGTTTCAGTGGTTTTGCTTCTCTAGAAAACCCAGCCTAAGACTGACAGCTGCAGAGTTATAGGCACCGCGCAGGGTGCTGGTCACAGGGGGATGCTCGGGCCAGGGCACACTGAGCAGTCACAACCAGTGGTAGGACAGTGAGTGACAAGTGAGAACGCATGCGGATGCTCAACCAGCTCACTCAGCAGGGTCAGCACCAAACTGTAGGCGCAGTGTGGGTAAGGGGGCACCGTAGGTCATTGTCACCTTCAGAAATGTCCCCAAACGTGCACAGGCGCTCAATGGCCAGGTGACAGGAGAGACTGGCAATAAAGCTGAGAGAACAGCACTTACAGGGAAGACCCCATCAGAGCCAGTGTGAGGCTGTCCAAGCCTTGAAGGTGCATGGGGACATTTCTTAAAGACCCCACCGAGAGCTGCAGCACCCAGAGATGGGTGCATCAGTAACATGCAGACGGAGGAGACCGACCACTAGGCAGCATTGCATGGAGCCACACTGACTACACAAAGGCCTGGCAAGCCGGAGAAGATCAAGTACATCCGAGGAAGGGGCTCAGAGGGAGCAACACAACTCAGAGCTTTCCTCCTCCGGCTTCCTCTCCTCTCCTGACCCTCCAGTCCTGGATGTCCACTGGGCTTAGCCAGACTCTCAT
This sequence comes from Chrysochloris asiatica, assembly GCF_000296735.1. Taxonomy (NCBI): domain Eukaryota; kingdom Metazoa; phylum Chordata; class Mammalia; order Afrosoricida; family Chrysochloridae; genus Chrysochloris; species Chrysochloris asiatica. The sequence goes on from NW_006408702.1 coordinate 4,658,212, forward strand.
CTCTTCTCTCTGTAGGCATTCCAACAGCTTTAAACAAACACCTTTCAACTCTCTGGGGTAATATTATATATTGTGTATATGGAGTCCTGGTGTGGTGCTGTGGATTAATGCACCAGACTGCACAGCTGTTTGAACTGCAAGGTCAGAGGTTCAAGCTCACCAGCTGCTCCTCAGAAACCCTATACAGGGTCGATATGGTCAGAATCAACTCAACGACACTTAGCAACAACACGTATGTAAAATATATATATAGGTGTGTGTGTATATATATATATGAGTGTGTGTAGGTGTGTGTGTGTGTGTGTATGTATATGGAGTCCTGGTGTGGCACTGTGGCTAATGCGTCAGACTGCAAAGTTGTTTGAACTGCAAAGTTGGTGGTTCAAGCTCACCAGCTCCTCCTTGGAAACCCTATACAGGGTCTCTATGGGTTGGAATCAACTCGATGGCACTTAACAACAACAATATCAACATATATATATACACACACACTTATACTCTGGTAGTGTAATGGTTACAAATCGGGCTGCTAACTTCAAGGTCAACAGTTCAAAACCACCAGCAGTTCCACAGAAGAAAGATGAGGATGAGGTTTTCTGCTCCCGTAAAGATTTACAGCCTCTGAAACCCTATGCAGGGAGGCTATGAATCAGAACCGACTCCACAGCATATCACCACCACCACTATATAGTTACAAAATGTAATAAAACTGAATTACTAGGAAAATCAAATGTAAAACACAGACATTAAAGAATTCATCAGAGTCAACATAAGCCCCTAAGAAGAATTCTACCTACTCATTCTCCATTTCTGCACCTTTCTTCTCATGTACTGGTAACACCAGGATGATACCATTCTATAGCCATGAGATGATATACCCACATTAGGGTCAAAGACTTTAGACTTCAGTATAGATTATTCAGGAACCTGAAGAAAGCAAAAATCCTCACAACAGGATCCATAAACAACAACAAGACAAATGTAGAAGCAACTGAAGGTGTCAATTATTTCAGTCAACTTGGATCAAATTAGCAGTGTCCATGGAAGCAGTAGTCAAGACATCGAATGACATGTTGCATTGGGAAATTTTAGAGTGTGCCTGACCCAAGCCACGGTCTACACCATCACCTCCATTCAAACGTTAGACAATGAAAAAGAAAGAGGAGAAACTGATGAATTTGAACTGTAGAAGTGGCCAAGAATACTGAATACACTATTATTGTTGTTGTTGCTAAGTGCCATAGAGTCGATTCCGACCCACAGCAACCCTGTATAGGGTTTCCAAGGAGCAGCTGGTGAGCTTCAACCACTGACCTTGCAGTTCAAACAGCTTTGCAGCCTGGCATATGAACCCACAGCGCCAGCCCAGAACTCCAAATATACTATGAACTGCCAGAAAAATGAACAAATGCATTTGTTCAAGAAATACTCATACAACCAGAGCCCTCCTTGAAGCGAGGATAGTAAGGATCTGGTTTGTTTACTTTGCGTATGTCATCTGGAAAGATCAATCTTTATAAAAGGACACTGGTTTGGTAAATTAAAGGGTTAGCAAAAGTTAGAGAAGCCCTCAATGCGATGGATTGGCACAATAAACAAAGCAATGGATCCAAGCGTAGCAATGGTCCTGTGACGATGTTACAGGGCTGGGTACCATTTTGTTATGTTATCCATTAGCTCACCAGGCATCAGCGTCAACTCAATGGCACATGACACTAATGTGTATCTCCAGCCCAAACTGCTCTCCACATCCTGATCTTGCTCAGCTGCACCACGACACTGTGGGGAGGGCTATGCGTTAACAAAAATGCAGTGCTCAGAATCGAGCACGGCACCCGGCATGCCAACAGTACTGGTGGGATACTGGTTCAAATGCCTCAATAGGCGGCCACTTAAAATGAAAGCCAAGAGAAACAAGATGGCGGATCGGGTAGAAGTGCAGTAAAGGAGCTTTGCCAACAACACAGAATACCTGACCAAGCAGGCTCAGGGGATGGTCCCAGAACTCTGAACCACATATAATGGAATATTTAGAAGGTTGGAAGGCTCACAGCTGGGGGAATTTGTGGCAGAAGCAAGAAATCTATTGCTTTCTAGTCCGGGATGCTCGGCTGCTCCAGGA
>NW_006408702.1:4664987-4666418 GCF_000296735.1 Chrysochloris asiatica
CAAACTGTGGTACATACACACAATGGAATATTATGCTACCTAGAAGAATAACAAGGAAGCTGCAAGCCACCGCATAACATGGATGAACCTTAAGGACATTATGCTGAGTGAAATTAGTCAGTCACAGAAAGAGAAATGCTGCATAGGACCACTACTGTAAAACACTAAGAAAAAGAAACCATACTAAAGGGGGGTGGGGGGGATTCTTTGCTGATTGCTGGTGTGAGATGATATCTCATTGTTATTTTGATTTGTGGGGGGTAGGGTGAGGAGAGGGACAGAAAGGTACAGCACAGGGCAGGGATTAGACACAGGATAGTTTGGGTGATAGGGAGGGGGCAATATACAAGTAGGGAGAGGGGAATGGAAGAACAAAGCGGATGGGAGAACAAGTAGGCAGGTGTGCATGGGCTAAGTGGGACAGAGGTAAATAATGATGTATGCACAATCTTGGAACAACAGGGCTCTGGGATACAGAGATTGAAACGTTGTTAAGATTGGGGAAAAGGGGGTAATAATGTTAGGATGCTTGGCTGTCTTCTGAATCTTGGTTTTCCTTGCATTACATTATAAAATAGACACTGGAAGGGGAGAGGAAGGAAAAGTCAGAAATATCACCATAGAAAGCTTATAAGTCCGTCTTCTGCCTATAACTGATTGGAATACCTAAAGTGGGGCTACAAATGCCCAATGAAGGAGGCTACCTGCGGAGCCTCTGCATTACATAAGACTATAGGTGGAATCCTGAACAGCATCCAGAATCTTCAGAGTTGGGAAATTTCCCCCTGACAGAACGGGCAGACCAGCCTGTGGTGGCTAGAAGAACAGATATTGTATAGGACCCTTATTGTAAAAGATTAAGAAAAAGAACCCACAATAACGGGGGGAAATATTCTTTGCTAGTTACTGGGATGTATGGGATGGGGTAAGGGTAGGAAGGCGAAGGTGGAGCACAGGGTAGGGAATAGACACAGGACAGCTTGGGTGCTGGGGGAGGCAATACACAAGAAGGGAGAGGGGAATGGAAGAACAAGGCAGATGGGAGAACAGTTAGGCAGGTTTGCACAGACTAATTGGGACAGAGGTAAATAATGATGTATGCACAACCTTGGAACAGCAGGGCCCTGAGATATAGGGATTGACACATGGTTTGAATGGGATAAAGAGGGGAAATAATGTTAAGATATTTGGCTGTCTTTTGAATCTTGGTTTCCCTTGCATACCACTGTAAAATAGCCACTTGAGGGGGAGAGAAAGGAATAACCAGAAACATCACCATAGAAAGCTTATAAGTCCATCTTCAACCTATAACTGACTGGAATACTTAAAATGGGGCTACAACCTGCCCAGTGAGGGAGGCTTCCTGTGGAGCCTTTGCATTGCATAAGACCATAGGTGGAATCCTGATCCCCCATCCAGAATCTTCTGAGG
>NW_006408702.1:4667378-4687449 GCF_000296735.1 Chrysochloris asiatica
AGTCCAGGAGCAGAGGTCCTTGGGACCATCAAGGGAGAAAAGCAGAGTTCAGGACCCTACCCAGAGAAGCGATGACACCAAGGAATAAGGCAGAGACTATGACATGGAGAGATGGAGCGGCTGGGGACTCTGGACTCAGGGAGGGAGCAGGGCTGTGTGCTGACAGCCAGGCTTGCGGGGGGTATAACCTTTGGTTGTTTGATGAGGCACGGAGGGGATTGTAATCATTGCAATGAAATAAATATAATAGGATGAATGTAAAGCTGATGTTCTCCCATGTAAACTGTCATATACTTCGAAGTAAATACTTAAAAAAAAAAGAAAATGGAATTTCCCCACAAACTTACTGAAGCTCCTATGTAAGAGCCCTGGAGGTAGATGGGTTAAGCACTGAGCTGCTAACCAAAAGGCCACCAGTTCAAATCCACTAGCTGCTCAAAGAAAGAAAGATGGGCAATGTGCTTCTGTAAAAATTTATGAACTAAGAAACCTTATTGAACAGCTGCATTCTGTCCTTATAGGGTTGTTATGAATTGCAATCAACTTGAAATGCAGTAGGCTGTTGTTTTTCTCCATCACATCTGTGATGGAAAACCTGAGAAACCATTCCCTGTTGTTCTTGTTGTGAGCTGCTGTTGACTCCTACTGACTCATACCGACGCTATGAAAGCATAATGAAACACTGTCCAGTCATGCACTACCCTTACAATCACTGTTACAGTTAAGTTATTGGCCAATCCATCTCGTTGGGTTCCTCTTACTCTCTAACGATCTACCTCACCAAGCATGATGTCCTTCTCCAGGGACTGGTCCCTTCTGATAATATGTCTGAAGTATGAGGCACGAAATCTCACCAGCCTGGCTTCTAAGGAACATTCTGGCTGAACTTCTTCCCAGATAGATTTGATTATTCTATTGGTAGTCCATGGTACTTCTATTATCCTCCATCACCATAACTCAACTGCATCAATTCTTCTGCAGTATTCATTGTTCAATTTTCACATGGGCATGAGGCTTTTGAAAATACCACACTGTGGGTCAGGCACACATTAATCCTCAAACTGACATCTTTGCTCTTCAATACTTCAAAGAGGTCTTCTGCAACATATTTGTCTAGTGCAATACGTCCTTTGATTTCTTAACTGCTGCTTCCATGAGCACTGATAGTAAATCTAGGCAAAATGAAGTCTTTGGCAACTTCAGTCTTTTCATACTGTTCATTTACTGGTCCAGTGGGGAGGTGTTTTGTTTTTTTTTTAACTTTTTTTTTTTTATTTTAAGTGCAACCCATACTTGAAATTGTGATCTTGGATATTTATCAGTAAGTCATTTTAAGTCTGCTTTAATTTTAGCAAGTGAAGTTGATCATCTGCACGTTGTAGGTTGCTAATGAATTTACCTCCAATCCTAACTGAAGACCATGTTCTTCTTCATATAATCCAGTTTCTCAGATTATGTGCTCAGTATATGAACTGAATAAGTATGATGAAAGAATACAACTCTGACGCACACCTTCCCTGATTCTGAACCATTCAGTGACCCCTTGTTCTGTTCGAACAACTGTTTCTTGTTCTCTGTACAGGTTCCTCTTAAGTACAATGAAGGGTTCTGGAATACCCATTCTTTGCAGTGTTGTCCATAGCTTGTCATAATCCACACAGTCTAAAGCCTTTACATAGTCAACAAAACACAAGTAAACATCTTTCTGGTGTTCTCTGCTTTCAGCCAAGATCCATCTGACATCAACAATGATATCCCTTTTTTTACGTCCTCATCTGAGTCTGGCTTGAACCTCTGGCAGTTCACTGTCAATGTATGGTTGCAGCCGTTTTTGAATTATCTTTAGCAAAATTTTACTTGCATGTGACATTAATGATACTGTCTGATGATTTCCACATTCCATTGAGTCTCCTCTCTTTGGAACGGGCACAGTAAGGATGTCTTCTAAACAGCTGGCCTGGTAGCTGGCTTTCAGATTTCTTGGCACAGGTGAGTGAGTGCCTCCAGTGCTGCATCAGTTTGTTGGAAGATTTCAATTTGTATTCCCTCAATTCCTGGAGGCTTGTTGCTTACCAATGCTTTCAGGGCAGCTGGATTGCTTCTTTCAGTACCACTGGCTCTTGGTCACACACTACCTCTTGAAGTGATGGAACATTGGCCATTTCTATTTGGTACTGTGAGTCTGTGTGTTCCATCTATCTTCTTTTGGTGCTTTCTGAATGATTCAATATTCTGCCCATAGAATCCTTCAGTATTTCAAGTCAAGACTTGAATGTTTTCAACAGTTCTTCAGCTTAAGAAATTCTGTTCCTCTCTTTTGGTTTTCTCACCCCATTTCATCATAGTATTTGAATTTGCCTTCTCAAGCTGACCTCTGAAATTTTTCTGCTTTGGCTCCTCATTTCTTCCATTTGCTTTAGCATTTCTCTGCTGGAGAGCAAGTTTCAGTGTCTTCTGACATCCATTTTGGTCTTTTCTTCCTTGCCTTAATGACCTTTTTCTTCCTTTCTGTGTTATGTTTTTGATGTCATACAACAACCCTTCTGGTCTTTGGTCATTAGGGTCTAATACGTCAAATCTGTTCTTGAGATGATCTCTAAATTCATGTGGAATATTTTCAAAATAAATTTTGGCTCTTGTGGACTTATTTTAAAAGTTCAGCCTGAACTTTTAAATGAGCAATTGATGGTCTGTTCCACAGTCTGCCCCTGGGCTTGTTTTGGCTGATGATATGGAGCTTTTCCATCATCTCTTCCCACAGATGCAGCCAATTTGATTCCTGCATATTCCATATGGTAAGGTCCATGTGTATAGGTCCATCTTTTACGTTGCTTTAAAAGTTACTTGCAATGAAGAAGTCATTGGACTTGCCAAATTCGATCACGCAATCTCCAGCAAGGTCATATTATCCAACTGCTGATCCTTCTTCTTTGTTTGCGACCTTCCCATTCCAATCATCAGTCATGATCAATACATCCTGATTGCATGTTTGCTCAATTTTAGACTGAAGAAGTTGGTAGAATTCTTCAATCTCATCATCACTGGGTTTAGTGGTTGGTGCATAAATTTGAAATAATAATGTACTAACTAGTCTTCATGTTAAGGCGTATGGACATTGTCCTATGACAGACAGCATTTTACTTCAAGATGGATCTTGAAATGTTCTTTTGATGATGACTGGGATGATGCCATCCTTCTTTAATACATCATTCCCGACACAGTAAACTATATTTTCATTTTCAGATTCAAAATGGCCAATACTAGTCCATTTCAGTTCACTAATGCCTAGGATATCAATCGATACGCATCCCATTTCATTTTTGACAATTTCCAATTTTCCTAGAATCATACTTCGTACATTCCATCTTCTGATTACTAATGAATATTTACAATGGCTTCTCCTCTCTTTGGGCTGTGCTCTATCAGCAAACGAAGGTCCCTAAAGCTTTACTCCATTCACGTCATCATGGTCAACTCTGAGGAAAGAGCTCTTCCTCAGTTGTACTTCAGTGCCTTCCAACCCGAGGGGCTCATCTTCCAGGAATATATCTGACAATATTCTGGTGCTCTTCATCATTCCTCAGTATTCAATATTCTGGGGCTGACAGTGTTCCATGGCCATTCAGAAGACTTTTAGCGGCTAAACATTCTGATGTAGTCCGTGTCTCTTGTTCTACCTAGTCTCTCTTAGTCTAGAAGCTCAGTTGAAACCTGTCCACCATAGGTGACCCTGTTGGTATTTAAAATACTGGTGGCCTCATTTCCACTATCACAGCTTCACAGCCACATGCAAGTCATCACAGTACAGCAAACTGGCAGACGCGTGGTAGGAACTAGTCACTGCATATTGTAATTAGGTGAGAAAGCAAGTGAAACTATGCACTTTAGATAATTAAGTGCAAGTAAGCCTGTGCTTACCTTGCTTACTGGGTATTCTAACCCCTGTTAGGGATTGTAAATTTGGAAAGAGGCTTTTGCTGTATACAAAGTTGCTATGGGGTTGGGAGAGAGAATAATGCCAGCCATGCCTAGAAATAGAATCTTTGATATGATGAAAAGATGTGAAATTGCTCACTAAGATTAGTAAGTAGGCACACATAAACCCGTGCTCACCTTGCTTACTGGGTAATCATGTGACAATACATACAGCCTGTGCACAGCAGAAGGGTCACAGAGAACTCCCAACTGCATGACCTTCAGCTTTCCTCCTTCAATCATAATTTCTAGTTAGCCCAACAACTGGCAAGGCTTTGGCAGTGAGGGCCCATAGGAGGAACACAGAAAGCATGTTGGTGTTACTTGCTGCCACCGAGTTAACCCCAACTCACAGCACCCCAGTTATATCAGACAGAAGTGGGTCCCACAAGTTCTCAATGGCTGATTTCTTCCGAAGCAGCAGTGTCGCTGAGTAAATTCACAGCATTAGCCAGCATTCACATACAGGTCCTGGAAGATATGGATGAGGGCCTTGTGGGAGGGAAAGGGGACCCCATCCCATGCTAGAACCAAAGAAAGCAGGCTGAGCACATCTCCAGAAAGGAGGACACTTGTTTAAGAAACTGTCATTTCTGATGTTCCCCATTACTGGGTGAGAGATGTTTGCTGGCCAGTCGGCCCCTGAGAATGAACAGCCACAGCCGCCAATGTCAAGATGAAGGAGGGGAGTATCTGCCAAGAAGAGCTGCCCAAATACACACCAGAGCCCATCACCTTCCATATGGAAACCAGCTTCCTGGAGTCAGGAGCCTTCGTTCCTTTGCACTGTCGGCTGCTCCCCTCTTCACCATCTCCTTGAGTACCCTTCCCGGAACTATGGAGGCTGCAGCCCCTCTCCCAACCGGCCAAGGCTCCACAGGGCTCTGTGTCGTGACAGGCTGAGGGCCAGGACTTGCAAAGGTGGCAGGTTAGTAGTGCAGTGGACAGGGAAGCCACTCCGGGCTGGCAACCCTGCCACTACCATGATCTGTGCTCTCCTGCAGGAGAATTTGGTCTTGGTTGTACCAACAACTGGAAACAAGGCCTTTGTGATTCTGCTTTTCAGAGGACACCAGCAGAACTTCAGAGGGTAACTCGAGGCGAGACAATCGATGATTTGTGGAGTGTCATGGATTTGGTCATTCTTGTAGAAGAACAGTGGCAATTTAATCGAGAAAGCGTGTCCATCTCTTGTTGTTGCTGTTAAGTGCCGTCGAGTCGGTTCCGACCCATAGTGACCCTGTTCAGGGTTTCTGAGGGTATAAATCTTTGCGGGAGTAGAAAGCCTCATCTTTCTCCCGTGGAGCAGCTGGTAGTTTCGAACCGCTGACCTTAAGGTTCACAGCCCGATTCGTAACCACTATGCTACCAGAGCTCCTTGTACATCTATCTCTAAAGGGTAAAATTAAACATCCATGCTAGCACATCTGGCGCTATGGGACCCCTTAGTGAGATGGAGCACAGAGTTCCCAGGAGAGAGGGGCCACAGTCTCAAGTCCTTGCAGGCCAGGCCACCTGCCTCGCCCGTCACCGCGCCTCCTCCCAGTTCTCCAGGGGACACTTGAATGTGGAGTCAGTTCTAGAGCATATCTGCTCCTTACAGTGTGTCATGCCTAGCCCCCTGCTCTGCTCTCCACCCGAAACCATGACTCCCCGGGGTCACCTGGAGAGCTCAGAGTTCAGGGGCTCAGCCCTCAGCTTGAGAGCCCCATCTCCAGCTCTGGCGGGCACAAACCATGCAATCCTGCCCACACCTAGCCCCACTGTGCTTGCATGGCCTCCACTCCAGCCCACTGCTCCACTCCAGAAGAGCTCTGCTCCTGGAAGGTTCTCCTAGTCACAGGTCTGCAGGAGAAGCCCACCATCTGCCCAGGCTGGGATTCATGACCTGTCCCATCTGCCTTGGGTCACTCACACCTCCCTGAAGATGCGTTCTTAGGGCCTTTGACCCAGAGCTAGAATGGAGCTTTGATGCCTCTCCAGCAGCATCACTCATGCCTCTTCTGCACTTACCCAGCTTCACACAGGAGATACAAAAGACGGGACACATCAGACAGACACTCAGAAATGCGTGCTAAGTGGAGGCATGGGTGAGTGGGTAGATGAATGGATGGTATCGGTGATGAATAGATGTGGTAAGCAGGGAGACTGCTGAGTGGGTGGCTGGAAGAAAGAATGGAAAATGGCAGGGAGGAAGGGAAGATGACTGGGTGAATCGGTGAGGAGATAGGTGGAAAGAAGGGAGGCAGGGAAGGAGAAATGGGTAGGTAGACGGGATGATAACTAGGTGGACTGGTGATGGTTATGTACTGTGGAGTCGGTTCCAAGTCATAGCGACCCTATATTGGGCTTCCAAGGCTATAAATCTTTACGGGAGCAGAAAGCCTCCTCTTTCTCCCATGGAACCACTGGTAGTTTCAAACTGCTGACCTTGAGATTAGCAGCACAACTCATAAGCACTATGCTACCAGAGCTCCTTAAATGCGTTGAGAGGCAGACCAAAATCTTGCCACCAAAGGGGCTCCTTTACCAACCCTTGCCCAGTGTTGGCACTGCAGAGTCCCAAAGGACTCTTGTATCAAAGGGCTGAGAACTGAAAGACAAGGATTAAAGTAGGTATATGAATGCCTTTTTTTTTTTCTTAAGTGCCATTGGGTCGGTTCTGACCCATAGCAATCCTGTACAGGGTTTCCAAGGAGCGGCTGGTGAGCTTGAACCGCAGACTTTTGTGGTTCAAACTGACTTTACAATACAGCGCATTAACCCACAGCGCCACATCAGGACTCCTTAAAAATGCCTGGCTCCCCTTTATTTATTCTATTATTAGTTAACAGTCCTTCAAGATGGATAAAAGAAGAAACATGTACAAAGAGTTAAGCAGAGGTTACCAAAGCCATCGGGGCAGGGGGTACTGCCAGATCTGAGGAATCTCCCGAGGCAGTTCCCCACAGGGTGTAAATGCAAGTCGGGGCTACCTCTGCTGCTTCCGGCTCTGTCGTATCAACTACAAGCATTAGTTAAGCACAGACCAGCGTAGAGGCATGAAGAAAACCAATGCTTGCTAAAATGCAATTCATTTACAAGCTGAAATCTGTTAAAGCCCAGTCCCCTTGGGAGAGACACAATCAGAAGTTGTTGGTCTGGAGGTGTTCCCTCTCCGAGTTTTCAATCCAAGAAATAGCAAAGGACACATTAAGAATCAAAGGCAGCAGAAGAAGAGAGAAGAGGAAAAAAAGAGTAATCTGATACAATTTGATGAACTTGACCTACAGCAAGAATCATTCCCACCCCCTCCACACACAGAGTAGACAGGGATGGGCAACTTGGACACTGGCTACCCAAAATGGGGGGTGGGGGGTTACAAAGGCAAGAAGTTTCAAGAGGGAACCTAGAGCCATGGGGAAGGCAGAATCTCCAGTGAGTCGTATCCAATCTGTCTAGGTGGAATTGATGAAATGAAATGCAGATGGGTCTCTTGTGATACAATAGTGAATAATTGTTATCAGGACTGATTGTGAGGGTTGGAAATGTAAAGGTAGACGTTTTATAGCAAGGAAGGGAGAGATTAACATTCCAGTCTAGGAACGGAGATCCTTAGAACCATCAACAGGGAAGAGCCGAGAGCGGGACCCTACCCAGAGAAGCAGTGATGCCTGAGATGGAGGCAGAGATGATGACGTGGAGCGATGGAGCAGCTGGGGACTTTAGATCCAGAGAGGGAGACCGACTCTGTGCTGAAGACTGGGGGGTTGGGGGGGTAGAGTAGGGGGCAGGCTTGCAGGGTATACCCTTTGGTTGGTTGATGATGCATGGAGGGGATTGGAACCATGGCAATGAAACGATATATGATAGAATGGATGTAAAACTAATGTTCTCCCATATAAACTATCATATAATTCACAATAAAACATTAAAAAAAAAGAACCAAAGGCAGACCACACAGCTAGCCTGTATTGTTCTACGGCATACCGCTACGCTGCTGCCCAGCCCCTGGCACTCCCAGGGCACAGAAAGACCACAGGCAACATCACAGTAGGAGCAGATAATGTCCTAACACAAGCCTCATGCTACCCGACTCCCCCCAAAAGAGCTGTCCCAGCTCTGGACAATGTGAACTGATGTTACGGCATATGGCTCACCTACTGTACCACAGACCAAGACACATACACTTCGCTTTTTGTGCATAATGCCTGCCAGACAGAACAGACCCAAGCAATCTATCATTCCTCAGGGTGGGGACTAACACAATGATTTTCTTATTTTTGAAACTATTTTTTCAAGAGTGTATAACGAAAGCTACTGTTGTTGTTGTTGTTGTTATGTGCCATGAAGTCGGTTCCAACTCATAGCAACCCTGCATAGGGTTTCCAAGGCTGTTAATCTTTATGGGAGCAGAAAGCCTCATCTTTCTCCCGCAGAGCAACTGGTAGTTTCAAACTGCTGACCTTGCAGTTCGCAGCCCGATTCGTAACCACTACGCTATCAGAGCTCCTTAACAAAAGCCACTAGGAGGAAATAATATATATTTTTAATTAAACTAATGGTGGTGGTGGTTGTGTGCTGGGGAGTCGGTTCTGACGCATAGTGACCCTGCATAGGATTTCCAAGGCTACAAATCTTTACAGGAGCAGAAAGCCTCTTCTTTTTCCCATAGAATGGCTGGTAGTTTCAAATAATGCATAAAAATTCTGAGAAAACCACATTTAGAGCTGATTTACCAGGGAGTCAAATCCTGAAATGTAAAAATCAATCAGCAGAAAAAAAAATGTATATATTGAAAACTGTAAACTGAAACTGTAAATGTATAAACTGGAAAAAAAAAAACCGTATAAACTGAAAACTGTAATTGCCAATATTGTTTTTCTATTTACTAATGACTTACCAATTCGAGTTTATGCTGTCCCAAGTGCCTAAGCACTTCAGAGCCGGACCTGTCTTTGCACAGTTGATTCCAGGGACAGGAAGTACCCCCAAAAAAAGCATTTTAGCTTCAAGGGCAAAAAGGGAAAAATACTTATGGATCCACCAATGATTTTTACTGAGTTCCGGGATTGTAAGGCCCAAAGCCTAGTCCCACTCCCATGAAAAGCCCCAGGTCATCTGAGGTGTCTACAACCACCAGCCAGCTGTTTCCGTCCATTCAGTGCTCATTCTATCCAGAAAACTGGTCCCCAAACATCTGGTTTTCTGGGCACAGGGGGAAATGAATCCCTGAAGATCAACAATCAAAGTCCAGAGAAGCAGCAGTCAAGACATCAAACAACGTACTGCACTGGGGAGATGTTGCTGCAAAAGACCTCTTTCAAGTTTTAAGAAGTGAAGACGTCTTGATGTCTAAGGTACACTGGCTCAAAGTCACAGTATTTTCATCTCATATGCATGTGAAAGGTGGACAGTGAAAGGGAAGACAGAAGAAGAGCTGATGTACTCAAATTATGGTGTTGGAGAAGAATATGGAAAGCACCATGGTCTGCCAACAGAGAGAGCAAATCAGTCTTAGAAGAAATACAACTAGAATGTTTCTTAGAAGCGAGTATGTAGAGACTTCGGCTCACAGATTTTAGACACACGTCATCAGGAAAGACTAATCGCTTAAAAAAGACATGATTTTTGGTCAAGTGGTTGCTTGGTTACATGCCATGGAGTCAGTTCTGACTCATAACAACCCTGTATATGGTTTCTCAGGCTGTAAATCTTTACCAGAGCAGAAAGCCTCACCTTTCTCCCGCGGAACAGCTGGTAGTTTCAAACTGCAGACCTTGAGGTAAGCAGCCCGACTCATCACCTCTTCGTGACCAGAGCTCCTTTTGGTAAAGGGCAGACTGGCAAAGCTGAGGGAGGCCCTCGGTGACATGAACTGGTCTAACCTCCACAGCGAACTCAAACACAGTCAGCATCATGACAATGGTGTGGTGCTGGGCAGCATTTTGTTCTGTTATACTTAAGGTATGTACTAATCAAAGTCACTCAAAGGCAACGAACAAGATGTCACAAAGTGGTCAAAAGCAAGTTTAAAAACTAATCCATGTAAAAAAGGGGCTCAGTGGGGCACACATGAAAACATGGGTTTTCCTATACTGTCTCTGGAGTCCTGGTGTGGCGCTGTGGGTTAATGCGCCAGACTGCAAAGCCATTTGAACTGCAAAGTCGGCAGTTCAAGCTCACCAGCTGCTCCTTGGAAACCCTATACAAGGTCACTATGGGTCGGAATCGACTCAACGGCACTTCACAACAACAACATACTGTCTCCAAATGGAGCCCAAATCCTAACATGTACATCCAACAGCCATGTGTTCTCTGCTCCAGGACACCAATTTGTTAATGGTGAAATGAAGACAGGAAGACCTGCTTCTAGGTTTAAAACACAAACACAGACAAGTGCTCCAAAGTTTGCATTTTAATTCCAGAAGATTCTCTAATAAAACCACCTACAAATGCTGGGATGCTTCATTTTTCAGTAAACTCTCAATATGCAGGAAACCCAACTACATACTTTTTCTTCTTAATTGTGATCCCGCAAACACAAAACTACAGGTGTAGCACCTTAATTAGAACAGCACTTGGTAATTTAGACAGCATCCACACCTCACTCTTCCAACCTCAGTGAAGTAAGAGAAGGAAGTCACACAAAGCCCTCCAGTATTATGCCTTGTGTGCCTCAAAACAATGAAAAAGGTATAAAGTGCATATTACAGGTACAGAAAAGACAACTTAGCCACGGCCCCACATATTAGTGGCAGAGCTGAATTCCAATCCAGATCCGGTTACTCCAAGGACCATCCTCACTCCCTATCTATCTTTCATGTTGCCTTTCCCTTTATCAAACCAGGGTCTCTGGCAAGGACTAAACACAAGCAGGGAGAGGTGCAGGGGAAGGTAAAGCTTTGGGAAGGGCCAGCTGGCAATTGGGCCCACAACATCTCACATAAGGTCGCAGATAAGTTTAGTAACAGCCAGATGGAAGGGACCTGGGCTAGAGGACACCTCTTTGCTAAAGCATCCTCCTCCAAGGGGACTACAGCGATTTATATCACAGAGCTAGCCCGAAAGGCACAATTGGCCTGACAGCAGGCCATCTAAACCAACTGAAAATCATCTAAAAAGGAAATCTTCTTACAAGGAATCAGCACACCCACCTCCCCAGTCATGTTCTACCTGACCTACACTAAAAGGGACTCGCGTTAGGTGTACAATTCCATGGCTACATCAACTGCCCACTAAGCATGGGGTCTGGGCAAAGCTCAAGAAGGGATCCCAATGAAATGCAGCTGGGACCAGAGCCAGATCTGGAGGCGTGGGAAGAGAAGGACTGGGAGGCAGGCATTTGCTGAAAGGGAAAATGCTGCGCCTGGGGTCTCATCCATTCATTCATTCATCCCACAAGAACACTGTTCTAGCTGCTGGGGATACAGAATCACTTGTGGTTCATTATAATACACTGAATATCGAGTACCAAGAAGAAACATAAAGGAGAGTTAACAGGAAAGGAATAGTGGTGCTGATTTATGTTGGTGGTCAGAGAGTGCGCATGCAAAAGACAACTACTGATAGTGAAGAAATAATCCGTATGGACATCTGGAGGAGGCACATGTCAGAGAGAGAGAGACCAGCAGATGCAAAGACCCACAAGAAAGAGCCACGACCACCACCAGTTTGCATCCAGATGACTCTAACTTATGGCGACCCCCTGTATGTCAGGGTAGAACTTGCTCCGTAGGTTTTTGTTGTTTTTTTTTTTAATGTTTTATTGTGAATTATGTGATAGTTTACATGGGAGAACATTAGTTTTACATCCATCCTATCATATATCGTTTCATTGCCATGATTACAATCCCCTCCATGCATCATCACCCAACCAAAGGGTATACACCACAAGCCTGCCCCCCGGTCATCAGCACACAGCCCCTCTCCCTCTCTGTGTCTAAAGTCCCCAGCTGCCCCATCTCTCCACATCATCGTCTCTGCCTCCATCTGTGGCGTCACTGCCTCTCTGGGTAAGGTCCCGCTCTCTGCTCTTCTCCCTTGATGGTCCCAGGGACCTCCGCTCCTAGACTGCAAAGTTAATCACACCCCTCCTTGCTATAAAAGTCTATCCATAGGCTTTTTAATGACTAATTTTTCACAAGTAGATCACCAGGCCTTTCTTCTAAGGTACCTCTGGGTGGACTTGAACCACCAACTTTTCAGGTAGCAGCCAAGTGCACTGACCCATTTATATCACCCAGGGACTCCAAGAGCATCCTGGGCAGATCTGAGTATCAGGAAATATGAGAGATAGAGACATACTTAAATGTGGCCATCAGAGACAGACAGAGGGCCGGAGCCAGGGTGGCAGGTGGAGCAGATTGAGCACGACCCAGGGCAAGCTGGGCAGTGAACTGGCTGAGTGGCACCTGGGCCACTCGGAGGGAGACAGAGACCGCAGAAGTGAGGGGGAAGCTTCAGAAAAGTCAGCCAAGGACCATGGGTGTGCACTGGGCATTGAGGAACCACTCACTGAAGGCTAGAGGAGGGTAACCAGACCTGGGCCTGAAGCAAACCTGCCCAGAGGTGGTGGGAAGCGCCCACAGCAGAGACAGGAATCATAATACACACAGCAAGAAACCACTTCCCCACACACCCCAACATACGCAGGGTTCCCAAGTAGACACACAAGAGACAACCTGACTATGTGACCTTGTGGGCCCTGTCCTGCCCTGGGTTCCCAGGGGAGAGAGGACAGAGGAGAGGACAGGCCTGGCTGTGGGAGAGACAAGAGAAGACAGCGCCCACAGCAGCTGACTCAGCCGGGGCCGGCAGGCTGCCCAGAGAGGCAAGCTAGACCTCACTCACGACGGTGCGTAGGGAAGGGGGAAGGGACAGAGAACCCACCCTGTGGAATCACTGACCCTACTACCATCCCCGGGACAAGAATCACCCCAGTGCCTGGCCAGGTACCCAAGATGGTCAGGAAGCCATCAGATCCATGTGATCAATGCTGGATGCCTGCCTAAAGAGTTGGTGGCTACATCCTTCCCTATCAGTGCCTACACATCTCCAAACCTCTGCGCCACCCAGCCTACACCACTGCTGCCCTTTGCAGTACCTGGAGGCAGCGTGGGGAGGGCACACGCACAGTGACACTGGGGCTGCAACCCCAGCCCAAAGCTCTCTCCATTTCTCAAAGGACTCGGTTGCAAAGAAAGACACATTAGTTTCTGGAATTCTCTATGCCCACCTACCCCAAACTTTCTCTAACTCTCCTTCCCACCCCCAATAAAGGTTCTCTAAGACTTCAGAGGGAACCACCAGAGGGCCTCACCTATTGGGTAGCCAAAGAAGGTATGCAGTGAAGAAGGCAGAAAGAGCACTGGGGAGGCAGGTGAAGACTGGAAGGGGTCTCTGCTTCCAGGCTCAGCTTCCCCACCGCATCCCTTCTGACAAGCCCACAGCTGCCCAACCCTGACAAAGCCCAGCCTGATAGCAACCTCATCTTGAAATATGTTTTTCCTCTGAGTTCTTCAGTTTTGTCTAGGAAAAATCAAGGTGTTTTAGCATTCCTCTCAGCTTACAGGGGTGCGACTGGTGTCTTTTACAATTATCTCGTATTTTTACCGAGCATTTCTTAGCTCAGTTGACAAACTGAATATTTATGTTCCTCCATTTCACAATCCATCCTCACCCATTATTCCTGTGAAACTAATGTTTTATTTTAAAAAAGGAAGGGTTAGAGCTACTCAAGGGAAAGTCAGGCACATGAGGGGGCATGATACCCCTGGAGCCTGGGTTGCACAGGAAAGACCTGAAGGTGGACACTCTCCGCCTCGCTCTCCTCCTCCCCTCCCCCACCCCACTTTTCATGCTCACACACACTCTGGAACTTCTCCAAAACCCAAGAAAGCAGTGCTCCTGAGCTGTCAGAGGAGACTGGGAAAGGGGCAGGCCACATCCCTAACAAGTGGTCCGGAGAGACAGGCTTCCACAGGAAGACTCGTGGGGTACCCCACCACCTCCCCCAGGGTCTCCCCATCAGTCCTGGGAGGAGGGGCTCCCAGGCTACAACAACCCAAGAACCAAGAGCTCAGAAACAATCACTACACCCTGCGGGTTCTGTGTCTGTGTGATTCATGTCCTTCCTGGCCCAGTGGATCCTCTGTAGTGGGCCCATTTCAGCTCAGGCTGCAGACAGAAGCAGCATTTGCAGGCACCCGAGAGCAAAGGCATAGACCTATATGGTGGCCAAGGCCCCGGACAGAAGGAAGAGAAACCCTAGCCTTGCCTAGTGGGAAAGACCACCAACCCAGAGACTCAGGCACCTGCAAGGGGTACCTCAAGTGTGCAACTCTGGAAAAGTTGTCCAGCTTCAGCCTTCCCAGGTGCCAAGCTATTACTCCTCAAACCATTGTCCTTTCTCCAAAAGAAGAAAGAGCAAGAGACAAAAAGTAAAAAAATATACTCAGAAAGAGAAGGAGGGGGTTGAAGAGGCCAGGAGTACATTAACCCACAAATGACCAGCCAGGTTTTAGGCAATTCATTGTCTTCAAATCCATTGTGAGTCGAGCCCACACTTGGTTATATTAGAGTCCAACCTCTGTCAGGGCACATTAGGATAAATCTAAGAAAATTAAAAGTGTTGTTTCTGCAAGTGCATGCCAAGTTAAGGCTGGCAGGCTCAGAGTAAGGTCCCACCCTCAGGTGAGGCTGAGCAGGATCAGCAGCTTCCACTGGGAAGCTAAGGTTCCCCTTCTATCTAGTCTTTGCACCCGGAGCCGGCCGCCCACTGCGCGTCCCCCACAGGTCAGCACCCATGACAGCTTGTGCAAAACGAGGCTAGGGGCCGGTCCAGACACAGGACCGCACTGGGCTCCCAGCAGCGCGCGGTGGCCCAGGGGAAACAGAGTATGGGATTTCTCCTTGAGTGGCTCTTATAGAGGAAAAGGGCGGGGGCGAAGATGCAAGCTTGGCTTCCAGCGAGGCAGGGGACCGGGATCTGCCCCAAACTTGGGAGTTGCAGCCTGGCGCGGGGACTTCGTGCCTGCACCAAGCAAAGCGGCGGAACCAGAGCTGGGGAGCCCCCCACCCGAGACGCACGAACCGCTCGCCCACCCCGCCACGCCCGCTCGCGGGCTCAGGAGGTCCCCCAGGGATGCTGACGCTGGTGCAGACCTCGGCCCCCAGCAGCACGCAGCCTCGCCTTCCCCCGTGCTCCTGGCCCGGCCAGCAGCCCCGCTCGGGCCGCAGCATCCGCGCCCCTCCACCCACACCCCGCGCTCCGTCCCCGCGCCGGCCCGGGCGTCCCTCGGCTGCAGCCACGGGCCAGTGGGCGCGCCAGGCTCCCCGCTCACCTGCTCGACCGCGGGCTTCGCGGGGGCGCAGCCGACCTCGCCCCGCCACCGAGTCCGCGAGGCCGAGGCGCACCGCCGCCGCCGCGTCGCAGCTCTTTGTGAGCCGAGGGAAGCGGCACACGGTGACTGCTAATGAGGCCGGGAAGCTGAATAGCGGCGGGCGCGGCCGGGACGCGGCGTAAGGCACGCAGGGCCGCCTCTTCCAGGCGCACGCGGCGCGGCGGGCACGCAGGGGCCTCCGCCCGACCCTCGCCCCCCGCTCCTTTATCCCTGGTCAAGTCTGGGGGGTTCGGGAAACGCTTCCCGGCGCCAGGAGGCGGGGACCACAGAGAGGACAAAGATGCTTCCGTGATGGGCGCTGACCGGTGCTCCGCGCCCCCCAGCGCCCACGCGGAGAAGGTTCGGTCCCGGCGCCCCACCATTCACTGAATGGATGGATGGATCAGAAGCCGCAGGGGTCTGGTCCTCCGCGGGTTAAACAGGTGACGTTAGGTGTGGTGACGCTACCCTTTGAATGGTTCTGCTGTTCACATAGTGCAGAAGGGTCCTGGGGACCAAGCTCTGCTCTGCCCCACACGGCAACCAGTCCTCTGGGACATTGGGCTCAGAAAGCCCCATGTGACTGGGCGACCGCTAAGGCCTGTCCTACCCCAGACTCCCCTATCACGGGATGGATACCAAGTCGCCTAACCCTAACCTTGGAGGCCTCTTCTGTCCTCTCTTACCCAAGGGCCTCAACCTCCAATCTCCCTTTTTCTCCTGCTTTCCTGAAGGGGGAGGTCCCCAACCCCCTCTCCCAGTACTCTGTGTACCTTCTGAGGACAGGAGAGACCATACACCCACACATTTCCCAAGGAGAGTCAGTGACCCGTCCCCAAAGTACACTGCTCCTCAAATCATCTCTCTTGCAGGCCAGTGAAAGAAACATAGTTGGAATTACTTTTGACCTTTTAAACTTAGTGATGGGTATCTATGGGTTCCACCTGGTAAAAGTGCTTTGTCTGGCCAGAGCTGCAGCTCAGTGCTTCCTCCCCCACATCCAGGTTGTCTTCCTTCCCTGTTCTGGAGGAGGGTGAAGCCACTGGCTCCAGGGACCTGGAGTGAAAGACAGTGAGAAAGACGAGGCTTCCTCCTGCAGTCTTGAAGGCCCTGGCGGCTGAGGCCCTGAGAAAAGAGGCTGCCAATGCAGAATGCCGATCTGGGCGCACCACTGCCTTGTTGTTGTTGTTAGGTGCCATCAAGTCAGTACCGACTCATAGTGACCTTATGCACAACAGAACGAAACACTGCCTGGTCCTGTGTGAATCTCACAATTGTTGCCACACTTGAGCCCATCGATGCTGCCACTGTGCCAATCCATCTCCTTGGGGGTTTTACTCTTTTTCCCTGACCCTCCACCTTCCCAAACGTGATATCCTTCTCCAATGACTGGTCCCTCCTGACAATATGTCCAAAGTATGAGAGACAAAGTTTGGCCATCCTGGCCTCCAAGGAGCACTCTGGCTATACTTCTTCCAACACAGATCTGTTTCTTCTTTTGGCAGTCCATATTCTCAATATTTTTTTCAATATTCTCCATTTTCAATAGTCTCCTCCAACACCATAACTCAAATGCATCAATTTTTCTACAGTCTTTTTATTCACTGTCCAACTTTCGCATGCATATGAGGTTATTGAAAATACCATGGCTTGCGTCAGGTGCACCTTAGTCCTCAAACTGACGTCTTTGCTCTTCAACACTTTAAAAAGGTCTTGTGCAGCAGATTTGCCTAATGCAATAATACGTCGTTTGATGTCTTTACTGCTGCTTCCGTGACAACTGCCTTGGTGTACACTGAGTTGTTGTTGTTAAGTGCCGTCGAGTCGGTTTCGACCCATAACGACCCTGTATAGGGTTTCCGAGGGTGTAAATCTTTACGGGAGTAGAAAGCCTCATCTTTCTCCCGCGGAGCAGCTGGTAGTTTTGAACCGCTGACCTGAAGGTTCGCAGCCCGATTCGTAACCACTACGTTACCAGTTTCTCTGTCTTCTTCTCTCTACTTACTTCCTCCTCTCCAACACTCACTCAGGCCCACAAAGCCAGACCAACAGGTGGGAGCTGATCCTGTAGAACAGCTTCCTAGGAAGATGTCACTAGCAAGGGCAGCAAAGACAAGAGGTCCAAAACAGGCTCTGGTCAGGCTCCTTATACCCCAAGCCCACCCCCTTGTGGTGAGCATGTTTTCATGGATGCCAACATTCTGGTCACCCAACCAAGGTATTTGGCTTCATCTAGCCTTCTGTAGACTCAAGCTTTTCTCCACATACTCACGACTGGAGAGCAACAACTGGAAAGAAATTATTTCATAACTTTAAAGATTAAGCATGAGGTCCAAATGTTTTAATCTTCTGACTTTGCTCTAGTGGATATTGTAGGCTGTTTATATACCACAGAAGCCAAAATGCAATGAACAACTCTTAGGAAACCAGATGCCTATATTCAGACATAGGTGACCCAAACAACCCCATGTGTCTGTGGATGTGAGGGATCAGCTAGTTGCGTGTTCTTCGCTTCATCCATCTCTCTTGAGGTCTTCCACAGGAAAGTTCTAGACCAGTCATTAGGGATTATACCACACCCATGTACACAACGACCAATACCAGCTGATGTCCATGGTCCTCAAGGTCCAAAGGAACAGACTTTCCCCTGACCTCACCCCAAAATCAAACCCACTGCCATTGAGTTGATGCTAACATACAGCGACCCTGTAAGACAAGTAGAACCGCTCCTTTGGGTTCCATGGTTGTAAATCTCTCTGGGAGCAAGGCAGCCTCATCTTTCTCCCTTAGAGTGGCTGGTGCGTTTAAACTGCTGACCTTGCAATTAGCAGTCCGATACCTAATCCACGGTGCTATCAGGCTTCCTTAGGCGTTTTTGGTTTGGGGGCATATTTAGAAAAGTAGCGTAGTGGTTATGGATCAGGCTGCGAACCTTAAGGTCAGCGGTTCGAAACTACCAGCCGCTCCGCGGGAGAAAGATGAGGCTTTCTACTCTCATAAGGATTTACACCCTCAGAAACCCTGTACAGGGTCGCTATGGGTCGGAACTGACTCGAAGGCACTTAACAACAACAACAACAATGCCTCACTCCATTAGTCTTTCTCTTTTTCTTGTGAATTGAGTGATAGTTTACATGGGAGAACATCAGTTTTACACTCATCGTTTCATTGCGATGATTACAATCTCCTCCGTGCATCATCCATCATTCAACAATATTTGCTTCTATTCCCTTTGGCGTTTGGGGGAAAAGGTCAGCAGTTCAAATTCACAAGCCGCTCCTTGGAAACCCTACATAGGGTCACTATGAGTAGGAACCTATTTGATGGTCTTCAACAACAACAATAACAAATGTGACTTTGAAAAAATTCCTGTACAGAAATCATTTCCGTCAGCAAAGTCAACAATAAACCCAGGAGTGGGGGGAATTCACCACTCATACCACAGTTAATTCATATATAGATCCCCAAACAAACAAACCAAAAGGGCAATTCCAACTCATAGTGGCTATAGATACAGTGTTGTCAAGCCTGTAAATCTTTTCTAGTCTCATCTTTTCCCACAGAGCCTTCAGTGGGTTTGAACCACCAACCTTTCAGTCAGCATTCCAATGCTTTTCCCACAGAGCTACCAGGGCTCCTTGTGTATCAACATCTATCACTAGCTCTCTGTACACATCTTGGACTCCTGGTGTGGTGCTGTAGGATCAGCAATGATCGGCAGTTCTAACCTACCAGCGACTCATGGAAACCCTATACAGGGTAGCTACGGGTCAGAACTGACTCTACAGCACTTAACAATATTTATATATGGTGGTGGTGGTGGTGGTTGTGTGGCGCTGAGTCGGTTCCAACTCATAATGACCCTATATAGGGTTTCCAAGACACAAATCTTTATGGGAACAGAAAATCTCTTCTTTCTCCTGCAGAAGACTGGTAGATTTGAACTGCTGATCTTGCAGTTAGCCCAGCTAGACTACCAGTTATTCACTACGCTACCAGGACTAAAGAGAGAGACTCCTGATGTGGTACTGTAGGATCAACACTGAACACATTCGAAAGCGTTTGTGTTATCAATAAAGCACAGCTAAACATCTTTCTGGAATGATCTGCTTTCAGCCAAGATCCATCTGACATCAGCAATAATATGTCTTGTTTTATGTCCTCTTCTGAATCGGCTTGAACCTTTGGAAGTTCTCTGTCAAAGTATGGTTGCAGCCATTTTTGTATTATCTTTAGCAAAATTTTAGTTGCATGCAATATTAATTATATTGTCCGGTGATTTCTGCATTCTGGTTGGTCACCTCACTTTGGAATGGGTACAAGATATGGAGCTCTTCCAGTCAGTTGGTCAGGTTTGGAAATCTTCCAAATTTCTTGGCAGAGATGAGTGAGTGCCTCTAGTGCCGCATCAGTTTGTTGAAAGATTTCAACTTGCTTTCCATCAGTTCCTAGTACCTTGTTTTTTGCCAATGCCTTAATGTATCTTGGACTCCTTTCTCTAGTATCATAGGTTCTTGGTCACTTGTTTGAGCCTTTCTGTCTTGTTTTGTTTGTTTGTTTGAATGGAAATTGTTGCCTCTTGAAATGATTGAACATCAACCATTTCTTTTTAGTACAGTGACTGTGTAGTCCTTCCATCTTCTTTTGATGCTTTCTTTATCAGTCAGTATTTTGCCCATAGAATCCTTTAATATTGCAAGTTGAAGCCTGAAATTTTTTCTTCATTTCCCTCA
>NW_006408702.1:4688128-4689017 GCF_000296735.1 Chrysochloris asiatica
ACTCGATGGCACATAACAACAACAACAACATCTCTGATCTATTTTTTCTTTTCTTTATCCTTCTCCCGAATTGTATTTTGTGCTTTCTTTTTTTTTTAAATTTTCTCTTATATTTTTGTTCAATTTTTTTGTTATTGTTGTAATTCTTTTTGGTTATTGTATTATCTTTCCAGCTGTAGCCTGATTTTTTCTTTCTTTTTTTCACCTCTTCTTTACTATTTTCTTTTAAGTCGTTGTTTGCTTATTTGTTTTGGTTTTTCTCTTGTGCTTTCTCTTCTTGTCTAGCCTGACTGACAGTGCCCATACAGCCCAGCCACAACTGTACCCTGTACAGCTCCACCCACAGGGCTAGAGCCAGTAATAGTTGCTATTTGTTGTTGTTGTTAAGTGCTGTTGACTGGTTCCAACTCATAGTGATGCTATATAGGGTTTCTGAGGAGCAGCTGGTGAGCTTGAACTGCTGTCCTTGCAGGACAGCACATTAACTCACAGTGCCAACAGCCAACATCAGTCAAACCCATCATTAGTTGAGCTGCCCAAGCAGTGAATGGAGAAGTCCATTTTCTAACCACACCCATTAATAAGGCAGTTGTTGAATGCTTTGGAAAATGTCAACATACAATCACCAATTAAATACACACCAAATGGCACCACCATGACTCAGAGGCAATAAATAGCATTCGCACAAAGAAACAAGACAGCGGTTCAAACAAGTGGCACAACTAGAAAACGTTTTGGAGGATAAAAAGCATTGGATAAAAACTTTAAAAAGACACCTATGGAAGCAGTAGCTCAAAAGAGGGAACAAGTCCTTACAGCAAGAATCATCCTCATCCCCTCCACACACAGAGTAGACAGGGATGGGCAACTTGGACATTGGCTACCCAAA
>NW_006408702.1:4720976-4721547 GCF_000296735.1 Chrysochloris asiatica
GAGCTGGAAGTAGACCTACACTACATACTGGTAGATGGGCAGGCTTTGGAAATGCCTGAGAAGGAATTCAGAAAAGTGATTATAAAATGTATGAGAACAACAATGATATATCATCTCACACCAGCAACAAGAGCAAAGATCAAAAAAGGTAGAGGACAATAAATGCTGGTGAGAATGTGGAGAGTGGGATGGTCCTGCATTGCTCGTGGTATTGCCAAATGGTCTAACCTCTCTGGAAAGCAATATGGCGCTTCCTCAGAAGGTTGGAAATAGAAATACCTAAAGATCCAGAAATTCCTCTACTTGGTATTTACTCACAAGAAATACAAGCCATAACATGAGTAGACATACGCACACCAATGTTCATAGCAGCACTATTTACAAAAGCAAAAAGATGGAGACAATCTAAGTGCCCATCAACAGAAGAATGGATAAACAAACTGCTACATACACACAATGGAATACGATGCTACCTTGAAGAACAACAAAGAAGCTGTAAGTTATCATATAACATGGATGAACCTTGAGGACATTGTTGTTGTTGTTGTTAAGTGCCGTCGAGTCGGTTCCG
>NW_006408702.1:4722989-4729679 GCF_000296735.1 Chrysochloris asiatica
ATCATTCCCACCCCCTCCATACACAGAGTAGACAGGGATGGGCAACTTGGACATTGGCTACCCAAAATGAGGGGGCTACAAAGGCAAGAAGTGACTGGCTTACAAGATTTCAAGAGGGAGCCTAGATCCAGAGGGCATGGAGGAAGGTAGAATCTCTACTGAATTGTATCCAATCTGTCTCCGCGGGGCTGATGAAAGGAGATAGGGATAGGTCTCTTGTGGTACAATAGTGAATAATTGTTGTGGTACAATAGTGAATAATTGTTAACAGGAGTGACTGCAAGGTTGGAAATGTCAAGGTAGACATTTTGTAGCAAAAGGAGGGGAGTGATTGACTTTGCAGTCTAGGAGCGGAGGTCCCTGGAACCATCAAAGGAAGAGAATGTAGTATGGGACCCTACCCGTAGAATCAGTGACACCAGAGAGGGAGGCAGAGACGATGACGTGGAGCAGCTGGGGACTCTAGAACCAGAAAGGGAAAGGGGCTGTGTGCTACGACCGGGAGGTGGGGGGCACAGGTTTGCAGGGTATACCCTTTGGTTGGTTGATGATGCATGGAGGGGACTGTAACCATGACAATGAAATGATATACGATAGTATGAATGTAAAGCTAATTGTTCTCCCATGTAAACTATCACATAATTCACAATAAAACATTTTTTTAAAAAAAAGTTTGTTTCATCTTCAAAACAACATGACTTGCTATTCGCCATTGGCCATTTGCAAGTTTGCAAGTTCTGTATTGCTACTATTCCTTCTTTTGGCTTTGTAGTTGATTTCATTATACATTGATATCTCTGGTTTCATGTTTTCAGTCTTGTATATATTTAAATATTTATTTATTATTCTGTACTGGGGTCTCAGTGTGGTTCTGTAAGATAAATATTGGACTGCTGGTAGCGTAGTGATTACAAATCAGGATGCGAATCGCAAGGTCAGCAGTTCAAAACTACCAGCTGTTCTATGGGTGAAAGATGCGGTTTTCTGCTCCCGTAAAGATTTACAGCCTCAGAAACCCCACACAGGGTCACTATGAGTCGGAACCGACTCCATGGCACATAACCACCAACCACCAATGGCAAGGTCAGAGGTTCCAATGCACCAGACTTTCCCTGGAAACCCTATACAGGGTTGCTAGAGCCTGAACTGACTGAACTGCTCTTAACAACAACAACATATCTGTATTTTGTTCTGGGTGGTGTTGTCATATATGTTAATCTCAGGTTTTTGTCTGTTGTTTTTGGCCCTCAGTCCAAAGAACATCTTTAGACTTTTCTATAAAGTTGGTCTGGTTATTACAAATTCCTTTATTTATCTGCAAATGCTCTAATTCCATCATATTTGAGGAACAGCTTTGCTGGGTATATGATTCTTGGTTAGCAATTCTAGAGTTTTGTAGAGTAAGAGGAATAAGTTCATTTTCAGACTTGAAGGGTGACAGCCAATGTCTCAGATTTCACGTCTCTCTCTGATCAGTAACTTTGCACCATATCATGATTTTGAGTTTTGCTCCACATTTTCCTCCCACTTTATCCAAGGCCTTGAGTTGTGATCACTTTCAGAATGGTTGACAGTGGCAGCCAGGCAGTATCTAGTCTTGTGGAATCACGGAGGTTCATGAAAGCTGAGGTTCACAAGTCCTTTGGACTAATTGTTTCAAGGTGCCTTTGATTTGCCTCACTTTTTTTTTTTTTTTGCTTCAGAGTGGGAGCGACAAATAGGTACAGCTTAGGTGGTCACTCATCAATATTTAGGGCCCCTGTCACTATAGGCAATTAGAATGTAGAGCATTTTCTTTGTGAACTATGATATGTCCATTGACTTAACTGTTCCCCAATGGATCTGGTAAAAGGGAATGGGTGAGGATGGGGATAGGATTTTAAGATTCAATTGTGAGTAGTTGCTATTAAGACTAATTACAGTCCTAGGGAGGACCATCAATAGAGAAGAGGGGAGAGTGAGACCCTACCCAGAGAAGCAGTGATGCTTGAGATGGAGGCAGAGACGATGACGTGGAGCAATGGAGCAGCTGGGGACTTGAGTCCAGAGAGGGAGAGGGGCTGTGTGCTGACCACCGGGGGTAGAGGGGGTAGGCAGTCTTGTACCCTTTGGTTGGTTGATAATGCATGGAGGGGATTGTAACCATGGCAATGAACAATATACAATAGAATGAATGTAAAACTAATGCTCTCCCATGTAAACTATCACATAATTCACAATAAAACATTTATTAAAAAAAAAAAGACTAATTACAATTGTCACAACCGTAAATGTAGAAGATGTGTAACTAAAATGGGGGTGTAGCTAATCGTTCATTTTAGGAAGAAAGAACCATAGGACCATCAAGAGGGAAGAGCATGAGTGGAGCATGAGATCCTCGCCACAAAAGTGGTGACAGCAGAGACGGTGGCAGAAGCGATGGCTTATAGAGATAGAGCAGCTGCGGACTCACGGTCCGTGGACTGGGAAAGACTGTGTACCTGCAGGCAGGGGGCTGGCTCACAAAGTGTGTCCTTTGGCCATTTAAACCAATATATATATTCTGTTTTGTATGTGTTAATAGTAAAGAAAGGCGGGGGGAATAGAGGTATAAATACTGTTAACTGATGGTGTATGGAGGGGATTATAATCATTGCAATGAAACAAAGTCTGATTTGGTGACCGTAAAACTGATGATCTGCCCTGTAAATTTTCATTCAATTCACAATAAAAACCTAAAACAAAACAAAACAAAACAAAAAACTCAAAAAACTTCCTGAGAAAATGGAATTAAAAGAAAATAGACATTTTCCATACTTTTTGAAGCTCTCTAGTGCAACACAATATTATTCCACCATAAAGAGGAATGAAGTGTTGATACCCGTCTCTACATAAATAAACTTTGAACACTAAAGTGCAGAGAAAGAAATCGAACACCAAAGGACAAATATTGTATGACCCCCACTTACATGAAATATCTAGAACAGGAAAATGCATAGAGACCATAACGATGGTTACCAGGGACAAATGGGAGGGGGACAATGAGGATTTATGGCTTAAGGGGCACTGTGTTTTTATGAAGAGAAACAGTAAACCTGGAGGTGGATAATGGTGTTAAACAGAAATAATGTCACTGAATTGTACAGATAAAAATGGTAATTGTTTGGTTTTATATGTATGAATATATATCTATGGCAATAAATAATTTAAAAACTGGATTCATTCTGTAGATATAGTTTTGTATCCTACTTTAAAAATAGTATTTTTATCATGTACTTTCCCATCAGCCTCAAACAGTAGGAATTTCCTGGATACCCCTAATTCAAGTTTATTTCTGTTTCTGTAGTTTCAGCTTCCTTCTCTGAGGCTGAGAAACCTACGTGGCAACACTTCCCACCCTGTCTGAGTGCCCAGTCATTAAACCAGGCCACCTAACCCTTGTATCAATGAAGTTAGCCTAGCCTTTGCTGCCTTACCCTCTGGCCCACTTTTGTCATCTTTTGCAATGCAGGTCCTTTCAGGCATTTCTTCCTAAAATAATAAGGTTTTGTCTACATTAAATATGTAATCTGGCAAATAAGACCTTCCTCAATGATTTTTTTTTTTTTTTTTGACACTTCAAGAAAATTACACACAGAATTTACATCAGCATTTGCTATGTCTCTGTTCACATTCATATTAGGCAAATCTGCCTCAATTTCAAGTAATTGACCCACCCTCCGCTTACAAGAAACTCTTCATCACAACCACATTCATTCACTTGTGGTCTGGGCAGATTTTAAATCATTGAGGTTTTTGAGCATGTCTTGTACTAAGGTAAGGATAACAGACCAGCTAACCAAACTAAGGCGCTATGATAGCGTAGTGGTTACGAATCGGGCTGTGAACCGCAAGGTCAGAAGATCGAAACTACCAGCTGTTCCTCAGGAGAAAGATGAGGCTTTCTGCTCCCGTAAAGATTGACAGCCTCGGAAACCCTGTACAGGGTCACTATGAGTCTGAACCGGCTCCACGGCACATAACAACAACAACAACAACAACCAAACTACTGCGTTCCTGGGGTGGCACTGTAGGATCAGCACTGGACTAAGAACCACAAGACAGTGGTTGAAACTTACTAGCTGCTCCTTGGAAACCCTGGACAGCGTCGCTATGACAGCAGTTAACAACCACCACCAAATTATTAAGAGCCTTCCCATCTCAATAATTAAACCACTGAGTTGCTCAATAATGTTTCTAGTTTTCATAAGGGCAGAGCCTGTCACATGTTCCATTATTCCCATTTTATGAAATTATTTAAAACTATTCTCATCACTGATGGATGACAGCCTGACGCTTTTGCAATGATTGAAGGCATTTCACCTCATTAAGATCACTTTGTGAATTCCACTTTTGCTTCAATCATGCTTGTTTTCATTTTCTTTGATGCATCACCAGCATTTGTATCAGATTTCTGCGTTGGAAGCATGGTCACAAGGGTAAATAAGAGGAAAATTTAAGCCAAACACAAAGTTACACACTTAGCACGGTGTCAGTGATCGGACTTAAAAAGACAGTGCTCTCTTTCCTCAAGTCTGCAAACAACAGAAGCTACAAACTGTTTTTATGAGCATTGAATACAGTTGTTGTTGCTGCTAGGTGCCATCCAATCAGTTCTGACTTATAGTGACACTATGAACAACAGGAAACAGGCCCCGGTCCTGCAGCAATGTGTGAGTCCGTTCTTGTTGCTATGGTGTCAATCCATCTTGTTGGGAGGGTCTTCCTCTTTTTCACTGACCCTCCAGTTTACTAAGCATGTTGTCCTTCTCCAGGGACTAGTCCCTCCTGATAAAGTACAAGAGGACAAAGTCTAGTCATCCTGGCTTTTAAGGGGCAGTCTGGAAGCACGTCTTCCAATGAAGACAGTGTTTGTTTGACAGCCTAAGGTACTTTCAATATTCTTCACCAACACCATAATTCAAATGCATCAATTCTGCTATGGTCTTCCTATTCACTGTCCAACTGGCACAAGCATGTGGGGTCACTGAAAACGCCATTGAGTTGACTCTAACTCACAGTGACTCTAAAAGGACAGAGCAGAAGAAGTCCGTAGGATGTCCAAGACTGTACATCTTTACAGGAGTAGAGAGCCTCATTTTTCTGTCCCTTGTATAATCAGTTACCTCTAATCCTCTCTAGAAAAGGCTGGACTCGAACAAGTAAAATAAGCAGTGTATGGTTCAACTACATAACCAAAAAAAAAAAACAAAAAACAAACCTATTGTCACCAAGTCAATTCTGATTCACAGGGACCCTGGATGACCCACTAGCATACCCCGTAACGTTTCCAAGGCTGCGAGTCTTGTTCAGAAGCAGACTGACCCACTAGAATACCCTGTAATGTTTCCAAGGCTGCAAGTCTTGTTCAGAAGCAGACTGGCACATCGGAGTGACTGCTGGGGTCAAACCACAGACCTTTTGGCTTGCAACTGAACCACTGTGCATCCAGGGCTCCTACCTATATAACCCAGCACCCTGTACAGTGAAAGCCGGAGCAATACTAAAAATACTTAATAACCAGCTCAATCCAGACAAAGGCACCAATTGCATGTAAATTGAACAGAAGAGCTATCGTGTTGGGTGTTAACCCTTTCATTGCGGGACAAACAGGATGTCTGAGGGACCCTAGGGAAACGGGCTTTTGGAAGGAGGGTGTCACTTAGGAGGTTCAGATCAGCAGCTATTTACAACTCAAAATGGAAACATTTAAAGATTTTAACATCCTATACAAATACAACAGGATTTAGTGGGTTACGTGAGTTAACCACAAGGTCAACAGTTCAAATCCACCAGCCAATGAGAGGAACAAACACAAGGCCTTCTGCTGCGGTAAAGATTTACAGCCTTCGAAACCCTATACAGAGCCTCTATGAATCAGAACCAACTTGAATGGCACACAACAACAACATACAATTAGAATATAAATGTGTGGGATAAGTAAATATTTTCAGTGGGCCTTAAGATTTCCACTTGTGACGTACTTTGCCATCTGGGTACATTATTTAGGGAGAGCATGGATAACTGTTCTCCTTGGGCACAGGACAGGCAAGCAGAAGGCAGAGGGATGTGCAGGGTGGCTGGCTATCTCAGGAAGCAAACACAGCAGCTACTCAGTCCATACATAACTGAGGAGACTACACAAAAGGACTTTTCAACTTCCTCTAGGAAAAGACAAAGGCACAAGGGAAAGAAATTGGGTCAAACATCTTAAGAGAACATGGAAACCAACACTCAATTTTGGTAGAAAATGCTGATAACTAATCCATCTATGAGGAAATGGGTCATTTTATTAAAATGTTTGTTAAGTCGACTAAAAGCTGTGGTGCAGGCCCATAACAGACATAAAGCTACATTTGTTGTTGTGTTATTGTTAAGTGCTGTTGAGTCAGTTCCGACTCATATCAACCCTGTATAGGGTTTCTCAGGGAGAGGTTGGTGGTTTGAACCACCGATCTTGTGGCAAGCTCTCCAGTGCTTATCCAATAGCACACACCACAGAGGCTTTCAATGAGGTTTCAATGAAAAAGAACATAAAACACACTTGTAAGAATTATGTTGTTGTTGTTGTTGTTAAGTGCCATCGAGTCGGGTCCAACCCATAGCGACCCTGTACAGGGTTTCCGAGGGTGTAAATCTTTACGGGAGTAGAAAGCCTCATCTTTCTCCCGC
>NW_006408702.1:4729779-4755965 GCF_000296735.1 Chrysochloris asiatica
CCGCGGAGCGGCTGGTAGTTTCGAACCGCTGACCTTAAGGTTCGCAGCCCGATTCGTAACCACTACGCTACCAGAGCTCCTTTGTAACCCCCCCCCCCGTAAGAATTATAGAGGGGGACATTTTTTCACAAACAAAAGCAATTTACTCAGCTGTTATGAAGTGAGGGCATATGCATAAGAACACCCATACTTGCAGATAGAACCCACTTGACCTGGCTTCAATGGCTGGATGATCAGAACTCAACTAGAACAAGAAAGAAGAAGAAAAAAAGAGTAATCCACTACAATTTGATGAATTTGACCTATACTTATGGATACAGTTGCTCAAAAGAGGGAACAAATCTTTACAGCGAAGATCATTCCCACCCCATAGGTACACAGGGTTAACAGGGATGAACAACTTAGACATTGGCTACTCAAATTGAGGGGGCTACAAAGCCAAGAAGTGACTAGCTTACAAACTTTCAAGAGGGAGCCTAGTTTCAGAGGGTGTGGGGGAAGGCAGAATCTCCACTGAGTGGTTTCCAACCTGTCTGGATGGAACTGATGAAAGGAGATGGGGATAAGACTCTGGTGGTTCAGTAGTGAATAATTGCTATCAGGACTGACTGTGAGGGTTTGGAAATGTAAAGGTAGGTGTTTTGTAACAAAAGGAGGGGAGTGATTGATTTTGCAGTTCAGGAGCAGAGGTCCCTGGAACCATCAAGGGAGAAGAGTGGAGTGCAGGACCCTATCCAGAGAAGCAATACGCCAGAGATGGAGGCAGAGAAGATGACATGGAGAGATGGAGAGGCTGGGGACTCTGGACTCAGGGAGGGAGAGGGGCTGTGTGCTGACGGCTGGAGGGCAGGCTTGCAGGGCATACCCTTTGGTTGTTTGATCATGCATGGAGGGGATTGCAATCATTGCAATAAAACAAAATACGATAGGATGAATGTAAAGCTAATGTTCTTCCAGATAAACCATCACTTAGTTCACAATAAAAACATTTTTAAAAAATGTAATTTACTAAGCTCTGTTAATTTTCTGATGGGTGGATTTAACATTTTAAAAGAAAAATAAATATTAAAAAAAAAAAAAAAGACAACCATAAATACAGAATTGAATGCATTTCCAGAAGATGATGTTTCCCCACTATTGTTGAATTGATTCTGATTTATAGTGACCCCATAGTACACAGTAGAACTACTCCAGAGGGTTCAGAGACTGTCAATCTTTACAGAAGCAAACTGCTTTCTCTCTCTCCCACAGAGCAACCAGTGCTTTCGGTTAACAGCCCAACACTTAACCCACTGCACCACAAGGGCTTCTTCCTAGTTTGGTTGTTGTTGTTGTTAAGTGTTGTCAAGTTGGTTCCAACTGATAGTGACTCTGTATAGGAGCAGCTGGTGGATTTGAACCACCAAACCATGGACCTTGTGGTTCGTAGTCTAGTGCAGAAGACGCTGAACAAACCAGTTTTTGCATCTGTGTTGTTTATCAACTTCCTACATGATCTATAAGGAGCTCTGGTGTCACATTGGTTAAGCGCTTGAAACATTAGTGTTCAAATCCATCCACTGACTCTGCAAGACAAAAACGTCGTGATCTGCTCCCATAAAGACTGTTGTTGTTAAATGCCATCGAGTCAGTTCCGACTTATACTGAACCATAATACAGGGTTTCCAAAGAGCAGCTGGTGGGTTTGAACCATCGACTTTATGGTTAGCAGTCCAGTGCTTATCCAACAGCGCCACCCTAGGACTCCCTCACAAAGATTATCACCTAGAAAGCTCTACAGGGCAGTTCTACTGAGTCGAAGTAACAACCACCTGAGCAAATGTCAATGTTTTCTTCCCTGAATGGATGAGGGAAAAGTGTTCAGTGAGAAAACAGCTTGGGCTGAACCTTAAGGAACTCTTTAAAATTGTCCAGATGAGAGCAGAATGAACCTGTAAAGCGGATTTAGAAAGGGCCATAAAAGAAAAGAGAAGGATAGAAGGCTCCTAAAGGGCTTCTCTGTGGAGCCTAATACCAGGTAAGGAGATGGCAGCTGACCGTGCCAGTGATGCCAGCTTTATTTTGAGCATAGTGCACACTGAAAAATGTCACTGGATTTGGTATTTTGGAGGACACTGGTGAGCTACCCAAGCCATTGTCAATGGTGTGATGACAGGGAGAGAGAATGAGATCTGAGCAAGAAGAGAAGAGAAGGGGGCAGATGGTGGGGAGAGGAGTCAAGGGTACCTGGAACCCCGTTAACAGTTTGGTTACAAAAAGGGGAGAGATAGTCATGTTGTTGTTATTGTTGTGAAGTGCCATCGAGTCGGTTCCGACCCATCGCGACCCTGTATAGGGTTTCCAAGGAGCAGCTGGAGAGCTTGAACCACTGACCTTGCAGTTCAAATGACTTTGCAGTCTGGTGCATTAACCCACAGTGCCACACCAGCACTCCGAGAGATGGTCTAGTATGAATTAAGAATGGCGTAAGGGATCAGTTAGAGTCCTGGGGTGGCGCTGTGGGCTAATACGTCAGACTGCAAAGTTGTTTGAACTGCAAGTTGAGTGGTTCAAGCCCACCAGCCGCTCCCCGGAAACCCTATACAGGGCCACAATGGGTCAGAATTGACTTGACAGCACTTAACAACAATAACAAGGGATCAGCTATAGGAGAGTTTGCTTTTTTATTGATAGTTTAAAGGTAGTTTTATTTTTCACTTTTTACTGTGAATGGGTGAAAGTTTTCAGAGCAGACCACTAGTCTTACATCCAACAATTCAAACAAACGCACATTGTCGCATGTCACTGACTGCAGTCCTTTATCCCACTTTTTGTTGTGTTTCTTGATCCCATCCCTCTCCTGTGTGCACAGTGAAGTTCTCCACAGAGTGTTCGAGGCTGTTGCCTTTTGGGATTAGCTCTCCAGGCTGGTCTCCTGGCATACACCTCTGGATGGGTTCAAACTGCCAGCCTTCTGTTAGTCAAATGCTTCACCATTGAAGCCGCCCAGGGATTCCTAGTGTG
Organism: Chrysochloris asiatica; assembly: GCF_000296735.1. Taxonomy (NCBI): domain Eukaryota; kingdom Metazoa; phylum Chordata; class Mammalia; order Afrosoricida; family Chrysochloridae; genus Chrysochloris; species Chrysochloris asiatica. Next base: position 4,732,783 of record NW_006408702.1, read on the forward strand.
GGGTGAGTTGTTGTTGTTGTTAAGTGTTGAGTGTTTCTGAGAACTGGCTGGTGGGTTTGAATTGCCAACCTTGTAGTTAGCAGTCCAGAGCTTATCCTAGCCTACAATGCTGCTTTAAAAACATGACTACAAGTTATTTGATACACTGCCCACTGAGAGACTGGAGTTATACCCCTCCCTTTATATCAAGCCTGCCTTGAAGATTGCTTCTGACCAATACCCAGTTGTGGGAATTCTGAGCGTAGGTCAGAAAGGAAGGACAAGTATTTCTCACCTGTTTCTCTTGGGACATTCACTCGGGGGAAGCCAGCTGCCCAATAATAAATCCAGTTACACTCAGAACTACTTCTAACTCATGATGCTGAGGACGTGGTCACATAGTGCTGCTGAGTTCACAACTGCCAGCCAGCAGCAACTGCCTGCAGCCATCCAACCAAGTCAATCCTCCAAGAGATGCTAGCCCTGGCCAACATCGGAAACAACCACATGTGATATCCCAAGCAAGAACTGCCCAAATGAGCGCCCCCCCCCCCCCAAATTCCTAATCCACAAAATCCTGAGCGAAATAAAATGGTTGGGTTGGTACTTAACACTACAAAGTTTTGGAATAAAGCACAACATTTTGTTTTTGTTAAGTGCTGTTGAATTGGCTGTGGCTCACAGTGACCCTGAAAAGGATTTCCAACGTTGTGAATCTTTGCAGGAGCAGAAAGCCTCAGCTATCTCTTGCATAGTGGCTGGTGGGCTTGAACTGCCGAGCTTGTTGTGGTTCGCAGTCCGGTGCTTACCCTACAGAGCCACCTCGCTCTCTTTGATGTGTTATGTGGTGTTGGTGTGCTGTGGAGTCGGTTCCGACTCATAGCAACCCTGTACAGGGTTTGCGAGGCTGAAAATCTTTACGGGAGCACAAAGCTTCATCGTTCTACCGCAGAACGGCTGGTAGTTTTGAACTCCTGACCTGGAGGTTAGCAGCCCGACTCGTAACCACTACACTACCAGAGCTCCTTAATGTGTTATGTAGCAACCGTAGATAGGACAATGACCAAAGAAGCACTTCCTGACTAGCTCTCTGATTTCTTCACTTTCAGTGCAAGGTGATTTCAGACCCAGGTGGTATTAGTCAGAATAGACTAAGTTATATGGGGATGAAATAACGAAGTCTTAAACTTCAGTAGCTTCAATCAACAAAAATGTACTTCCTGTTCCCAGAGTAGGCAAGATTTTATTCCATCTGTCAATCTTGTGACACCATCATCTCAGATTGATGCTTATCATTGTTATGTGTTGTGGAGTCGGTTCCGAGTCATAGCAACCCTGTAAAGGGTTTCCGAGGCTGTAAACCTTTACGGGAGCAGAAAGCCTCATCTTTCTCCCACGGAACAGCTGGTAGTTTCGAACTGCTGACTCAGAGGTTAGCAGCCTGATTTGTAACCGCTACATTACCAGTCCTGCCACAGAGGAAAAAAGAGTACTCGTTGCGCGGCTGTGAACTCTATATCCAGAGGGAGAGGGGCTGTGTGCTGACGACCGGGGCGCAGGCTTGCGGGGTGTACCATTTGGTTGGTTGATGATGTATGGAGGGGACTGTAACCATGGCAATGAAACAATATATGATAGAATGAATGTAAAGCTAATGTTCTCCCATGTAAACTATCACATAATTCATAATAAAAACTTGAAAAAAAAAAAAAAAGAGGAAAAGAGTAATCGTTACATCTTGTAGCATCCCTTTGTTCTGAAAACGATCATGCTATCTTGGCATTACCACTTTTGAAAAATAACCAAGTGTGTCACAGACCAGTGGCCTCTAACATCTATTTTTCTTTCTTCCTTGTAGTTACAGCAATCCAAATGTTTTGGCTAGGCACATTAGCTGCCTAGCTACAGACTCATCTCCCCGTGTCTTTTACAAACAAGTTTGCCGTGTGACCAAGCTCAGGTCAACGGGATACGAGCAAACACGGTCTGTGTAAATTCTATACCTCCACCTCCTTATAGGTACTTGCCTTTAATTCTCTCTGCCTTCCCTTCCCTCTAGCTGGCAAATGGTGATGCATGGAGCAATGCTATAAGCTATGTGTTATGGAGGTATAATTGCCCCATTAGTCTAGGGTAATGACAGAGAAAAGGAAACAGAAATAAATCTGGAGGCTTCTTGCGGAGCTTCTGCATTACATACGACTATAGGTGGAAGCCTGAACCACATCCAGATCTTCAGAGATGGGAAATTTCCACTTGAAAGGACAAGCAGTCCAGCCTGAAGCGGCTAGAAGAACAGAAGATATTTCTTGAAAGAAACACTGACTGGAAAAATACAAAACAATAGAGGCAAACTGACTGTTACTATAAGAACAAACAAGTTGCTCACCCAGGAGACATCAAGGCAAGTGGTCGGGTCCCGTCAGTGCAAACCCCCTTCAAAGACTAAGACTCAATGGGAATACACGCTGTGATTGGTGATCACATTCGTCACCGATAAGGAGAAGTGAGGGAAAAACAGCAATGAAGCGGTGAGCTAAGCCCTACAACGTTCAATAGACTCCTGTGAACCCGGGTGGAGACCTGGTTGGCCAGCAGGGTGGCAAAACCTGGGGACTCTTGGGCCCTGAGTCAGTGACATAGCCACAGAGGACTAGAGTGGAGAGTGAAGTATCCAGCTGATAAGAAGAGAGGGCATATGCACAAGAACACCCACACTTGCAGATAATACCCACTTGACCTGGCTTCAATGACTGGATGATCAGAGCTCAACCAGAAGAAGACAGAAGAGGAAAAAAAGAGTAATCTGATACAATTTGATGAACTTGACCTACACCTATGGATGCAGTAGCTCAAAAGAGGGAACAAGTCCTTACAGCAAGAATCATCCTCATCCCCTCCACACACAGAGTAGACAGGGATGGGCAACTTGGACATTGGCTACCCAAATTGGGGGGGCTACAAAGGTAAAAAGTGACTGGCATACAAGCTTTCAAGAGGGAACCTAGATCCAGAGGGCATGGAGGAAGGTAAAATCTCCAGTGAGTAGTATCCAATCTGTCTAGGCAGGGCTGATGAAATGAAATGCAGATAGGTCTCTTGTGATACAATAGTGAATAATTGTTATCTGGACTGCTTGTGAGGGTTGGAAATGTACAGGTAGACGTTTTATAGCAAGGAGGGGAGTGATTAACTTTTCAGTCTAGGAGCGGAGGTCCCTGGGACCATCAAGGGAGAAGAGCGGAGAGCGGGACCCTATCCAGAGAAGCAGTGATGCCTGAGATGGAGGCAGAGACGATGACGTGGAGAGATGGAGCAGCTGGGGACTTTAGACACAGAGAGGAAGAGGAGCTGTGTGCTGACGACCAAGGGGCAAGCTTGTAGTGTATATCCTTTGGTTGGTTGATGATGCATGGAAGGGATTGTAACCATGGCAATGAAACAATATACAATAGGATGAATGTAAAACTAATGTTCTCCCATGTAAACTATCACATAATTCACAATAAAACATTAAAAAAACCCAGAACATTGGGTTGGTTGGTGGTGCATCAAGTCAGGGCTCTGCATAGAGTTTCCGAGGTTATAAAATAAATAAATAATATAAAATAAATCTGTCTGTCTGTCTGTCTATATACCTACCTACCTATTTTTGCTAAGTCATTCACTGTTCTTGTTTGTAGAGTGGTTATGGGAGTTGTCAAGTAGAGTAAACCTCATTTCAAATCTATTAAACTCATATACATACACATTCTCATTTCCTCCCTTTAATCTCTACATTTGAATTACCTATAACATTACTGTACACTTCCACTTCCTTTAGTTAACTGAACTCCTCTCCCACATATCTAGCTTCCTTTGAAGGCATGAGCTCTCTTGAAGTAGAACACAGTATAGTATGGGAGAGAGAAGAGTGGAGTCAAAGGCAGCTACTGCTGCCTTTCATCCTAGGGGGTCTTAGACAAATGGCCAAGTCCACAAATAAAGACCTGGAGCCAAAAGTGGTGGTAGAGTACCGTGGAGCTAGTTCCCACTCACAGCAACCCTGTATAGCGTTTCCCAGGTGTAAATCTTTACGGGAGCAGAAAGCCTCATCTTTCTCCTTAAGCATGAAAAGAAACCTCCTACAAATGTGCATCTAACCATTCTCTGGTAGCATAGTGGTTACGAATTGGGCTGTGAACCACAAGGTCAGCAGTTTGAAACTACTAGCTGTTCTGCCGGAGAAAGGTGAGGCATTCTGCTCCCGTAAAAATTTACAGCCTTGGAAACCCTGTACAGGGTCACTATGAGTCAGAACCGACTCCACAGCACACAGCCACCACCACGCACCCACCATTCTTTGCTACTGAAAGGCTAAAGGCTAAATATTAGCTCCTGTTTAGCTCCTTGACCTAATGTCTTATATCTTTCCCACTTCAAATTTTAAACCCAGCCAATAAGATGTGACAGGAGTCCTTTTGTGGAGCTAGGGGCTCATGTGCTGGACTGCAAAGTGGGTTTCAACCACAAGGTTAGTGGTTCAAGCTCACCAGATGCTCCTTAGAAATCCTACAAGGTCACTGTGGGTTGGAACTGACTCTGTGGCACTTAACAACAACAACATGATAAAGGCCAAGTGCAGGTCATGTAATGAGTGAATGTACTTGAGTTGGCTCTTCTAGCCACAATCTTTGTAACTCCCACCACATAACTGGGTGGGAACAGACAAAAAGGGTTATGAAACTCTTAACATGGGGGTTTGTCAATTTTGCCTTTCCACTGGCTTTAAAATTAGTCACCTCAGAATCGGAAAGAACAAGGATTGGATCACATCACTTGAACCTTGGGATTCCTGTGCTGAATCTCTTCAATCCAGGAGACGGGGGCTGTGGAAGGGAGAAGCGTGCTGAAGAGGTGGAGAAGGTAGTAGCAGCAGAACCAAGAGCATAAGGTTGAGCACAGTTGCAGGCTCCTGGGCCCACTGAGCAAGTCTTCAGGCAAGAGACTCATTTGTGGGGTGGGTCACCTCCAGGCACTTAATCAAGGAAGCTAGGTGTGCTGACTCATGGAGCTAGAGCCAAGTGCCTTTGGGTTGCAGCGTCTGGCAGAGCAGCAGGCCCTTTGAGCATGTATCAGCAGTTCTAAAGGGGCTCTGTAACACGCCCAAGCAGGGCAGAGGCCAAGGGGTCACAGGGCTGAGAGGCCCCAGAGCAGACAGGCATGCCTGCAGGCACAAATGAGAAAAAGCTGTCTTAACCAAAGAACTCTCTCCAGGGTATTTCTGATCCTGACTTGTAAACTGGTTACTTCTCTAGTAAACCCCTTCATTGTGTGCTGTGTGAGTTCTGCGTTTCCATCACAATGACTCTCACCCTAGCAGAGAAGCTAAGTATGCAGAGGAGGGGACAGTTGGGATCAGAATTGGTAAAGCGTGAAGGGAGATGGCCTGTCTGGTCTCCGCCTTATAGGAATTGGTCAAGGGCTGGTGCTGATGGGAATTCTCCTCCACCTGCCTTGTGAAGTCAGAGGAGGACAGACATCACCCCACACCATTTGTGCAGAAACAAACCTGAGTTGATCCCTAGCCATGTCACCTACTTACTACTGTGACTGAATACATTAACACTTGTCAAACAAAGCTGACAGTGTTCTCATAAAGCAGTTATGAAAATTAAACAAAATGAACTTTACATATTGCCAGAAGACTCAGTAAATGTTAGACATTACGATGGTAACTCTATGCCTTTCCACGTGCTGTTTCCTCTACCTGGTATACCTTCCTCCTTTTGTCCACGGGTATCTCATTCACCTTCATTCTAACTCATGCCCTGTGATGTCTTTCCATCCCCTCAGCTGGTCCAGAGCAATCAATCTCTCCCCTTTTTGTGCTACTGCGAACACATTTCACTAATTCTACTGATGAGAGTCATTGTCTATTTAAACACCTTTCCCTCCTCACTGTGATGGTCCTTATCTTGCTCATTACTGAAGGCATGCATTGAGTGTAGTACACAGCATACCAATGTGTTTATAAAAGTAAACTGAATGGATCCCTGAAGTCACGCTACAATCAACCCCACTCTCTCGGGACCAGGAACAAGGCCAAAGTCTTAGCTATGTCTTTCTTTTCTTTCAGAATAATAATCTCATCAAGTTAATTTCAACTAAAGTATAATCAGTGTTACTAATACTACAAAAGTAATATCTGAACAGATAAGCTTTCTAGTGAGAATGTTCATGAATGTTTCTTCATGTTTTCTTCCAGGCATTGTTAACAGATACAATTCAGAGCATTTAATGAATCATAATCACTCATTGAAATGTATTCATTTTATAATAAGAAAAAAGTTATTTAAAGCAATTATGGAAATTATATACATATATTTTCTTACTTCGTTCTCCTAATTTCTTGTAATACGAAAAGTAGTTGATTCATTTGATAATTGTTCTCATTGTTGTTAAGTGCCATGGAGTCAGTTCTGACTCATAGCAACCCTGTATAGGGTTTCGGAGGAGTTTCTGGTGGATTTGAACCCTGACCTGGTAGATAGCAGTCCAGTGCTTATCCTATAGCGCCACACCAGAACGTCATCCTTTTATATTTGGGGTCGTATATTAATAAATGCTGTAGCAAAAGCTCAAATCAACATATCTGCCTATATAGTGGCAGCTGAATACAGACTTCAATGAAATACATGAATACAATTGTGAGGTTGGCCCAGGACCAGGCAGTGTTTCATTCTGTTGTGCGCAGGGTTGCTACGAGTCGGTATCAGCTTGATGGCACTTAACAACAACAACAACAGAAGGGAAAAAGGTACCTATGGATCCAGCTTGGGATAAGAATATTATTTTCATTCCCCTTAAAGAGTTAAACAGAAGTTGAGAGTGACAATATCGTCTTAAGAAACAAAAGATAAAATTTTGAATGAATGAAAACACCAAGCATTTCAATAATTGAAATACCTCAATGCAGACGTGATGTATTCCTCCAGCTTTGTTCTTCTGCAGAAAACCCGCAATCGGACTGTTACTGCCCAGGGGATGAAGCAGTTCCATCTTGGTATTCCCCAGGTTGACAAAAACAACAGATACTCCATGGTCAGGAAGAGGGACCACTTCACTGACCTGGGCCCCAAGGATATCCTTATAAAATGTTGACGCTTTTTCCAAGTCTGGCACTGCTATGGCGACGTGATTGAGTTGGCCCAGATTCCACACAGAATCGGATACTTTATACGATGACTGTGACATGGAAAACGTTCTTACTGCGGAAACTGGAGTTTGGAGTCTGAAAAAATTTCCTGCAAAAGTAAACAGCACCGATATAATTCTTTTGAGAATACACTTTCTAAAGTTACTTTTAAAAATAAAAATAAAGAAGTAACATGTGTAAAAACTATGTTCCATCACTTTATTCTGGGTAACAGTAGTCAGAAAAGAGAAAGATGTTCTGCTTTATTTTACATACATATCAGTTCTTTGTTTATTTTTAAATTAAAATAAAGTGAAATAAACAGAATTTATGTCAAAATCGCTACTCTGCTCAATCTATCTAAATAACTTTATCTGAAAGTAAAAAAACAAAGCAAAACCTAATTCTGAACTTCAATTAGATTCAGAAAAATGTTATTTTTCATAATTGTTGTTGTTGTTAAGCGCCGTCAAGTTGGTTCTAACTCATAGTGACCCAGTCTAGGGTTTCCGAGGAGTGAGTGGAGGGCTTGAATTGGTGACCTTGCGGTCCAGCGCATTATCTTGCAGCACCACAAAGGACTTCAGTGATGACATACATTCATTGGGATTAGTTGAAGGATACTGGCATATTGTTAAGAATTATCTGCTTCACAAAGTTTTATAAGATACTTTACAACAGCCTAGATTTAAGCCTGAGAGCAAGAAATTGTCTTTTTCCTACCAAAACCAATTTTGGCTCAGATTCTTGTGAGTTCATTGAAAACACAGCCATTCAGCATTTTTAATAATGTATTTTTCCAAATAATACCAGTTAAGGAAACGATCTAATGGTTAGGTAGATAAGTAAAGATTAAGAAGATATTTAGGGACGGGCAACTTAGACATTGGCTACTTAAAATGAGGGGGCGATAAAGGCACAAAGTGATTGGCTTGCAAGCTTTCAAGAGGGAGTTTAGTTTAAGAGTGTGGGGGCGAATATCGAGTCCCCACTGAATAGTTTTCATCTTGTCTACATAGGTCTGGTGAAAAGAGATGGGAATAAGATTCTTATGATTCAATAGTGAGTAATTATTATCATGACTAATTGCGACTGTCACAACTGTAAAGGTAGAAGTTTTGTAACAAAAACGGGAGAGTAGTTAATCTTACAGTCCAGAAACAAAATACCCTAGGACAATCAGGGGAGAAGAGCACAAATGGAATATGAGACTTTATCCAGAGAAGCAGCGACACCAGAGATGGAGGCAGAGAGGGAGCAGCTGAGGAATCTAGATTCATGGGTAGTGAAGAACTAAGAGCTGGCGGCAGCCAGGAGGCAGAATTGCAGAATGTGCCCTTTGGTGGTGTAAATTATTATACATGTGTGAGTGTTTGAAAAAAAAAAAAAAAAAAAAAGCTAAAGTGAATAGAGAGAAATACTGTTAACTGATGGTACATGGAGGGGATTATAATCACTGTAATGAAACAAGGTGTATGATTTCTTGAATGTAAAATTGATGATCTGCCCTGTGAACTTTCACTCAATTCACAAAAAAAATTTTTAAAAAAAAAGAGGATATTTAAAGTTATATGTATTTCTTCTAAGATCAGAATTTTATGGTTTCTTGTTATGATATTAAAGGATTAGAGGCAAAATCACTTCTGAATGCAAAGGAAACCCTTTCATGATTCAGTAAGTGAAAAGGGCTGTGTGTTCTGCTAATGTATCACTCTGCTTTGCTAGTCCCCAAAGTGCTGGACTTAGAATCATATTCTTCCCAGAATGAATACGATATACATATAAGGTCTAAATTCAATATTGTAAAACTACATGTCTTACGAAAATCTATGAAATAGCAAAACGAAGAAAAATACGTTAAACATTATGTTGCTGTCTCGTAGTAAAAAATGTTTTGAACGATACCTAGTATTTCAAGGAGCTCCACGGGGCAATCAGTTAGCACACAGCACTAATACGACAGCAAGAGCAAATGCCGTGGTTGTGAGTTTGAGTCTCACCTGGAGCATTTCCATTTAGGAGCTCTGGTACCGTAGTGGTTATAAGTAAGGCTGCTAACCTCAAGGTCAGCAGTTCAAAACTACCAGAAGTTCCGTGGGGGAAAGATGAGGCTTTCTGCTCCCGTTCAGATTTACAGCCTCGGAAACCCTGCACAGGGTCGCTATGAGTCGGAACTAACGCCACAGCACATGACCACCACCACCACCACCAGGATCACAAAGCTTCCACTAAAATAAAATTAAATGAAAATTGTAATTAAAGTGAGACTATTTTAATTAGCAATATTTTAACTAAGTTAAACAATAATCTTTATTGGTCAGTAGAAAGCAAAATTCAGACAAATATGGCCTTTTGTTAAGTTGGTCTATTTTAGTTGTTATTGAAACACTCAAAAAAGTCAACTGTCAGTAGTTTCACGTAGCCTAGTTCTCTGGACTCAATTTATTATCATGAAACCCAAGTGCATATCTAACCCTATATAACTTAAAGGATAGTCGCTTGAACCTACCCAAAAGTATCACAGAAGCCTAAAGATCTGCTTCTGCTAAGATTATTGCCGTTGTTGCTAAGTCAGCTCCAACTCATAGCGACCCTGTATAGGATTTTCAAAGAGCAGATGGTGGGTTTGAACTGCCAACCTTGTGGTTTGCAGTCCAGTGCTGATCCTACAGCACTACAGCCAAGAAAACTCTCTGAGCAGTTCTATTCTGGAACACATGGGGTAGTCATGAGTCACAAATAACTCAGGAGTGACTAGCACCAACACATAGGCATAAGGGGGCTTCAAAAAGTTCATGGAAAGATGAGATTGAAGGAGAAGGAGGAAGATGGCGGACAGGGCAGAAAGGCTGTGCAGGTTCTCTGTAGTAAGGATATGGAAAATCGGATGAGACAGATACAGAGGATGGTCCTGAAACTCTGAGCCCCATAGGAAGGGAGAGAAAAGTAGATTTGAGTGCTTACTGGGGGAGAGAATTGAATAGATGCAGCAAGAGAAGAAGGGATGGATGAGCAGCAGCCACCAACAGAACCTGCTGCAGCCATCTTGAGAGTACACGAACGGCTTTACAGATAAGAAAACATATTCGTGTTGCAGAAACCTACCTGTGGCTCATGCAGATAAAGGTGCGGTTTTCTGACCAGCATACAACTCCAGGGAATCTACTGCTTTCCAGGCCATTGGAGTCACTGGGAGATTGTGACTCCCAGGGAGGATACAACACAATACAATAACCCTACCATGGCAGGCTCTGATCCAAATCAGCAAAGCTGACGCTGGCCAGTCCTGGACAGGCTCTAACTATGAGAGGCGGTTGAACAGACATGTGTAGAGAAAAACGGGGGGCGGGGCAGAGGGAGAAAGAAAGGAAGGAAGGAAGATGGGTGATCTGTGTGGGCCAGCAGATGCAGCATGGCCATTTTGGACTTTCTCAGGCAGTTGTGAAGGCAAGAGGCCAGTAGGTGGCGCAGCACACCACTTCATTACAGAAAGACACGGACTTTCATTTTTCACTGTGTGGGCTGCTCTTCACTTGTTTGTTTTCCTTCTTCTTACATCACATGACAGGAGACAGCAACTTTATCCACACACCAAGCCACAGCCTTACCTTTTACAACCCCACCAACTGGACAAGAGTCAATACCAGCTGCTATCCACTAGAGCAGCAACTACGATCAACATTGGCTAAATCCACTCTGAATAAAACTGTATGAACAGCGAGCTCTCTGATCTTCTCTAAGCTCATCTCCTGATCACACCCACCAACAGGCAACTGTGAGCACCTAAGAATACAACAACATACATTCATCAACTTACTACAAAAACAATAACACTACAATGTATAGAAAAGCAACAGAAAATTTCTATTCACATGAAGAAACAAGACAGACTAGCTCAAACAAATGACCAACAGGCAGGACTCGAAATACTTTTGAGGAAGAAGAGGCACTGAAACTACCTGAAAAAGAATTCAGGAGAATGGTATTGAGGTACATCCAAACGTTTCATAGAGAGGTCAAGGAAAACAAAGAAGAATTCAAAAAAAGCACTATAGAAAAACTCAAATAAAATAGATAGAACACTGGAAACAATACAAAACCTGCAAACAGAAATCCAGAAGATCAATACTAGGATATCAGAAACGGAGAATACAAGTAGAGGACAAAGGAGTATAACTGAATCAATGGAAGCCAGAATAAGCAAGCTTGAAGAGAAATCTCTCAATACTCTTAAAATAGAAGAACAATCAGAAAAAAAAAAAAAGAAAGAAAAAAATCTGAAAAAATGCCTAAGATTCCTGTGGGACAAAACGAAGAGGAATAACCTATGGGTGATCAGAATTCCAGAACAGGAAGAGACAAAGAAAACCACAGAAAAGATAGTTAAGGACCTTCTGGAAGAAAATTTCCATAACATCATGGAAAATGAGAAGATAAGAATTCAAAGAGTTGAACAAACCCCAAACAGGATACACTCCAAAAGAAAATCACCAAGACATCTCATAATCAAAACTGTCCAAAATCAAAGGTAAGGAAAGAATTCTGGGTGCAGTTTTGGAAAAAACGAAATGATACTATCAAAGAAAGCCAATGAGATCAATCTCTGATTTCTCAGCAGAAACCACGTAGGCAATAAGGCAACAGGAAACACATACAAAACTCTGAAAGAAAAAAACTGCCAACCAAGAATCACATCCCAAGCAAAGCTGTCTCTCAAATGTGACGGTGAAATTAGGGCATTTCCTAATAAACAGAAATTAAAGGACTGTAAAAAACAAACCAACTTTACAAAAACGACTAAAGGGAGTCATTTGGACTAAGAACCAACAATAGACAGCTACCGGAGATTGACATGCGTGACAACACCACCTGAAATTCAGTCCAGATATGGAAGTGTTCAGAGTCGAACAAAACTACAGGACTGAAAATAGGAACTCAAAGACGTCAATGTATGATTGACAAAGACAAAGCGAAGGGAGGGAAAAGTATAGTTTCAGAATTCTAGGTGTTGAAAAGATTTCAAGATAAAACAGACTTTTAAAATAGGAGAAGAAATTAATAAAGTACAGTGTAACCTCAAAGAAACTTAATACATCTTCAATCAAATCAAGAAAGGAAAACCTATGAAGAGATTGTAAACATTGAAACTATGAAGAAATTGACAAGAAGAAACACACAAAAAATGAACTCATCACAGAATATATGGGACACAGAAACAATAGCATCACAAAACAAAAAACCACACACACAGCAAAATGACTGCAATCAATCCATGTTGTTGTTGTTAAGTTCTGTCAAGTCGGTTCCAACTCATAGTGACCCTATATAGGGTTTCCGTGAAGCGGGTGGTGGGTTTGAACTACCATCCTTGTGGTTCACAGTCCAGTACTGATGTTACAGCGCCACACCAGAAGTCAATTCATACCTATCTATAATTATGGTGAATGTCAATGGATTAAATGCACTAGCCAAAAGACAGAGACTACCAGATTAAAAAAATACGACCCTTCACTATGCTGTCTACAAGAGACACGCCTTTCACACAAAGACAAACATAGATTAAAAATTTTCATTGTTGTTAAGTGTCAGACAGTCGGCTCTGACTCATAGCGACCCTGCATAGGGTTTCTAAGGAGCGGCTGGTGAATTGGAATCATCAACCTTTCAGTTCAAACCGACCTTGTGGTCCAGTGCATCATCCCACAGCACTACACAAAGAAAAAAATATATCAAGTTAATGGCCATCAAAAACGAGCAAGAGTGGCAATATATCAATCTCTGATAAAATAAACTTCAAGGCAAAAACCGCATAAGAAACAAAGGAGGACGTTATTTTAGGATTAAAGGGTCAATTGAACAAGACGAGATAACCATAACAAATATCTACACTCCCAATGAAAGAGTCACAAAATATGTAAAGAAAACTCTAATAGAATTGAAGAAAGAAATAGATGACTCTACAATACACTATTTTCGATAAAAAGGACAGGACAACCAAAAAGAAACTCCACAAAGACACAGAGGAACTAAACAACACAATCAACTTGACCTTACAGATTTATACAGCGCACTCAACCCAACAGCAGCCCCATACTCCTCTTTTCCAGTGCACATGGAACATTCTTCAGAGCAGACCCTATGTTAGGCCACAAACCAAGCCTCAGCAAAAGTGTTTTAAATAAGTGCTGTTACCCAGTAGCTTTAAGCAGGGGGTTTTCGGTTCCAAGTATTGGATTTTATGTCCTTGATCTTCCTATAATTGATTTCTAATTTTATTTCTCATTTATTTACTTATCTTTAAACTTTTAAACTTTTTGAACTATTGTGAATTGAGTGACGGTTTACAGACAAAATGATCATCTGAACATTCCACAAATCATACAGTCTGTTTCATCTCCATAATTACAGTCCCTTCACCATCGGCATCTGATAGCTGGCAAATAAACAAAGCAAAATTCCTTCCCTCTCACCTGGTATTTTGAGCTACTATATCCATAAATATAGGTCAAGTGAATCAAATTGTAACAATTTACACTTGTTTCCTGTATCAAAAATTAGTTTTTTAAAAATCTTTCTCTAGTTCCGATCATCAAGCCATCGAAGCTTTGTCAAATGGGTACTATCTGCAAGTTTAGGCATTCTTGTTCATCTCCCCTCACTTCATATCAGCTGGCTGCTTCACTCTCAGCTCTAGCCCTCCATGGCTATGTCCTTGTCCATGAGCTTAGGAGTCCCTAGATCTCACCACACTTCAGACCAACCAGTCCTTCCTCTTCTCTCATCTCCCAGGTCAACGGGTGTCTATGGAATGTGGTCAAACTCAGCCCATGTCTTCAATGCTGCCTTTCCCCCACTTCCACTCACATGTAGACCTACGTGGTCGCCAGAGAGATAACATGCCTGCTCGTGTGTTCTCTTTGAGTTTCAGTCTTTGAGGGGGGTTTGTACTGAAAGGATTTGATTGCTTGCCTTGCTGATATCTAAAATTTATAAGAAACTATAAGACCTCTACAAGAAAAAGGAAAACCACCCTATTAAAAAATGGGAACTACACATGAACAGACACTTCACCAAGGAAGACATTCAGGCAGCCAATAACCATACGGAGACATGTTTAGCATTATAAGGTCATTAACATTATTGTTGCTGTTGTTAAGCGCCATTGAGTCAGTTTGGACCCATAGCGACCGTGAAGCGTGAGGAGCCGTTGGTTAGCTTGAACCATAAAACTTTTGGTTCAAATGGACTTTGCAGTCCAGCGCATTAACCCACAGCACCACACACATTAGCATTATAGAGATGCTAATCAGAACAATGAGATATCATCTCACACCAGCATTACCAGGGAAATTTAAAAAAACAAATACTGGCCAGGGTGTGGAGAGACTGAGACCCTCTTACATGGCTGGTGGGACTCAAAAATAGTTCCAGAGCTCTAGAAAAGGGTTTGGCGCTTCCTCAGAAAGTTGGGAATAGAGCTACCTTATGACCCAGCCATCCCTCTACTTGGCATATATCCACAAGCTATATGAGCCAGAACACAAGTAGATACATGCACACCAATGTTCAGTGCAGCACTATTCACAATAGCAAAGAGATGGAGACAGCCTAAGTGCCCATCAGTGGAAGAATGAATAAACAAACTTTGATACATACACACAATGGAATATTATGCTACCTTGAAGAATAATAAGGAAGTTGCAAGTCACTGCATAACATGGATGAACGTGAAGGATGTTACGCTGAGTGAAATTAGTCATACACAAAAGGACAAACATTGTATGAGACCATTATTGTAAAATCTTAAGAAAAGATTTCCAATCTAAAGGAAAAATTTGTTGCCGGTTACCAGTACTTGGAGGGAGGGGAGGGTAATTCACTAACTAGAGGACAGACACATATGAGTTCGGGTGTTGGTGAGGGTAATTTATAAGAAGGAAAGTGACAGAAGAATAACAAAGATAGGTGAAGACTTAGGAAGACATTCATGGACTAAAGGGGACAGGGAGTCCTGGTGTGGTGCTGTGGGTTAATGCGCTGGACTGCGAAGTCTGTTTGAACCACAGCGGTTCAAGCTCACCAGCAGCTCCTAGGAAAACCTATACAGGGTCACTATGGGTCGGAAACAACTCAACAACACTTAACAGCAACAACAAAGGGGATAGAGGAAAATAGTTATAGATACACAACTCTGGAACAGATACATGGATTGAGACTTAGCTGAATAGATAGAGATGGGATATAAATATCTAAGGGTCTGAAAGAGGATATATGTCCATGAGTCTTTACCTTTCTTGCATCTCTGAATGTGGTGGAGCATATAGCAGGCAAACAGTTGACAACTTCCTAGAGATTACCAAATACCTTCTGGTCGTGAGTTAATGGGCCTTGAGGCTCAGGACCAAAGTCTCAAGGGACACCAGTGTCAACTGGCAAAATATAATCTACAAAGACAATGTTCTTCTTTGGTGAGTAGCATCTGGGATCTTGAAAGCTCATGAGTGGCCATCTATTGGTGCAACTCTTCTTGTCGCCTTTGTGTGGAAGAAAGAAGACTGATGAAAATTGAGGAGGCTTGGGATCAGTTAGTTCACTGGACATATGGAACAGATGGACAGCAGTCGCCACACTCTGAGACCAGAACTAGATGGTGCCTGGCCACCACTACCAACTGCTCTGAAAGGGATCACATTAGAGTTTCCCAGATAGAGTAGGAGAAAATGTGGAACAAAACTCAAAATTATTAAAAACAAACAATGTCAGAAAGAGACTGGCGGAACCTGAGACTATAGCTCTCGACCACCTTTCAGGTCTGGAAGGGAACTCACCCTCTGCCCCAATTTTCAGCCACGCACTAAACAGGTCACAGGTTTATAGGGACAGGCAACAACATTAGCAAGGTACACACACCATAGATTTGACAATCATTCAAAATCAAAAGGACAACATTTTCCTAAGGGCAACGTGGGAAGGGATAGGAAGGTGGGTGGAATGCAAACAGAACCACAGGGAGGAGGTGGGGTAACTGTTGTTACAAGGGAGGGATTGGAATCATTGTGATGAACAAGTGTGTGATTTGCTGAATGTAAAGATGATGATCTGGTTTGTAAACCTTTGCTTAAGTCACAATAAAAAGTTAAAAAAAGAAAGAAAAAAGAATGCAACCAGGCAGAAAAAAAAAAAAAGGATCTTGAGATGTTTTTGACGATGAATGTGACATCATTCCTCTTCATTGTATCATTCCCGACATAGTAAACCCCATGATTATCCAATTTAAAATGTCCAATACCTGCGTGACATTGACATAGTAAATCCTATGATTATCCAATTCAAAATGTCCAATACCTGTCCATTTCAGCTCTCTTAGATATCTAATCTTTATATATTTCATTTCATTGTTGACAACTTCTAATTTTCCTAGATTTATACTTTATACAATCTATGTTCTGATTATTAATGGATGTTTACAGCAAATCAAGGTCCTGAAAAGATTTGCTCCGTTCATTTCCTTAGGTCAACTCTACTCTGAGGAGGCAGCTCCACCCCAGTTGCAGTTAGGGTGCCTTACAACTCAAGGGGCTCATCTTTTGACAGCATATTACATAATGTTCTGTTGCTATTTATAAGGTTTCAATGGTCAGCTATTCAGAAGTGGTCCCACTCTCTTCTGCTCTCTTAGTCTGGAAGCTCTGCTGAACTCTGTCCACTCTGACTGATGGTGCTGATATTTAAAACACAAGTATCACAATAACACAAGAGCCACCAGAGTATGGCAAGCTGACAGACAAGTTGTGGTACCCTTTTGTGGTTGTTGTTAAGTGCCGTTGAGTCGATTCCCATAGCGACCCAGCTGCTCCTCAGAAACCCTATACAGGGTTGCTATGAGTCGGAACCAGCTCCACCACAGCACTTAACAACACAAGTCCTAAATGGAAAAATATCTTATCTTGTGTTATTAACAATTCTTGTCCTGAAAAATCACCAAGTCTTGGATTCACCTTATTCAACATAAGGATGCCTTTTTGAAGCAGTGATAAGAAAAGAGCCTTGGAGATCTAAAACTCCCCATTTGGATGAATCCCCAGTGCACCCACAGAGAAAAAACTTCCTCCTCCTCCTCCTATATCATTTCACAACCAACAAGATGAAGTGAATATTGGTGGGTGTTTGCTTTTCCTCTTTTTCCTTTGCTTAAAGGTCAGTGTTTTTGTTAGATTCTCCAATCAGTTGTAAGGGTCAGTAAACTGACTGGTTTTAGGGTATTCTCCCTAGCCTGGAGGCTGACCCTTGGCTATACCCATTTATAATCATCATCTCGTACCTCCTCCAAAAGTTAGTCACTGATCAAAACAAACCTGCTTTTCAGGTTCAACTTTGATCTTCCTTCCATACAACTGACCAAGATATTCCACAAGTTTCTTGTTTTAAAAGCCCATAAAGTTTTGGTTCATGATTATTCCAATTATTCTAATTTCTATATACAAATCACTATAGAAATTGTGTGGGAAAATGTAGATCCTAAGCAATATATAAGTCTATGAATCGATGCTAATTTTACTAGATTGTTGTTGTTACTGTTAAGTGCCCTCAAGTTGGTTCCGACCCATATTAACCTTATTTAGCGTTTCCAAGGAGAGTAGCAGGTGAGCTTGAACCACCAACCCTGCAGTTCAAATGGCTTTGCAGTCTGGCGCATTAACCCACAGCGCCACACCGGGACTCCTTTAGTAGATTGTTGTTGTTGTTATGAAGTTCCATTGAGTAGGTTCCGACCCACAGTGACCCTGTGTAGGGTTTCCGAGGAGCAGCTGGTGAGCTTGAACCGCCGACCTTACAGTTCAAACATTAACCCACGGCGCCACACCAGGACTCCTTTAGTAGATTGTTGTTGTGTGCCGTGGAGTCGGTTCCGACTCATAGCGACCCTGTACAGGGTTTCCAAGGTTGTAAATCTTTACAGGAGCAGAACGGCTCATCTTTCTCCTGCAGAACAGCTGGTAGTTTCAAACTGCTGACCTTGCGGCTCACAGCCGGATTCGTAACCACTATGCTACCAGAGCGCCTTTAGTACATTAGCTACTTATAATCATCCTATTGGAGTCCTGGTGTGACGCTGTGGGTTAATATGCTGGGCTGTGAAGTCAGTTTGAATCACAAGGTCAGCAATTCAAGCTCACCAGCAGACCCTATAGAGGGTCACTATGGGTGGTAACCGACTCGATGGCACTTAACAACAAGTATTCTATTACTGACCCTTAGTTTTTGTACAATTTGTTTTTAACTTAATGAAAATTACCAATTACTGTATTATGCCCCCCAGTGAATGCATTTTTTGTATGGCAGATGTGTATTTCTTTTTATGGTGGACTTCAATTTGTTAAATAATTGGTGATAGTGGTGGGGGTGTGCCATGGTTCCTAGGCAGTAAATCTTTGCCGGAGCAGAAAGCCTCATCTTTCTCCCGCGGAACAGCGGGTAGTTTCCAACTGCTGACCTTGAGGTTAGCAGCCCAACTCGTAACCACTACACTACCAGAGCTCCTTAATTTAAATAATTGGTGGTGGTTATGTGCTGTGCAGTCAGTTCTGACTCACAGTGACCCTGCATAGGGCTCAGAGGTTATCAATCTTTACGGGAGCAGAAAGCCTCATTTTTTCTTCCGCAGAACAGCTGGTAGTATTGAACACTGTTAAAGTTAGCAGCCCGACTTGTAACCACTACACTACCAGTTGTTGTTGTTAAGTGCCGTCGAGTCGGTTCCGACCCATAGCGACCCTGTACAGGGTTTCTGAGGCTGTAAATCTTTACGGGAGCAGAAAGCCTCATCTTTCTCCCACAGAGCGGCTGGTAGTTTCGAACTGCTGACCTTAAGGTTCGCAGCCCGATTCGTAACCACTACGCTACCAGAGCTCCTTATAATTTACATAATTAGCATCCTATTAATAACTCTGTAGCTTGGGCCACTAATTGTGTTAGCGGATGGAGAAGGAGCAGACAATATAGTACTATAGGCACCCTTGGCGTTCCTTCAGATACTTACAGCGCCAGGCAGCTAACTGATGGAAGAGTGATGCTAAGTATTTCCACGTAACTACAGCCTGGACTCTTAATGCAACTCCTTTAGTCCATCACCTGAGTTGGGGACGGGCCTTTTTAAAAACTTCCACTCCATCATTTACAGGAGCTCTGGTAGCATAGTGTTTATGAGTTGGGCTGCTAACCTCAGAGTCAGCAGTTCAAAACCACCAGCTGTTCCGCAGGAGAAAGATGAGGCTTTCTGTAAAGATTTATAGCCTCAGAAACCCTGTACAGGGTGGCTATGAGTTGGAACTGACTCCACGGCACACCGCCACCACCACTGCATCATGTGTATCATTTGTAACAGCTGAATTAGAGACCTCAATCAGAAATTTACCATAATTATGGCTCAAATTGCTGACAAGGTTTCTGAGAGAATGGTAACTCAAAAAAAAAACCTCATGAGACTCTAACAACCACATTGCTTTGGTATTCTGCTAGCTCAAACAAGGTAGAGTATGTGCCACAGCCAACATATGTTATCAATGGCTGAGAATACCATAACTGTAGAACAAGATATTAATAAAATTAGATTCCAAGCCACCTTAACTTGTAACTATTTGAGTTACCTCATTTGTTTAGTTGGCTTCCACACGGATAAGACCTTGGATAGTATCAAAATGATACTACAGGGTGTCTCTGTCTAGTAAATATATTGCTAATAATGACAGTTAAACTTATAATGATATGCATAGAGAAATGTTCAAGCATGACAGCTCATGTATGTGGACACCACACAGATGTCCACCCTTCCTTATCCCAAACCCCCACCCACCCACTTGGCACAACTACACAAACTGTGATGACCCAGACCTGCCCCAGCCTCTAAGTTACCCATCAGTGCTGACTGTAAGCAAACACAGTACAAAATGTCACTCACAAAGAGAAGATGGCCAATGGTGGGCGCAGGATGTCTACTGGTAGTTACGATCAAGGACATTGAATTGTGTCTGCCTAAAATATGTGTCAACTTGGCCAGGTCATGATTCTCAGTGGTTTGGTAGTTAGGCAATGATACGGAAGTGGTTATGTGCTGTGGAGCTGCTTCTGACTCATAGCTACCCTACATAGTGTTTTTGAGGCTGTAAATCTTTACGGGAGTAGAAATCTTCATCTTTAACCCACAGAATGGCTGGTAGTTTCAAACTGCTGACCCTGAGGCTGGCAGCCTGACTCGTAACCACTACGCTACCACATTTTCAGTGACCTGTGATAAACTCCTGACAACTCTGAAACATCATGGAAAGCCACAAACGATGTGTAATATTATCACAGTCTCGATTTTAGATGTTTTAAATGCTAATTTGGTCTCATCACAGACCATGGTTTTAACCAGGAAGTGCACTGTTTACCCACAGTCTTTATTACGATCAGATGTTTGTTGTTGTTGTTGTTGATTCCAACTCACAGCAACCCAATACAGGGTTTCTGAGGAGCGGCTGGTGGGTTTGAACTACCAACCTAGCAGTTAGTAAGTAGTCCAGTGTTTGTTGTTCTACAGCGCCACACCAGGATTCACATCAGATGCTTAAAGACTCAGTTCTTGTTGTTAAGTGCTCTCAAGTCACCTCTAACTCATAGCGACCTGGTATAGGGTTTCTGAGGAGCAGCTGGTGGGTTTGAACTGCCAACCTTGTGGTTCGGAGTCTAATGCTGATCATACAACATCACACCAGATGTCCAATCTTGGTATATTCTTGGTATATCCTGACTACATGGCATTATATTATATTATTATAAATATCTGAAGTTCTTTGAAAATCAAGTTAATCATTATGTTTAAAGACACGTTTGCATCAGGCTTTTAAAATTGACTTTAAATGTTATTGTGAAGTAACCCTCGCCATTTCTAAGTTGTCCATTGGCTGAAGTTTTCACTTTGTTCACTTGCTGAAAACGGCCAAAATATTTCAACAAAAGACAAGACCATATCAAGTTTATAAAAAGGACTGTGAAAAATACTTTGAATGTGGATAGCATTCGACGGAATCAAGATTTCTAGAACTCTTGTGTAGAATCTGCTGTGTTAACACACAGTGATGGATGCAAAATCACTTGGACCAGAAATGAAATAAATAGGACTGAGGGGTCTAAAGGATTCTTAAAAGTTTTACGTGGGGATATTGCTGAAGAAATCATTTTCCTTTCTCCTAAACTATCTATTGAACAGGTTTGTTTATCTGTTGGATTTAATTGCACATCTGAACTGGTTCTGATTATGTTATTCCTATGTATTCCTATGTAATCCTGGTGTGGTACCGTGGGATAAAGCACGGGACAGCAACGTTGTATTGAACCACAGCGTCGGCGGTTCAAACTCACCAGCCGCTCCTTGGAAACTTTATATAGGGTCCCTATGAGTTGGAACCGACTCGACAGCACTTAACAACACCACAGTGTGTTTAAATGTAATTAATTAACCAACAAGGAAAATAGGAAATATGAAAGGAACATAAAGTTAAGACCAGAAAAGAAATTTTAAAAGGGATTAAAATCATTAGATGAGAAAAACACTTATCAAAGGATACTTTACATAAATTATTTAAACAGCTGATTCTCACATTAAAGGAAATAAAGGAAATAATCAGATGGGTTTAGAATAACTCTTGAATTAGAAATTTCTGTTGATAAACATATTAAGTTATGGAGACCACAGCTAGAGAAAAATTACCGTCTGAGCTATGACTTTACAAAATAACAGTTTGTACCATAATAGATAAGCATTGCTAGTTTTATCATAAAAATACAGTTTGAGGTCTGCAGAATGTAGTTGCTGCTGAGGTACCTGAAAAGCAGTTACTGACATTGCTTATAGATAAACGAACACCTCCTGAGATCTGTTAGGTCTAAGAGTCATGGTTTCCTGGGCCATTTCAGCCAACTGCTCTTCATGTTTCTTTGTCTGCCTCCTAGTTCATTATGTAATGTCTCGGGTCTGGAAAGCTTACAAGCAGCCATCCACATGGCCTCTGCTTGTCCCGAGCGGCAGCAGGACAGCAAGGAACAGACGGAACACAACTCCACATCTGATAACCTACTTGATCAGGAGCTTTGGGAACGTAGTGGTTATGAGTAGGGCTGCGAACCTCAAGGTCAGCAGTTTGAAACTACCAGCTGTTCCACAGGAGAAAAATGAGGCTTTCTTCTCCCATAAAGATTTACAGCCTCGGAAACCCTGTGCAAGGTCGCTGTGAGTCAGAACCAACTCCACAGCACATAAGAACCACCACCACCTAGTAGAATTGGATGGTGCCGGACTCCGGCTTCTGAGTGCTTCTGACCAAAGCTTCTAGAGCACAATCATGATCAAATAAGAGAAAATGAAAAATCATTTCAATTTTCCTTGAATCCAAATTTCTGGATCCAGAGAATTAGAGGGACTAGTATGGCGCTGTGGGCTAATGCGTCAGACTGCAAAGTCATTTGAACTGTAAGGTCGGTGGTTCAAGCTCACCAGCTGCTCTTTGCAAACCCTATACAGGGTCACTATGGGTCGGAATCGACTCGAAGGCACTCAACAGCAACAACACAGAGCATTTGTCCTCAGGTGTCCATTTTAACTATGAGCCTTTAAGGAATAAACTGTATTCCCAAAGTCACTTTCCATTCAAATCAAATCAAAGCGTGTCAAGCAACTTAGCTGAGATCCTTTTGTCTTAGGTATTTGTCTTGTTTGAAAAATGGCAATGATCTTCAGGAAACAACTGTGCCCAAGCCCAGACCACACAACTTTCTCACTAGCCTCTCTTTGGAGCAACTTCCCAATCCCTTCAGATTGATGCTTCTTGACTTGAATCACATCTACTCACAAGAAATGTATTCTGTCACACTATTAATTGGTATTTCGCTATACATTTAGATTTTGACAGCAGTAATAAAAAGACATATAAAAATACCTTTTCTCTAATTCTGAATCTTTATATTTTCAGCTTTTGATTTTATGTCTTAT
>NW_006408702.1:4761395-4782406 GCF_000296735.1 Chrysochloris asiatica
TGGGTCGGAATCGACTCTATGGCAACAAAGTACAGACTCATGGGTTAATCTCATTGTTGGAGTCACACCTCAATACTACTTTGAATTGTCTGTAATTGTACCTAATTAAACTATGAAATTAAACATACATAGTTGTTGTTAAGTGCCATTGAGTCGGTTCCGACCCATAGCAACCGTATATAGGGTTTCCGAGGAGCAGCTCGTGAGCTTGAACCGCCAACCTTGCAGTTCAAACAGCTTTGCCATCTGGCGCATTAACCCACAGCGCCACACCAGGAGTCCTAAGTAGGTATCTGAACCCTGCCTATCTGTCTTCATGGCCATAAAATAAAAACAATGCTAAGAATTCAGTCATTACTTTCTGTTTGTTTTGTTTAATCCTCATAACTTTTCTGGATCAGATACTAATATAGTCCCCATTTTAGAGATAAGGAAATTACGCCTTACAGATATTAAGGAATTTTCCACAAGGTCATAAGTGATAAGATTAACTTTACCCCTGGCTCTGTCTGACAAAAAAGCTGATGTTCTTAAACCATTATGTTCTCTCTTTTTCCTATGAAATTCTTTAACATTGTTTTGATTACTACTTTTAGTATTGATGGTGTATGTCTCATGAGAAATTTCTACTTTCTAAGACATAACTTTTTTGGTTTACAAGTTGTAAGTTTTTTAGTAAAGGATTTCCCACAACAGTATACAAACTAAGATGTTGTCTTATACTTTACCAAGGATAGGAAAGAGGGGAAAAAAGGAAGTAGTAATATCAAAATCTGCATATCACCTGTTAAGAGATTTATTTTAACAAGCTGTGCTCAGCCTGTTGTTTTATTTTTTTCATGTATTACCTTTTAAAGCTAATTAAATGCTGTGACAGTTAAATGTCTATTACTATTACTGTGTACATCACTTAGCCTTGGTGACTTGCCACTGCAGAAACCTATGAAATGTTGAGATTTGTAACAAAGACTAATCAGTAAAGACTTTGAGATGGAACTTCAAAGAATGGCTAAGGCTGTAAGTTTCAAACGATGAAACAGAGAGTGTACTTTCTAGGAAAGAAACACAACCTTAAAGGTTCAGCCCCTTGAACACTTTCTAAAGGTGCTAGCTAAACGTTCAGGACTAATTCTGGCCATTACCACTTGTCATTTTCTCCCTAACAATGACTCTCAGGTTACTGGAAACTGTAGTCTTCTGATGATAGGAAAAGGAGGGGAAAAAAAAAAAAAAAGTGGTGGATTACTCATAAACTTGCCTTTTTGTCATCCTGATTCTCTTTATTCTTTTTTTTTTTTTAAATGAAAATGGAGAGAACTCAGGAAACCGTCCAAATCCATCTACTTTGATCTATTTCCTGTTTGTACCCAAGATGATAAACATATTAGGGCCCGTGAGGAAAAAGAAAACAAAAAAGTACTCTTTTTGTAATCTTTACATGCCTGACCTTCATGTGTACACAGCAGGATACTGGAGAAGTTTGGAGGTCAGTATAAGTTTTTTGTTTGTTTGTATGTGTATGCAGTTTTTTGTTTTTTACAGGATTTGTCTTCCTTTTATTCAGTTTCTTTCATCCTCTGTTGGTGTGCTCTAAATACGTGGAAATCATTGTCCTCTTCTGGAGTTTCCCTGTGTCCCTGCCTTGCCTGTATTCTAGCCTACCTGGGCTCACATACAAAAGGGAGCAACAGCGGTGCTCATCTCAAAAAATAAGAAAATGCTCAAACCAACCCCAGGCGCTTATGGTCCTGGTGTGGGTATGTAGGATCACTAGACTACAAGGGCGATGTGAACCTCAAGGTGGCGGTTCAAATCCACCAGCCGCTTCACGAAAACCCTAAAACAGGGTCGCCATGTGTCGGAACCCACTTGAAGGCACTTGGCAACAACAAACCTAAAGCCGAAAGTGCCCTGGCAACTTAGTGGGTTACTGTAGGGCTGCTAGCTCAGCAGTTCGAATCCACCAGCGGCTCTAAACCCCATGAGTCCCCAACCTCCTTCCTGGAGGTGCTGACAGCGGCCCATAATGCGCTTCCAGGGACCCCCATAATCCACTTACATAGTGGGTTCCGAATCATAAGGACTCTAGGTATTTCCAAGGCTGTCGATCTCCATGCGGCCAGTGTGTATTAAACAAACAGGGCCTGGGCCTCGCTGCCTCCCGGCTCCTTCCCATCCCTCTCCGCCAAGTATTCACCTAGGGCGCTCGAAGTCGCCGCGGCCGCCGCAGCCAGGAGCACGCGCGCCATTTCGGGAACTGCGAGCACCGGATCCCCGAAGTGCGGAGTTGGGCGAGATCAGAAGCCTAGAAAGCGCAGCAACCTGCAGAGACCGTTCTACCAGCGCTCGCCAGGGCCCGCGAAGCTAGGGGCCGAGGGGCGGAGCTAGGGGGCGGGCCGAGGGGGCGGGACACGCGTGGTGTGGGTGTGGCCAAAGTTGTTCCTTTCCCGAGTCCTTCAATATGGTTTCTGCGATGTTTTATTAAAGTGTGGCGCTGTAGGTCACTATACTACAAGAGCGATTTGAACCTCAAGGTCGGCGGTTTAAACTCCCCAGCTCCTCGGAAACCCTACAAAGGGACCGACTCGACGGCACTTAACAACACCAACATATAGGCTAGGGGAAAACTAACAACTATTTTGTTGTTAAGTGCCATCGAGTCAGTTCCGACCCATAGCGACCTTGTGTAGTGTTTCCGAGGAGCAGCTGGTGAGCTTGAACCACCGATCTTGCAGTTCAAACGGCTTTGCAGTCTGGCGCATTAACCCACAGCGCCACACCAGGACTGTATCTGAAATGGAAACTCAATGCAAATTCCTGCCACCCTTGTGGCTTCCTCAGGGATCCAAACACAAAGTTTGGAGAGATCAAAGATGCAACCCGTTGTTATTTTTCTGTTGCCCGCTCCGCCTCTTTGCTCGAGCCCAATGCAAAGTCTCGCCTGCGATTGGCTGTGGCTTGGGGGTGTGTCCTGAATCTGTGCGCCGCGGAACCATTGTCTCCGGTTCTAGGTTCCACACGCCCGTCTTTGCAGCTGCGCTTCCGGTTGGTGTCTGCCTTTACATGCGGCGCCTTGTCTTCAGCTGTTGGCAACGATGGCTCGGCGGGTCGGGCGTCGGCAAACCTTGGATGGGTGTTTGCGAGAAATCAGTAAAGCCACTCATCAGCCCGAGTGCTTTCTCACGTAAGTGCGCAGAGCCGGAGCTCTAAATGCGTCCCCGGTGTCACGAGGGCCCCAGGCCAGTTTTGGACTTGGGGAAATGTAGATCACGTTCCCCCAAATTGCAGATCAATCTTATGCTCCCTTAATCTGGTTTTTAAAATTTGTCCAAAGCTTTACAATGCAGAAGTCCCAGTAGTAGGATGAGTTATTAACGCCCAGACTTCCCGTAAGGCTTTTTCTCTCACCCCTGAACTTTGCCTCTGTTGGTCCTTTTTCCTCCCAAGTCACCGAGAGCTTACCCATCATCCTATTTTATTGAGAGTGGTAATTTATCGGTTGTCTAGCCACAACTAAACTTCCTGATATTTAGGATGTTTTTAATCTTTTCCCAACACAAACTCTTATGTGTCTGTTTTCTTGAAGGGTTTCAAATAATGATCTATGAAATCTAACTCCGTTTCTCTCCCTCGAGTTCCAGATTTACAGCAACTACAGCCACATGCGCTCAACATCTTAAATTCAGTATATACAAAATAGAATTGTTTCTGCTCACCCTTTCCCTTTGCTGAACTCCCTTCCCCACACACAATCCCCCATCCAAGCCTTCCCCGTTACCCCAAACTCGGGTCCAATTCCCTGGAACAATTGAGGTCAGCTAATAACACCACCAGGCAAAGCACAGAATGAGATTACAGACCTTTCTGTTTATTAGAAACTGACTAGTTAGGTGCCATCGAATCAGTTCGAACTTATGCACAACAGAATGAAACACTGACTGGTTTTGCACCATCCTCACAATTATTGTTAAGCTTGAGCCCATTTTTGTTGCCATTCTGCCCCTCTATCATGTTGAGGGTCTTCCTCATTTTCACTGACCCTCCACTTTTACCTAGCATGGCATCCTTTTCCTGGGACTGGTCCCTGATCGTATGTCCAAAGTATGTGAGACCAAGTCTGTGAGGCCATCTGGCCTCTAAGGAGCATCCAACTGTACTTTATTCCAACACAGATTTGCTTCTTCTGGCAGACCATGGTACTTTTCTCCAACACCCTAACTCAAATGTAGTAATTCTGCTACACTCTTCCTTATTCACTGTTCAACTTTCACATGCATATGAGGTTATTGAAAATATCATGGCTTGTATTGGGTACACCTTAGACCTCAAAATCTTTGCTCTTGAACACTTTAAAGAGGACTTATACAGCATATTTGCATATGATTTGCTGACTGCTGCTTCCATGATTGTTGATAATGGATCCACACAAAATAAAGTCTTCTTTTGATGCTTTCTGCACCATTCAGTATTTTCCCCATATTTTGTAGTTGTTAAGTGCCATCGAGTCGATTCTGACCCATAGCGACCCTGTACAGGGTTTCCAGGGAACAGCTGGGCTATCAAAGAGATTGTCCGATGATTTTTACATTCCGTTGCGTCACCTTGAACTGCATTTTGCATTCCGTTGGTGATCTTGAACTGCCAATTTTGCAGTTCATATGACTTTGCAGTCTGGCGCATTAACCCACAGCACCAAACAATAGAATCCTGAAATATTTGAAGTTAAGGTTTGATTTTTTTTCTTCACTTCTTTCAGCTTGAGAAATGCTGAGAGTGTTCTTCCATTTTAGTTTTCTAACTCCTGGTCTTTGCACATTTCATTATAATACTTGACTTTGTCTTCTCGAGCTGTTGTTTGAAATTTTCTGTACAAATCTTTTGTCGACTCATTTCTTCAATTAGCTCTAGCATCTCTATTCTGGAGAGCAAGTTTCAGAGTCTCTTCTGACATTCATTTTGGTCTTTTCCTTTTTTCTTGTCTTCTCAATGACCTTTTGCTTTCTTCTTGGTGTCATCCCATAACTCTTCTTGTCTATGGTCATTAGTGGGTTTTGGGGGGGATTTGTTCTTAATTTATTTTATTTTTTTTAAATATATCTTTTTTGTGTCACATGAGTGCTATTCCCATCTTATTTCATCAGTCTCGCCCTGACAGATTGGATACTACTCAGTGGAAATTCTATCTTCCTCTGCGCCCTCTGGATCTAGGCTCCCTCTTGAAAGCTTATAAGCCAGTCACTTCTTGCTTTTTTAGACCCCCATTATGGGTAGCCAATGTCCATGTTGCCCATCCCTGTCTACTCTGTGTATGCAGGCAGTGGGAATGATCCTTGCTGTAAAGATTTGTTCCCTCTTTTGAGCTACTGCATCCATAGGTGTAGGTCAACTTCATCAAATTGTATCAGATTACTCTTTTTTTTCCTCTTCTTTCTTCTTCTAGTTGAGCTCTGATCATCCAGTTCATCAAATTGTATCAGATTACTCTTTTTTTCCTCTTCTTTCTTCTTCTAGTTGAGCTCTGATCATCCAGTCATTGAAGCCAGGTCAAGTGAATATTATCTGCAAGTGTGGGTGTTCTTGTGCATATGCCCTGTCTTCTTATCACCTGGTTGCTTCACTCTCCACTCTAGTCCTCTGTGGCTATGTCACTGACTCTGGGCACAGGAATCCCCAGGTCTTGCCACACTGCTGGCCAACCGGCTCTCCACCCGTTTTCACAGGAGTCTATTGAACATGGTTGAACTTAGTTCACAGCTTCATTGCTGTTTTGCTTTTTTTTTAATGTTTTATTGTGAATTATGTGATAGTTTACATGGGAGAACATTAATTTTACATTCATCCTAGCGCATATCGTTTCATTGCCATGGTTACTGAATTCTGCAAACTCAATGATTTGTTCATTTCAAATACCTTTTTTTAGACAGCATAAGAGACACATGAACCTTACTAGTTGGAATACATAGAAATCAAATTGACTACATCTGTGGAAAGAGGCAATGGAAAAGCTCCATATCAAAGACACTCTCTTTGATATCCCATGCGAGTAAAGTTTTACTAAAGGTAATACAGAAACGGCTGCAAGCATACATTGACAGAGAACTTCCAGAGGTTCAAGCCGGATTCAGAAGAGGCTGTGGAATGAGGGATATCATTGCTGATGTTTGATGGATCTTGGCTGAAACCAGAGAATATCAGAAAGATGTTTACCTTTGCTTTATTGACTACACAAAGGCTTTTTGTTTTTGTCGGTTTAATTGATTATTGTTTGACATCCAGTGACACTGACACAGCCCGCCGGCCCAGGTGAGCCTGACCTGTCCAATAAAATACAGTACGAGGAGTGGATACACAAATGCTTTTGATTGTGTGGATCATGACAAGCTATGGACAACATTGCGAAGTATGAGTATTCTGGAACATTTCATTGTGTTCATGAGGAAAATGTATGTGGACCAAGAGGCAGTTGTTCGAACAGAACATGGGAACACTGAATGGTTTAATTTTAAGAAAGATGTGCAACAAGGTTGTATTCTTTCACCATACTTGTTCAACCTGTATGCTGAGCAAATAATCCGAGAAGCTGGGTTTTATGAAGAAAAATGTGGCATCAGGATTGGAGGAAGATTCATTAACAACCTGCGATATGCAGATTATACAATCTTGTTGCTGAAAGTGGAAAGGACTTAAAACATTTACTGATGAAGATCAAAGACCACAGCCTTCTGTCTGTATTACATCTCAATGTAAAGAAAACAAAAATCTTCACCACTGGACCAATTAACAACATTTTATCAACAGAGAAAAGATTGAAGTTGTCAAGGACTTCATTCTTCTTGGATTGACTATCAACACTCAGGGAAGCAGCAGTCAAGAAATCAAAGGTCGTATTGCATTAGGCAAATCTGCTGCACAAGACCTCTTTAAATAGTTGAAGAGCAAAGATGTCAGCTTGAGGACTAAGGTGTGCCTGACCCAAGCCATGGTATTTTCAATAACCTTATATGCATGCGAAAGCTGGACAGTAAATAAGGAAGACTGTCAAAGAATTGACGATTTAAGTTATGGTGTTAGAGGAGAATATTGAAAGTGCAATGGTCTGCCAAAGGAACCAGCAGATCTGTTTTGGAAGAAGTGCAGCTAGAGTGCTCCTTGGAGGCCAGAATGGCAAAACTTCATCTCTTATACTTTGAACATATTGTCAGGAGGGTCCAGTCATTGGAGAAGGATACCATTTTTGGTAAGGTGTAGGGTCAATGAAAAAGAGGAAGACCCCAGTGAAATGGATTGGCCAAGTGGCAGCATCGATGGAGTCAACCGTGGCAACAGTAGTGAGGTTAGCCCAGGATCAGGCATTGTTTTGTTCTGCTGTGCATAAGGTCGCTATGAGTCGGTACCGACTCGATGGTACCTAACTACAACAATTAGTTATAGGCAGAAGATGTTTAATTCATTAAATCTGTTCTGGAGCTGCTCTCTAAATTCACGGGGGAATTTGCTCAGGATCAAATTTTTGCTCTTATGGACTTATTTTTCATTTTTTCAGCTTCAGTCTGAAGAAATTCATGGTCTGTTCCTCAGTCTGCCCTTGGCCTTGTTTTTTGTGATGATCTGAAGCGTTTCCACCTTTCCACAGATTTAGTCCATTTGATTTCTGTGTTTGCCATCTGATGTGGCCCATGTGCATAGTCCTCTTTTATGTTGTTTTAAAAAAAAGGTATTTGCTTGTCAAGTCATTGGTCTTGCAAAATGCTATCATGTGATCACCAGTGTCGTTTCTGTCACCAAAGCTGTATTTTCTAATTACTGATCCTTACTCTTTGCTTCCAACCATTGCATTCCAATCACCAGTAATTTTCACTACATCTTGATTGCATGTTTAATCAATTTCAGACTGACGAAGTTAGTAGACTCTTCAGTTTCATCATCCCTGGCTTTAGAGGTTCATGCACATTTTTGAATAATAGTGGTATTAACTTATTTTTCATATAGAGGTATGGATATTATCGTCTCACAGACAGTACTGTATTCAAGATAGATCATGAAATATTCTTTTTGTTGATAAATGCAATACCATTCATCTTCAATATGTCATTCCCGCACAGTAAACAACATGAATGTCAAACTCTAACTGGCCAATACCAGTCCAATTCAGCTCACTAATGCCTAGGATATCAGTCTTTATGTGTTCCATTTCATTCTAACAGCGTCCACTTTTCTTTGATTCATACTTTGTGCACTCCATCTTGCGAGTAGCACCATCAGCAAATGAAGGTACCGAGAGTTTTACTCCATTCACGTCATCCCAGTCAACTCTACTTTGAGGAGGCAGCTCTTCCCCAGTCGCATTTTGAGTGACTTTCAACCTGAGGGGCTCATCTTCCAGCACTGGATCTGACAATATTCTGGTGCTCTTCATCCTGTTTCAGTATTCAATACTCTGGTGTTATCTGACAATGTTCACTGCTATTCATAAAGTTTTCAGTGGCTAAACATTCAGAAGTGCTTTGCCTCTCCTTGTTAGTCTTGCTTAGACTGAAAGCTCAGCTGAAACCTGTCCACCACGAGTGACCCTGTGCTGGTATTTAAGATACTGGTGGCATCGCTTCCAGCATTTCAGCAACATACTGACAAATGAGGGCTGGCTCAGGCGGGAAATCCCACAGCAACAAGCTGGGTTTTAATCGGTGTTCACATTGCTTCGGCTGACACGAGACTCTTAACAACATGGGGTACGTATCCAAGCACGTGATCTTACATTCTGCCGAGTACATGGTTCACAAGAAACTTGGTAAGTGCTGCTGAGTTGATTCCGATTCATAGCGACCCTGTATAGGGTGTCCAAGGAGCAGCGCTTATGATTAGTAGTCCAATGTTTATTGTACAGTGCCACCCCAGGATTGCACAAGAAAGGTACAAGAGCACAGAAGGAGCAAAACGAACTCTGGTTTACTGGCCCAGTGCCTGTATGTCCAGATGGCTATTCCTTAGAAGTTATTCAAACAAGGGTCCCAGTCTCCAGACATTCATAGGCAACCTAAGTAGTTACAATGCACATTTAAGAAACAAGAGCTGTGGGGAGAAGTGTAGAGTATGCTTTCAGTCAGTGCTTGCTTGCTTGTATTTTATTGTTAGCTAAGCAACCTATTTGTGCTCTCATTCCCACTCAGTTAGTGGCACCTCTAACTTTCTAGTTGCTCAAGCAAATACCTATTCTTCTTTGCTGTCTTCCTTTTCTCCCAATTCTGTAGCTTTGTTATTGTTAGGTGCCATCGAGTCGATACCGACTCAGCAACCTTGTGCACAACAGAACGAAACACTGCCCAGTCCTGGGCCAACCACGCTTGAGCCCATTGCTGCCACTTTGCCAATTGCCAATCCATCACATTGGGGGTCTTCCTCTTTTTCTCTGACTCTCCACCTTACCAAACATGATTTCCTTCTCCAGCGACTGGTCCCTCCTGACAATATATCCGAAGTAAGAGAGACGAAGCTTAGCCATCCTGGCCTCCAAGGAGCACTCTGGTT
Source organism: Chrysochloris asiatica (assembly GCF_000296735.1). Taxonomy (NCBI): domain Eukaryota; kingdom Metazoa; phylum Chordata; class Mammalia; order Afrosoricida; family Chrysochloridae; genus Chrysochloris; species Chrysochloris asiatica. The sequence goes on from NW_006408702.1 coordinate 4,770,921, forward strand.
GCACTTCTTCCAATACAGATCTGTTGATTCTTTTGGCAGTCCATGGCACTTTCAGTATTCTCCTCCAACACCACAACTCAAAGCCATCAATTCTTCTGCGGTGTTTCTTATTCACTGTCCAGCTTTCAAATGCCTATGAGGTTATTGATTTGCTTACTCATTAGCAAATCCTGTAAGTTCAAGCTCCAAACTATGTTTTGGGTATGACGATTTCTCAGTATCTCTACTGCTGTAACTCAGGCCCAAGCCAACATCATCCCTGGCCTGGGCCTTCACATCAACCTCCTAATTTTTCTATGTTTGTTGTTTGTCCTCCATAGGCCATCATTCCTACAGCAAATCATACCTTGCCGTTTTATTTCCCTGCTTAGTGACCTCTCTACACTTTAAATTCTTGCCAACTTTTACCTGTGAATTATTGGCTCCCACCTACCCACCCAGCCTCGTTCCAAGTCCACTGGCTTTTGTGTTTCTCAAGCTCACCAAATATTTCCTTCTAAGGGAGTTTGTTCTTGCTGTTTCATCTGCCTGGGGTACATGTTTCCAGATCTTTGCAAGGCTGTCTTTCCATCTGTAGATATCATCTCGGGTCTCACCTTAGAAAGCTCATCCCTGACTCTTTAGCTAAAGCAGATGTGGTCATTGAGGGAAGGAAGAAGAGTTGGGCCTTTCATTTAGAATGTTGTGAAAACATCAATCTCGTTTTTCTCTCTCCCTCCCATACTAGGATTCAAGATGGATTGGCATCAAAATTTACCTCATTAACAAAAGCACTTTATGACTTTCATAAGATATTAGAGGATGGGAGTATCCATGGGAGTCCTTTGAAAAAACTAGAAATTAACCATTTTGATGATGAGCAGATATGGCAACAACTGGAATTGCAAAATGAACCAATTTTACAGTACTTCCAGAATGCAGTTAGCAAAGCAGTGAAAGACGAGGAGGACCTCAGTCTTCTCCCAGAGGCTGAAGAGCCAGAACTTAAAGAGGGCAGTTCAGAGATGGAGTCTGATAGGGAAGAGGATCTAGAGCAAGACTTGGAGGAAGGAGCCTCGTCAGATCTTAATGGTGATCAGCTCGAACGACAAGAGAGCAGGAAACACCTGAGCAAACTCGATCCTGGGAGTAGTCCAGACTTCAGCGATGACGATTCAGACTGTAACTTTGATATTAACAAATTGGAACAGCAGACCAAGGCGCAAAACAAAGTGGTGCCTCGGAAACCCAGAGAAAAGTCGATAGTAGACGATAAATTCTTCAAACTCGCCGAAATGGAAACCTTCTTAGAAAACATAGAAAAAGAAGAGGAAAAGAAAGGTGGTGAGGAGGAAGAGGAAGATATAAATTTTTTTGAAGATATTGATTCTGCTGAAGAGGATGAAGCACTGTTTGGAAGTCAGAAACCTAAGGTACAGGTTTAGTGAGACAATACTTCTTTCAAAATTAGACTCCGGTCTTATTCTCTAGGATAGTTTTAAAGCATGCCAAATTCATCAGGACATAAGTGAGTTACTTAAATGGGGAAAAAAATACTCACTGGAAAATTAACTGAAGGTCTTGTTTTCTTACCACAAAACACTTCACTTGTTATGTAGCTTAAGAACCATAACCATGTGTTACAGATATCCTGAATTTTCCCTCAAACATGTCTTTTGATCATTTATATACTTTGAATCAGGGCTATTTTATAGATGTTTGTAGTTGGAAGATTTAAGATGTTATTAATTATAAATGAGTCTGCACTTCTATATAGTTATAGTTCTTATGGTTTTATGGTGGTGTTATTTATTATTATGGTAGTTGCCAATTTTCCCTAATAGCTGTTTTTGTTGTTGTTATGTGTCGTCTATTTGGTTCTGACTCATAGCAACCCTACATAGGGTTTCCGAAGAGCGGCTGGTGAGCTTGACCCACTGACCTTGCAGAGTTTGTGTTAAAAGAGCAGTGTAAATATATAATATGTATACATACATAAAGAAGCTCATTTTAATGTCTTTCTATCCTTAATTGAAAGCTTTTTTTTTTTTCCAGTCAGATGAAAGTTCCAGAAACCTGAAATACAAAGATTTCTTTGACCCAGTTGAAAGTGATGAAGACCTAGCAAGTGACCATGATGAGCAGAGTTCAGATGAAGAAGGGGACGTATTTGAAATGTGAGTGATTTGAATCGTCATTTACACTCTTAGCTGAAGCAGTCCCGCCACGTGGGTGTGCTCAGAATTCTCAAATGTGTTCATTAGGATTCTTTAAGATGGAATAGTCTCAAGATGGCCGGAATAAAGTCTCTGGAATAATGAAGTAACTTTGGAACTTCTCAAACTTTGTTAAATGTTTGGGTACATTAAACATACAAAAGGACTTAGTACTGGAAAATTGTTATTTTCTTAATGAAAAGTAATATATTTCCTGTCATAAGTGGTGTTTGTTTTATGTAACAGGATGGAAGATAGTGACCTTGAAGAAAGTGAAGGTGGTAAACAGCATGAAGATTTGAAACGTGTGACCTTTGCTTTGCCAGAAGATGAAGAAATTAAACATATGAAAGACGTAAAGAAAGATGCTGATGATGTTAAATCATCTTTTGAAAAAAGACAGGAAAAGGTAACTGATGAAGAATTTAAGGACTGTTTTATGTGTTTACCACAGCTGTGAGTAAAGACTCACAGACTACTAACTAACCTACCCTTTGTTATTTTTGCCTTCAATAAAGAGAAATTTATTCTCTCACACTTTAGGAGGCTTGGAGTCCAAATTCACAGTGCTGACTTTCTTTCCTTAATCAGCTCTGGGGAATGGTCTTGTAGTCCTTGGAAATTAGCATGTGACTTGACATCAATCTTCCCCCTGGATCTAGGAACTTCACATGACTAGGACCCCAAGTCCACAGGACACATTTCACTTCCAGCTCGTCTTTGTTGGTGGTGGTCAGTCCCTCTGAATTCTGTTAGCTTAATTTCTTTTATACCTCAAAAGATACATATCTCAAGATACAACCTCATCCTGTAGATTGCATGCAGCCTCATTAACATCGTCAAAGTGAGGATTTACAACACAAAGGATAATTCCATCAGATCAAAGCAGATCCTATCATGGGGAATGATTATATCATTACTTACCTGCCACATTGCATCATTACATAAGTGTCAAGCCACTGAGAATAGTGGCCCAGCCAAGCTGACACATATTTGGGGGGAACACAATTCAATCCATAACAGATGCTAAAGGGATAGCCCAGGAAGACAGCTAGGCAGCAGGCATAAGTAAACAGCCAGGTCAGCTAGGAGTAGCTCAGTGGAAACCTCAGGGAAATGTGTTTTGGGGGAGCACAATTCAATCTGAACCAGTGGGCTTGACTTCCTTTGAAAGTGGCACATTCATTCTGTCTTGTTTATGGCTTAGGGCTCCAAACCATGGGGTCCCATTTGAATGGCGCCTCATCGACTCTTCCCAGGCCACTAGGTGTCTCGTCCCTCTCCTCCAGGTGTCTAACCTACCTTTTCTTGATAAAACTGTTAGACATCTTTTTCTGTTTTAGTTCAAGAATCCTGCTACTCTCCAAAAAGCCCATGGAAAGAGCCAGTAATTGGCAGAAAACAGTGCCTGCCTTTCCCAGCCTGTGGCTTTCAATTTAGGGCCCATGTTTAAAAACTCTGTTCTTCTGTCTCTGGTGTCTCTCTTGAGTGCTTGTCCTGTGAGCCTCTCCTGTTTGTTTCAGCTTCTCTGTTAGATACTGCCTGTCGCTTTAAGATTCTCTGCAGGTGACTTCTGGGAACCCCACATAGCTTGAATTTTCATTCATACCATCTCAAGGACGTCTTCCACAGCAGATAACAATTTTTTCTCTTCCCGCTTTTTAAAATGCAATTGTGTTTATACAGTTTAAGGCCAATTTTGTGTAATTTCTTTTTTCTCTTCTTAGATGAATGAAAAGATTTTGTCTTTAGAAAAAGAGTTGTTGGAAAAAAAACCCTGGCAGCTTCAAGGGGAAGTAACAGCACAAAAGCGACCCGAGAACAGCCTTCTGGAGGAGACCCTGCACTTTGACCACGCAGTCCGGATGGGTATGCTGCTCATTGCTCCCTGGACTGCTTCCATGCTTTCATTTCCTAGGACGGTTTAGAAAGGGAATTCTGCCGCTGAACTTTTTATTTTAGAGTTTGCCAACAAAAAGGATTAGTACAGTGGACATGTGTATCGTGTTTAGCTGGACTGCCTAACTGTTACTATTTTGCCATATTGCCGTCTCCCTTTTGTTTGTGTGTGTATGTGTACATATGTGTATGTGTGTATCTGCACAACTTTTCCTGAATCACCTGGAACTAAGTGGCCAATGTCGTAGCACTTCACTTCTAAGTACTTACACTTTGTAAGAATTAGGACATTCTCTGTGCCCTTTGCTTGTTTAAATGATTGTATATTCCTGAGTGTTTTTGTGTACATCCCCCAGCAAAACAAAACAGAGGGAATAGAAGCAAAAATACTGTTGAATGATGATGCACGGAGGAGACTGTAATCATGGCAATGAAATGAGTATAAACCCGATGTTCTCCCATGTTAAACTATTACTCAATTCACAATAAAACCTTTTTTTAAAAGAAGGAGAATTAGAACATTCTTGTGTGGAACCATCGTAATGTTAATACTCCCGAGACATTTGCAGTAGTAATGCCTGATGGATTGTCCATAATCAGGGTCCTCATAAGGCGTCCCTGCTTCTGCCCACGGGCTAGGTTGTCATAACCAGTCAGGAGCACTAGTCATCTACTGGAGTTCTTTCTTGTATCCATAAAGTCAACACGAGTTTCCATTTTCATTCAGTGGAGGAGGAAATGAACTCGAGGAAGAACAGCAGCTGCCTGGACTCCAGTTGCTAGCACTTCCTGTACCATACACATTGTCCCTCCTCCGTATCTGCCCTGTGCGTCCACGCTCCAAAGATACCCACGTTCTTTATATAAAATGACTTGCATAAAACCTACTTACATCCTCCCATATGCTTTAAAATCAACCGTAGATTACTTAAAAAATCTAATAGAGTGTAAATGCTCTGTCACCAGCACTTTATACTTGGACTAAATTGCTTCTCTCCTGTTACGCACACGCCTCTCCCACCATTTTTTTCCCCCTATCTGTGATTGGTTGAATCCACAGAAAACCCCATGGATATAGAGGGCATGTCAAAAAGTGTGTGGAAAATGGAGTGAAAAGATGATAGACTTTTCCCACAAACTCAGAAGAGCTTGTTAAAATGCAGGTTACAATTTCCTCCCCTCCCCTTCTGAATGTTTGCACTTCTAACAGCACCCAGGTGTTACTGATGCTGCAAGCCCTAGCTAGGACCGTGGTTTCCCATTGTAGCTTCCTGAATATTCTGTGTTGTTATTTCCTTTAGCACCTGTGATCACAGAGGAAACCACCCTTCAACTAGAAGATATCATAAAGCAGAGGATAAGAGATCGGGTCAGTAATAATTAAATTTAACTTAAAATATACTGCAATTTTTTGAAATAATATGAGACTATATTAGGAGCGGAAAACGTCACTTCCATAGTTCTGCATTTTGAAACATGAGGTGAGAACTTAGGAGCCCCCCCTCTGCCTGCTGTGCCACAAGCCTGCTTGAGGAGAAAGGCCTGGTCAGAGGCAGTGCGAGTCTCCCCTACATCGTACTGGTCTTCAGTGTGGCCAGGTAACTGATGTGTGACTTGACGTGGGGCCACAAAGGACCTTGGTCCAGGCCCAGGCGCTGGTCTGGCATAGACAGTGTATGTGGAGTCCTAATGTGCTGCTGTAGGTCTGCAGTTCAAACCCACCAGCCGCTCCTTAGAACTGACACGACAGCACGTAGCCACAAGAAGTGTATATTTCTGTTAAAACCCTAGTAAACTATTTTGTTTGAAGAACTGATCTTAGTTAAACTTTGAATTCAATTTGAGTATATGACGTGTACAAGAGATAGCTTTGTAATGTGTGCTGTTTATGCTTCCAAGTGTAAACAGAACATGTTTGAAGGGCAGAAATGTGAATCAAAACAATGTGAAACAAAGCAAGACAAACTTAAGGCTTGATTTTAAAAGAAACCACCGTGAAAAAAATGTGTAATGGAAGGTGGAGGTTGTTATTAAGTGCCATTGAGTTGGTTCCGACCTGTAGCGACCCTATCTAGTGTTTCTGAGGAGCGGCTGGTGAGGTTGAACTGCCGACCTTGCAGTCCAGTACATTAACCTGCAGCACCACACCAGGACCCCAGTGAAAAGTGGTAACCAGAGAGAAAGTACCAGCTTTGCTTTTCATAATAGTGCCTATGCCTTGTGACTTTGGTAGTTTCAAAGATTAAAAATGACTTTCTTTTTACTGCAGTGTGCTTGCTCTACAATGATGACACTGCAGGGGGAAATTGCTAGGCCAGTTACAGAGAAATTACAGATTTAGAAGTTGATGTTCTGTCCTCCCTTTACGTTTCAGGCTTGGGATGACGTAGTACGTAAAGAAAAGCCCAAGGAAGATGCATATGAATATAAAAAGCGTTTAACACTAGACCATGAGAAGAGTAAATTGAGCCTCGCTGAAATCTATGAACAGGAATACATCAAACTCAATCAGGTAAGGAAGCCTGCATGGCAAAGTCACCATGAGAGGGAGCGAAGACCCTGCCCTCTCAAGACAGTTGGAATTGATGAAGCCGAAATCCTGAGCTCTTTCGTCACTTCAATTACGAGTGAGGTCATGTGCTAGGGTTAAAAGGGTTGTGATTGTCCCACTGAATCTCAGGGTCTTGAGGCGGGATATTTTGCAGTTAGAAATCGGTCACTTGGTACATTTTGGATAGTTATTCACTTTCTGTTGATTTTATTATCGTAATACTACAACTTAAAAATCATTGTTCAATGATGTTTTTGAAGTTATTGATATATTTTATAAAATTTCTGTGACTCCACTATGATATTTAACATCTGGTATTTCTTTTCCTTTCTTAATTTTCCTTCAATGAATTCTAAAATGGGTCTTCTTATTGAAAATTGGGACGCTGTCATATTCCTACTAGTTGGCCCTGAAGTGATAACTGACTTTACATTTGATTTCTTTATTAAGAATGCAGTTAATTTGTGCTTGAGGTTGAGATGACATTTTTATTTTGCAGAAGCCATTTAAGATTCCTATCAGGTCTTGTTAGTTGATACCAGTTGGGCAGCAACAGTGAACAGTGGGGCCCTGTGGTCTCATTGAAGTTGAAGAACCGGAGAGATCTGAATTACAGTTCTTCCTGGTACTTCAAGAGAGAAATGTACAGTGTCAGTTGAAGCTTGTAAAACATCTTTTGGCTAGTATGAGGAGATTCTATAAATAAATAGAATAAGAGTTTAACATTATTTATGTAATGTTGTTAAGTTTGGAAGTCAACGGTCAATTCAGAGACTTTCTAAATTATTAGAAAATCAGTCAGAAGCCCATCATAGATTTAATGTAAATGCCCTAGACTAACTCTAGTCTCCTAGCACTCGTCTGTCAGTTTGCTTTACTGTGGTGACTTGTGTCCTGCTGGACGCTATGCCAGCCACATTTTAAATACCAACAAGGGCATCCGTGTTTTAGCGGCGTTTCCAGACTAAGACGAGGAAGAAGGCGAGGCAGACCATTTCTAAGGGCTAGTCTTGGAAAACATTACGAATAGCAGTGGAACACTGGCAGATACCCAGTCCTGAAAGACAAGCCCCTCGCGTTGGAAGACACTCAGAATGTGACTGGGATGGAGCTGCCTCCTCACAGTTGAGTTGACCTCAATGGCATGGATGGAGTAATCGGAATCTTAGTGTGCTGGTGGGGCACAAGTCAAAATGAGAGAAACAGATATTTCACATATCTGAAGTGTGAAATATGTGAAGTATGAGTCTAGGAATGTTGAAATTCAAAATGAAGTGAGACACATAAGGATCAATTTCCTAGACATCAGTGAGCTGAAATGGACTGGCATTGGCCATTTTGTATCAAACAATCAAGGTTTCCTATGCCGCAATGACAGAGGAATGGTGTCAAATTCATCGTGAAAAGGAGCATTTCAAGATCTATCTTGAAGTACAATACTCTTTGATCGAGTAATATCCATACAAGGAAGACTAGTTAATACCACTATTAGTAAAATTTACATTGTTGTTGTTGTCAAGTGCCATTGAGTCGATGCCGACCCATAGCGACCCTGTGTAAGGTTTCCAAGGAGCAGCTGGTGAGCTTGTCCACCGACCTTGCAGTTCAAACGGCTTTGCAGTCTGGTGCTATTAACCCACAGCGCCACACCGACCTCTAAAGCCACAGATGATGAAATTGAGGAATTGTACCAACTTCTGAAAGGAGCTCTGGTAGTGTAGTGATCACGAGTCAGGCTGCTAATCTCAAGATCAGCAGTTCAAAACTACCAGTGGTAGTAGATGAGACTTTCTTGTCCCATAAATATTTACAGTCTCGGAAACCCTATACAGGGTTGCTATGAATTGGAACCAACTCCATGGCACATAACCACCACCACCAACTTCTGAACTCAGAAATTGATCCAATGTGTAATCAAGATGCTTTGATAATACAGGTAATAGAAATATAAAGGTGGGAAACAAAGAAGGATCAGTAGTTGGAAAACATGGCTTTGGTGATAGAAATGATGCTGCAGAGTCAAAATATGACCTTGAGTCTATCCCACCTGAATTTAGAAACCATCTCAAAAACCAATTTGATGAATTAAACACTAAAGACTGAAGACCAGAGAAGTGTGGAATGACATCAAGAATATCATCCATGAAGAAAGTAAAAGGTTAGACAGGAAAGAAAGAAAAGACCAAAGTGAATATGTTAAGACTTTAAAAGTTAAAGCAACTTAAGAAATGATGAAGTAAAATCTGAACAGAGTATTTCAAAGGGCAGCTCAAGATGACAGAGTAAAGGATTATAACGAAACGTCCAAGGACCTAGAATTAGAAAACCAGAAAGGAAGAACATACTCAGTATTTCTCAAACTAAAAGAAACTCCAGTCTCCAGTTACAATATTGAATGGACAAAATATTGAATGATTCAGGAAGCGTCAAAGAAAGCTGGAAGAAATACACAATGTCCCTGTATGCGAAGGAAAGCGTCCGCATTCAAACGTTCCAGGAGGTAGTATGTGAAGGAAGAAGCCTCACTGAAGGCACTGGCAAAAAGCGGGCTTTCGGGATTACGTCATTTAACAATTCTAGGCCCATCCCAATTTCCCTGGGCATTATAATCCGGAGTTGTTGTTAAGTGCCATTGAATCAGTGCCAACTCATAACGATCCTATATGGTTTTCCAAGGCTTCAAATTTTTGCAGGAATCGAAAGCTCTATCTTTATCTGGAGGGTAAGTCCGTATTTCCCAAACTTGGGACCCTTACTTCTCCTTGTGTATTTGATGCGTATCAGGAAAATACTGTGTATCAAATGTTTGAGTTCACTGTTGAGGTCTTTGAGTCAGAATCAACTGGATGGCAGTGGATTTGGTTTAGTGTTTTGGTTACCTAGGAGAGGACTCTCTTGGTGATACAACTGGTAAAGCACTTGACTACTAGCCAGAAGCTTGGTGATTCAGACCCAACCAGAGGTGCCTCCGAACACAAGCTTGACAGTGTGTTTCCTAAAGAGCACAGGTGTTCGTGCCCTGTGGGTTAGCTCCACTCTGCACATGGGATTTCCGTAAGCTGGTCATTGCTTGACAGCAGCTAACAGCAGCATTACTTAGCATAGGGCAGTGGTGGTGTCACCTTCCTCACCGGAAACCGGAGCTTCGTTTCACAGACAGCCACCCCATCTCCTCGACGTGTGCTGCCATGATGCTGAACAGGTTTCAGCAGAGGTCCTAGACTATGGTGGAGTCTGCAGAAAGGCCTGGCTGTGTACCTTCAAGAAGCAGCAACAGTGCAGTACCATTGTGCCTGGGTCGTCAGGAGTCAGCATTAGCTGGCATGACGGGAGAGGACCTATTCAGTGTCTACATTTTAACGAAGCTCAGAGCAGTAATTCAGCAGTCGTACGTGGTACATGGCATGGCTGGAAGGTGGACAGTTTTTAAAAAACAGAATCGTTGTTAAGTGTCACTGAATCTATTTCAACTCATGTTGTTAAGTGCTGTTGAGTCTGTTTCGATAAATCTATTCAGGGTTTCCGTGGAGCGGCTGGTGAGCTTGAACCATCGACCTTGCAGTTCAAACTGACCTGCATATTAACCCACAGCGCCACACCAGGACTCCTAGCGACCCTGTCGGCTTTCAGAAGCTGTAAATACTGTTTACAGGAACAGAAAACCTTATCTTTCTCCCACTGAGTGGTTGGTGGATTCGAACCACCGACTTTGTGGTTCACAGTCCAGTGCTTGTCCTACAAAGCCACTGCAGTACAGCTGGATATTTGAATCTTTTTACAAAGTGTGCTAACACATTGGTTTGCAATAGGAATAAATAACAAAGACATTAAATACCAGAGTTCTAAGTGCACGTCCTCAGGTACACATTTTGTGGGTATATGCTGGCACCATCGTTGTATGGGTGATGTTATATCTTAACTGATTTTTTTGTAACAGTCCTTTGTTGTTAAAACCTTGACCATGAAAGCCTGGGAATCCCTTCGGTGGTCAATAGTGTTTTGTCCTGTGATGTATATTAAGCTGCTTACTCTCATACTGTTGATCTTCTTTCCTAAGCACAAAACAACAGAAGAAGAAAATCCCGAGCATGTGCAAATACAGAAGATGATGGATTCACTCTTCTTAAAATTGGATGCCCTCTCAAACTTTCATTTCATACCTAAACCAGTAAGTATGTTAGCATGGAACATATTACACATGTGTACAACAACAACAGGTGTGACCTGAAGTCTCCTGAGCTTTTGTGGCACTTGCTGCCTTTTGGTTTTTCAGGAAACAGACTTGCAGTTGTTGTTGTTAAGGGCCAGCGAGTCTGGTCCCACTGTAAGGTTTCCAAGGAGCGGCTGGTGAGTTTGAACCACCGACCTTGTGGACCCATGCTTTATCCCACAGCAGCCTTTTCTGGGGAAGAACTCTCGTCTACTCCTGTAACCTAATACCTACTGACCCAACTCCATCTCCAGTGGGCCCTGCCAGCCCTCAGCTTTGGCCGGCAGAGCCTCCCTCGCTCTCTCCTTAGCTCTCTCCTTAGTCGGTCTCTTGCTGCACTCTCATTGTGAGATGGTTTGGAGGGGTGTGTGTGCGTGTCTGCATTAGCTCTCTAGTCCACAGTTGTACTATTGTTGTGAGATGGGTTTGGAGGTTTGTGTGGGTGTCGGCATTAGCTCTCTAGTCTCCTGTTGTACTCTCATTGTGAGATGGGTTTGGAGGGGTGTGTGTGCGTGTCTGCATTAGCTCTCTAGTCCCCAGTTGTACTATCGTTGTGAGATGGGTTTGGAGGTTTGTGTGGGTGTCGGCATTAGCTCTCTAGTCTCCTGTTGTACTCTCATTGTGAGATGGG
>NW_006408702.1:4782569-4788030 GCF_000296735.1 Chrysochloris asiatica
GCATTAGCTCTCTAGTCCCCTGTTGTACTATCGTTGTGAGATGGGTTTGGAGGTTTGTGTGGGTGTCTGCATTAGCTCTCCAGTGCTGCTATAACCGAAATTCTACATGTGGGTGACTTTGATTCTTTCACGATTTCTGAGGCTCTGGAGAAAAGTCCTTGTCTCCTGTCAGCCTCGGCAGGCTCAGCATTCTTTGGGGATCCCCATTAGACTTGGCATCAAGCTTTCCGTGGATCGAGGAGCTTTACAGGGCAGGGACCCCAGCACTAGCAGGTGTGTCCCACTCCTGGCTCTTTTTTTTTTTTTTTGGTTCATTATAGGTCTTTTTCCTCTCTCTGCTTCACTTCTCTCTCCATTTATCTACCTAAGATAAAAGATGTTACATGCCACACCGCTGGGAAAGTTTCTTACATTGACTCTGGGTTTGGTGGAGTTAAGGGTGCTCCAGCCCACCCTTCATTCTTTAACTGGTTTCTCACCTGACTCACATCATGCGGAATCAGCACATGCTTGCCACATGACGCCATCGCCTAACTGCCAGACCACCGCGTGCCTGACATGTACCACACTCACACAAGGGAACGGCAGAAAGTTTGTGGACATTTCCCATTATCTTTGCGTTCCATTTTCTCCACAGATGTTTTGAAGCTCCCTCATGTAACTCTTAATCCCCAGTACTGCAAGGCAGGTGTTAGTCGTGTAATTTTGCAGATGATGGATCCAGGGCTTAGAGGTGAGGGGTGGTCAGAACTAACTGGGGCCAGGCTCTCTTCGCCGGCCTCATGGTGTGCCCATGACCAGCCTCACCGCTGCCTTTTGGCTTCCACCCTCTGGTCTGGTCCCAGTCTTGTCTAACCCTTAAAGCTTCCTGTGGTTCTGCACCTGCGCATATGGCCGTGCCATTCTTAAGTGAGTATTTTGTCACCTCAGACAGACAGCAGCCTTTTTGTTTTGCTTTGTTTCTCGTTTTTTAACTGAGCTCTAGTCTACATGAGAGCAAACCTCTCATGGCAGGACTCAGTTTGAAGTTCACAAAGTGCCCGGTATGGGGCTGAGTAACACCATTAAAGACTCAGCCTCTCTTGTTCAGGGGTTCATTTTGTGGGAAAGTTTACCATTGTGAAGGGCTTGAACCTTTGGTGGTGTTTCATCACACTCAGAGGCCCAGGGCTCCAGGCCCACCTCCCACCTCTCTGGTCATTGCGGGTTACCCTCCCGTGTAGTGCAGCCGGGTGACTAGCTTCCAGGTCCTCCCACAGCTGTGCTCCTCCCCTGAGCCCACTCTCCCTTTTTAGTCTGGCTCCTCACCTCATCTCCCTTCTGGACGGACTCCCCTAGGCCCTTCTCCTGAGGTGGCCAGCCTCCCTCCCTCTCTCCCTGCTTTGTACCACATGGCAGTTCTTTGTCAAGCTTTCTCTTTCCTCAGCTCTTCAGTCAGCGCTGTTTCCCTGCTGCTAGAACCTGGCATGGGGAAGCCTTCAGGCATTCTGTGGAGTCTTGGGAATTGAATGAAGTGTGAATGTGCCTCTTGGCTCCAGTTTAAAAACCTTGCTTCTCTCTTTTGTGAAAGACTGGATTGCTGGTGTAGGTCCCCTTAGTGTTCCTCCAGAGCTGTCCCCCACAGTCCCCACTGACCAGTCATTTAGCTAGCATTTCTTAGTCTTTAAGATGTCTCCATTTTTCCATATTTTTTTTCAATTGTAGATAGAGCCCTGTTCCTAATACATCAGTAAACAGTAGTCCAGTAGAAGAAATTATTTAAACCCTGACATTTTTCCCTTGTCTGTAGATCTAGGGTCCTGTCAAATGGTTGTGTTTTATTTTGTATTTATGAAATTTCCTGTGGCTAACATCTGTCAAATTAGAGGACGTGAAGGATGGGGCTTTGGTGAAAATGGGTGTGTGGAGAGTGACTGACTGACTCCTCACGGTTCTCCACGCTTCCTCCTGCTCTCCACACTGCCCAGTTAGCAGGCGGCGTGTCCTCTGCTGTCCTCGTCTCTCCCTGCTCCGCACAGATGTGTGAGCAGTGACTGTAATGAACTTGGAACGGTGTGTTTGATCAATAATAGCTGGTGTCCTTTGATTGTCCTCAGCGGTGTCTCCCTGTCCAAGGATGCTTCCAAAACATTCATGGACAAATGGAATGAAAAGATAATGGAATTTCTCCAAGAACTCTCTGAAGCCCCCTGTATCTCAAACATAAGGAAAATATCGAAAGCCAATTTAAAAAAAAATGACTCTTTAGTTCTTTGTATTCTTTTCTCCTTTTTTAAATTGATAAACTTGATTTATTTTGATACTATAATATTTCAAAACATTTCAACACAGTTTCGTATTGATGCTTATGAAAGTATCTTTTCAGTAGCTTGAAAGGAAGTTAATTTATCAAGAAGTCTGTATTTTCACGCTTGCTCCTCTAAGCATTTGTCCTTTCATCTTTTTCGTTAACATCGTCTTTGTTTTCCATGCCCAAAGACATTCCATCAGCTCTGTGGATGTATGTGGCAGTGGAAGGAAGTGATTGGGTAAGAGGTGGAACAGCTCGAGCGTGACTGGTTGAATGTCAGCCGGAAGTGCAGACGAGTACTGCTATAGCAGTTTGGAGATATTGTTGTTGTTATGTGCCGTGGAGTCGGTTCTGACTCATAGCGACCCTGTAGGGGGTTTCCAAGGCTATAAATCTTCACGGGAGCAGAAAGCCTCATCTCTCCCATGGAACAGCTGGTCATTTAGAACTGCCGACCCGAAGGTTAGCAGCCCCATTCGTAATCACTACCAGAGCTCCTTTTGGAGACATAGAAGAGCCCAGATAGCCAGGTATCAGATGCCTGAGCTAACCTGTGCAGTTACTCCCTACATCACTATGGTTACCTGTTAGTAATAAATATTCATGTCAACTCGTCTATCAAAGTATTATTTTTTAGTGTTGTTACTAAGTGACATTGAGTCATTTCCAACTCATAGCAACCCCAGACAGGGTTTCCCGGGACCGGCTGGTGGGTTTGAACCTCCAGCCTTGTGGTTATTGTAAAGTGGCACACCAGGGCACTTATCATGAGTAGGGTTACAATTCTGTTGTCTCACATCGGGACTATTTTCCACTTCCTGTTAACTGCATGGTCTCCTTTCTAGCCTGTACCTGAGATGAAAGTTGTGTCGAATCTGCCGGCCATCGCCATGGAGGAGGTAGCCCCAGTGAGCGTCAGTGACGCAGCTCTCTTGGCCCCGGAAGAAATCAAGGTAAGAAGCCACCGTTAACGTTGTGTAGCTGTTTAGAAATTACTAGTTTATGCCCAAGTTTCAGTTTGTTTAATGTCATTCGCCATGAGTTTTTTTTTTTTTTTTATTCTTGTACATCTCATCAGGTGCTTGCTGAGTATAATCAAACGTGGTGGTGGTTGTGCGCCGCCGAGTCCATTCCGACGTAACCGCCTGGTACAGGGTTTCTGAGGAGCAGCTAGTGGGTTTGAACTGCTGACCTTATGATTTGCAATCTAGTGCTGATCTACAGTACCACACCAGGAGTGCATAATCAAACTAATAACGTTGTAATATTTGGATATCAGGAGGGTTTTTTAATATATGTTCAAGTTGTTCAGTATCTCGTTATTATCCACTTTGAAAAATAGCAGTGGTGGTGTTGCCAAGTGTCATCAAGTCAATACCAACTCCTATTGACCCCGTATAGGGTTTCCAAGGAGCAGCTGGTGAGTTTGAACTGCCGACTTTGTGGTTCGAAGCAGCCTGGCAGTCCAGTGTTTCATCCCACAGCGCCACACCAGGACTCCAACATGTTAGGGTTAAACCAAGTTGCTTGTATTGTTAATACGTGAACACTACTTTAATACGATCATTTCCCCTTGTTTTGTGTATTGAATGCTTACCCATGTGGAGGCAGGTGGTAGAGCAGAGCATTTGCAAACTCAAGTACGTGAATGCAAAATGAAGGCAGTTGTTACTCGTGGGCATTGAAGACCCGGCCTTACTCAGTAGTGGTGGATTTTGTCAGAACCTCATCTTCCTGGCTGGCTGAAAGCAGAGGCCTCTTCCCCCCTGGCCCCCCACCTCTCTGTTAGCACAGCAAACAGTCCTGGCAGCTGAGAGGAGAAAAGACGAAAGTTCACCTCTTACACTGGATACATGTTTCCATTCCCTGCCACTGTTTTCTTGGAAACTTGGCCCTTAGCCCACTGGCTGTTGTTGTTAAGTTCCATCGAGTCGGTTCCAACCCATAGCAGCCCTGTATAGGGTTTCCCAGATGCGGCTGGTGAGCTTCAAACCGACCTTGTAGTCCAGTGCAATAACCCACAGCACCATAGCAACTGGGAAATGGGGGGCCACCTCAAGTGAGGCTTGGGTCTGGAGGGTTTCTCTAGTGGTGCTGCGGGGTAACTCATTGGACCACGACTCTGTGGTACTGTTGGATAATCACTGGCCTGCTACCACACGGTTGGCAGTTCAAACCCACCAGCCACCAGCCACTCCTCAGAAACCCTATACAGGGTCACTATGGGTCAGAACCGACTCGGTGGAGCTAACAACAACATCCTTTGCTAGCCCTGCTCTCCCTGCTGTCTGGGCTGGTTTGGGAACATCCACGACTGCAGCAGTGTCAACAGCTGTGTCCCCAGCTCAGGGGCGTGTCGTGTAAGCTCTGACAGATGGCAACTGCTCCCCGCTGGCTCTCACCTCCGGGCTGTCCACAGACCACCCACTCTGGCTCCGCGCTGCCATTCCCCTTCCATTCCCATTGCCTGACTTGATGATCGATTCAACTAACTAGCATGTTGGTTATTTCTTAACAGGAGAAAAATAAAGCCGGAGACATAATAACAGCTGCTGAGAAAACCACTACAGACAAGAAACGAGAACGAAGGAAAAAGAAATACCAAAAGCGTCTGAAAAGAAAGGAGAAGGAAAAACGAAGTCAACTGCTAGAAAAAAGGCAAGCCGACCAGGCAGGGAAACCCACCAAAGCAGTGGCCTCACAGAAGCTGAAGCAGCTGGTGAAGGCTGGGAAGACGTCGATACTGAAGGTAGGGAGTACGTGCCTGGGAGCCAAGACCGCTGTTGAGGCAGGAGCCCTGGCTAAAGCCGCACATGTGGCAGGGCCAAAGGGCACCTTGTTGACTGGCTGGAATCGCCTGCTATCAGCACCTTCTCCCATCTGGCCTGTTGGGTGTTGCCTCCTCGTAGTGTCCTGGGTCTTGGCTGACTGTTTTTCCACCCATTTTCTTGTTACGTTACAAGAGCATCATTCGCAGTATTTCTTCTCAACGCCTCTGTGCTGACTGACGTAATTCTTAATGTTTTCTTTTAGTCTTTCTCTTAAATCATTATATACATTGTTGGATAATCACTGGACTGCTACCACAAGGTGGGCAGTTCAAACCCACCAACCACTACTTGGAAACTCTATACAGGGTTCCTGTGAATCAGAACCAACTCGGGGGCACTG
>NW_006408702.1:4788158-4803342 GCF_000296735.1 Chrysochloris asiatica
CCTCATCTTTCTCTCGCAGAGCAGCCGGTAGATTCGAACTGCTGACCTTACGGTTACCAGCTTGACTCGTAATCCATCATGCTACCAGAACTCCTCAACTTGAGCCTATATTTCTCTTAATTGCAGGATGAAGGAAAACACAAGGCCTTGAAGTCATCTCAAGCATTCTTTTCTAAATTACAAGATCAAGTAAGGATGCAAATCAGTGATACAAAGAAAAGAGAAAAAAACAAAAAGGAGAAAACGCATGACCTTTCTATTCATAAATTAAAACTGTGATATGTTCTAAATAAAATGTTTGTGTGTTGGCTTATATCCTCCTCTCATTGTTTTGATTTGTAATAAAGTTTGACAAACTTTGTGCATTGGTGGCATACTTGAGAATTCCCAGGTTTTAAAGACAGACGTTATGAAACTCTGTGTTGGAAAGGCATTCTTGCTCTCTCAGGGGGGTGAAGCAAGCTCTGTGCACCGAAGTCTTTCCCAGCGCCGGGGCTGACTGTCACTCCCACTCTGCTCGCCCAGGACCCACAGTGAGGACGATTGTGTACGTGGCCGGAGGGCGAGAGTGGCCTGCAGCTTGGAAAGGACACAGGGCCAGCCACCCTGCACACTGGACTTTCTACAGCAGAGGGAGGGCCTCCTTCTCTGGGTTGGGTTGTTCTTTACCAGCTGACCTGTCAGCCTTTCACAAAACCAGGAGGGTCTCACACGTGAGCTGTCCCAGGAGCACAAGTTAGTGTAGGCTGTAGGGGACAGTCCACACCTCATGCATCCAGGACAAGGTGTAATCTAGAAGTGATCAAACGTAAGAACAGGGAACGAAACCACCACGTGGTCATTTCTGCTTTGATGGAAATGCTTTGTGCCTTACACCAGATTGGTAAGAAATAACTCCCTGTGATTGAGCTGTAGTAACAGTAAGCCGTGGTTTCTCATCTGATGGGCAGGTCAACACAACGGGGGCTGAGCTGGGAGAAGGACCATATGCCGCCAGGCCATACTAAAGTAATTGTTTCTTACCTCTGTCTTCCTTTGACCCCTGGTCTCTCACCTTAGTCCTTGTTATAATCGTGATTTCAGTCTTACACAGCACAACCTCAGGACTTTGCAATTTTGTTTTTTATTCAATCCGTTTGCCACATTCCACTAACTGCTAGTTCCATTCACTTTCACAATGTGTCAGATTCAGAATGTTTCAGCGAAAAGTGATGATTTATTTTATTCATATCCCAAGGTAGTTTGATATTTGCTGAGTTTAAATCATTTATTTTGTTGACTTTTTTTTTCTTAATCTAGGTGAGATATTAAGAGTCCATTCACTTTTTAAAATGCAGCATTTGCTATGTTTTAAATATTCACTTCAAGCTTTCCTTTGTGCAAGGTACTCTTCTAAGTATAACTGAAGAACACATACATTTTGACTCTTAGGAAGTATGCATTCTAATGGATACATTTAGAATGCTTCTATGTAAATCAGAAACAACCATTTGAAATCAAGCCAATAGTTTATTCCTCACCCTCCATTATAGTGCCATCGAGACAGTTCCGACCCTTTGTGACCCTGTATAAGGTTTCCTAGGAGCAGCTGGTGAGCTCAAACCACAGACCCTGTGCTTCAAAGGTAGCCATAGTTGTGAACTGTGTTCGCCATTTCTTTGCTTTTTTATGCCATTTTAACACGTGCACATGTTTCCTAGATAATGCTTAATTTTTTTAGCATTTGAATTTTAAGCAAATAAAACACTACATACCTGTTTTGACTTGCTTTTTTACTTGTTACTGATTTCGCTGAAGTTCATTCATCTTCACTGCTGTGTAGTATGAAGATTCTACCATTTTATTTGCCCCTTCTGCTAGTGACGTTCGTAGTTTTGCATGGTCGTGAACAGTGTGCAGACGTGCTAATGCCTTGCAGAGCAGAGTTGCTAGGGAGGGTCCAACAGAATTCCAGACTGTTTTCAAAGTAGCTGTACAAACTTGCACCTCCATCATTTCTTCATCATTAGACTTTTACATTTTTTTACTTTGCCATTCTGGTGGTTATAAAATATAACTTTGTCTTTATGTAGCTCTGAAATGAATGAAATCAAAGATTTTAATAACCAGATCATAAACTATGGCTAATGTTAAGAATGGGAAATTCGGAACACTTGTATTCATACAGTGCTCACACAGAATAGGGGCTGTTGTGTGGTTTAAAATCAGGACAGGTATGTGATTTTCACCATACGTGTTCAGAATGTACGCTGAGCAAATAATGCGAGAATCAGACTACAGGAACAAGAATGTGGGGTCAGGAGGAGATTCCTGAACAACCAGCAATAGGCAGATGCCACAACCTTGCTGAAAGTGAAAACCTGAAGCTCTTACTGATGAAGACTGAAGACTACAGCCTTCAATATAGGTCACACCTCCCCATAAACAAAATTTCTCACAACTGGACCAGCAGGCAACAACATAAATGGGAAAAGTATTGACATTTTCAAGGATGTCATTTTATTCGGATCCACAACCACCACCCATGGAAACAGCAGACGAGAAATCAAATGCTGTGTACACGCGGTCCCCAGATTACAAGTTCTGTTCCTAAATCTGTCTTTAAACCGAATTTTTACGTAAATCAGAAGTTAGGTAGCATTTATATCTAGCATCAATTAGTCATGTTTGTCTTAGTGTCATGTATAGCGGAGTCCTCGTGTGGTGCTGTAGGATAAGCACTGGACTGCTGACTGCAATCTTAGTTAAAACTAACCAACCACTCCTTGGAAACCCAATACAGGGTCTCTTTGAGCAGCAACCTATTCAATGGCACTTAAAAACAACAAATCATGTATTGGAAACTTTTTGCATACAGGAAAAAACATCAGAAAAACACTTTGAGATGCTCTGTTGTTGAGTGCCATGGACTTGGTTCAGACTCAACAACCCTCTTCTGGTTTATTGAAGCAGACCATTTCATTGTTCTCCCATGGAGCGGCTGGTGGGCTCGAACTGAAGACCTTGTGATTCTCAGTCCAGTGCTAATTGTATGCAGCCACCGCAATCCAGATGCTCTAAAACATCCTTAAGATAGTAATGCAGTTGTTAAGTGCCGTCAAGTTGATTCTGACCCATAGCCACACTGTTGAGCTTGAATCGTCAACTTTGCGGTTCAAACTGACATCGCAGTCCAGCGCATTAACCCACAGCGCCACACCAGGACATAGGAATAACCATTATAAATAATGCTTGTGATGAATAAATAAGTATCTGGTTGTTACTACAAATCATCCTATGTATCTCAAACCTGTAATATTAGGTTTAGGGACGTTGGTTCGTAATGGGGATATGTAACCCCAGAACCACCTGCATTTTGCATTTGGCAACTTGCATTTGCATTTTGCAATTTGCATTGCTGCAGAAGGTCATTTTAACATGTTAAAAAGCAAAGGCATCACTGTAGTGAAGGTGAGCCTGACCCAAGTCAAGGTATTTCCACTGGCCTCACATACGTGCTGAACAATGAAAAAGACAAACGTATAATTGATGACTTTTTGTGCTATTGGTGAAGAATATTGAAAGTGCCATAAACTGCCATAAAAATGAGCAAATCCGTCATGGAGGAAGTACAACCAGAACGTTCCTTAGAAGAGAGGAAGGCTGGAGATCATCAGCCTGGAGATGACGGACATACTTTGGCCTTGTCATCAGTGTCTGGAAGAGGACATCATGTTTATAAAGCACAGGGTCAATCAAAAAGAGGAAGACCCCCCACAACGAGATGCACCAATGGACTGGCTACAAAGTGGCTTCAAACATCTTAACATCTGTGACCATTAGGCACTAGTGACTCTGTTTTACACTGGTCACTATGAGCCGGAACCAATATGATGGAACTGAGATTGTCTGTTTGAAAATATCTTTCTATTTTGGTATCTTAAAGTTATAGAAAAATAAAAATAAGTTAATCTCAATTGTTTTGTTATTGTTAAGTGCCATCGAGTGGGTTCCAACTCATAGTGACCCTGGCTGAGTTTCCAAGGGTGTTAATCTTTGTGGGAGCCAAAACCCTCATCTTTTTGACACGGAGGACTGGTGGGTTTGAACCGCCGACCTTGTGGCACTATAAAACAAACACTGGACTGCGAACCACAAGGACGGTGTTTCAAACTCTCCAACTGTTCCTTGAAAACCCATTAGAGAATTGCTGTTAGTCAGAACAGCAACAACAACAATTAGTCAGAAGCAACTTGACGGCACTTAACAACAATTAGCTAATCCACTGTCCAAATTTTGTTAACTGCCCCAATAAATACCCTATAGAGTTTTTTCTCTTCCCCTGGTCCAGAATCATTCCAAGATCACTTACTGCATTGTCATCTACCTTAGGTTTCCAGTAATCTAGAACCATTTTGAGCCTTTGTCTTGCTTAACTAACATTTTTGAAGTGTTGTTGATGTTAAGTGCCATTCAGACAGTTCCAATTCATAGCACTTCTGTAGAGGGCTTCCAAGGAGCAGCTGATGAGTTTTAGTCAATGACCTTGTGGTTCAAACCAACCTTGGGTAGGTATCCTACAGTGCTGTAGCAGTAGTTGAGAAATCAAAGGATGTATTGCCTTAGGCAAATCTGCTGCACAAGACCTCTTTGTAGTGTTCAAGAGCAAAGATGTCACCTTGAGGACTAAGGTGTGCCTGACCCAAGCCATGGTATGTTCAGTAACCTCATATGCATGCGAAAGCTGGACAGTGAATAAGGAAGACCGTAGAAGAATAGATGAATTATGGTGCTGGAGGAGAATACTGAAAGTAGCATGGACTTCCAAAAGTACAAACAAGATCTGTGTTGGAAGAAGTGCAGCCAGAGTGCTCCTTGGAAGCCAGGATGACCAAACTTCGTCTCTCATACTTTGGATATTATTATTAGGAGGGACCAATCGCTGGAGAAATATATCCTGCTGGGTAAAGTGGAAGGATGGAGAAAAAGAGCAAGATCTCAACAAGATGGATTGTCATAGTGACAGTAGCAATGAGCTCAAGTGTAGGAACGATTGTGAGGTCGGTGTTTTATTCTGTTGTGCAGAAGGTCACTGTGAGTTGGTACTGACTCGATGGCATGTAACAACCACCACCAAAGTGTTCTGTTGCGCACAGGGTTGCTATGAGTCGGTACCAACTCGATGGCACGTAACAACAACATTCAAAGTTTGTTTATCCATGCTTACATTGATGGTCACCACAGATGAGCCGGGTCTTGGAACATGGAAAGGTGAGGAGAGACTCAAAACTATAGGTGAGGCTGGGAGCTCATGCCAGGAGCTCAACTGTCCTGTAAATCTTATTGATTCCCATTTGGCAGACATGGAAAGAGATTTGTTGTTGTTGTTAAGTACTGTTGTGTTACTGATTACCTGTTTTTCAACCCTGTATAGCATTTCTGAGGAGCGGCTGGGGAAATGCTGTAGGGACAAAAGTTGAACTACAAGAAATGGCCACCCAGGATGTCTTCATTATTATCATTATTTGCCGTGATGCCCCTCCACTGTTCCCCCTCCCCCACTGTTTCCATACCTCCCTGCTGAGGAAGGATACACTCTTCTTGTGGTTTCAATCCACCATGTCTGGGAAAACACCCCAGTACTTCAGGATTACTTTTCCTCCCTGAGCTGGATACCACCCATGCATAGCTTAAAACACACAACTTCTTCTGTTTGTTTTTAAATGCTGTTGAGTAGGTTCCAACTCATAGCAACCCTGTATGCTTACTTTTCCAAGAAGCAACTGCTTACTTCTTAGTATAAAGGGGCATCAGTTTGATGAACTTTACTTATACTTATGGATGTAGGAGCTCAAAAAAGGGAAATCTTTACAGCGAGGATCATCCCTACCCCCTCGGTACACAGGATTGACAGGGATGGGCAACTTAGACATTGGCTACCCTAAATGAGGGGGGACTACAAAGGCAAGAAATGACTGGCTTACAAGCTTTCAAGAGGGAGCCTAGTTACAGATGGGGCAGGGGAAGGTAGAATCTCCGCTGAATGATTTCCAATCTGTTGGGACGGGGCTGGCGAAATGAAATGGGGATAAGACTCTTGTGGTACAATGGTGAATAAATTGCCATCAGCACTGACTGTGAGGGTAGGAAATACAGAGGTAGATTTTTGGTAACAGAAGGAGGGGAGTAATTGATGTTGCAGTCCAGGAGCGGAGGTCCCTGGGACCATTAAGTGAGAAAAGCGGAGTGCAGGACACTACCCAGAGAAGCAATGACGCCAGAATTGGAGGCAGAGATGATGGTGTGGACAGATGGAGTGGCTGGGGACTCTGGACTCAGGGAGGGAGAGGGGCTGTGTGCTGACAGCCATGGGGGGGCATTCTTTAGTTGTTTGATGAGGCATGGAAGGGATTGTAATCATTGTAACGAAACGAAATATGATAGGATGATTGTAAAACTGATGTTTTCCCATGTAAACCCACATAATTCCCAATAAAAACTTAAACAAACAAACAAACTAAAAAAAAATAAGGGCATCAGTCTGCCCACTTGATGCTGAATCATGCCTGTCCATTCGCCATTGGAAGCAGGACCATTGTCACAGTCTGTAAGTTTCTCTTTTGAAATAAACACATGTCTCTTGGACTGGTCTCCTGGTCAGTTTTTTTGGTCTCTCAGCAACTACCTGTGCAGAAAGATTTTCCCTTTTAGGCTTAAACCAAACAATTGTTGAGCCAGTCAGAAGACCAAAATATACCTGAGTTCCTAGGACAAGACGGAGGAGAAAATGGGATTCCATGAGGGATATCCCAAGATGTTCATCCACCTCCCAGTTTGGTCCCTAGAACAATCGCTAGAGACTTGGGGACCAGCATGTGAGTATGGGGGTTCCCAGAAATGCCACAAAGACTGTTGAAAATCCTGCCAGGGAGCTGGAGTCGAGAAGGTTAAAAAGAATATTGGGTGCTGGTCGCCTCTGTCGCCTGACCTTTGCTGTGTGCTGACTGTGTCGCTACTGAAGTGGAAACAGCTGCATGACTGGAAGATGAGTTGCACTTAGAAAGGGAAGTGTGGGTGATGCAGGCTAGCACCACTAAGGTTCAGGCCACCTGCCTCCAAACACCAGGTTCTGCCACAGAAATCCTGGCTTGTCATCCTGTGGAAGTCAAGCAGCAGCACCCACCCCATCAGTAGGCGTGCACTGTAACCATGAAGGCAGACTGAGGTCCCAGGCGATGGGACCTGTTGGAGTCCTCGACCAAGCCAGAGGAAGAGGATGGTGAGCAGAAATAGAGGTTCCCCACCTAGAAGTGTGACTGGTGCTAGGGGCCAAGATTTAAACTGCATCAGCTCTTCCCATTGGACCCTGCTGATTTGCCTGCCCAGGAATAGTGGCAGAATGCCACTGTGTAGTACTACACGACCGCTGAACTGGTGGAGTTAGCCACCGAGTATCAGCAAACAGGGAGGGAGTCTGTTGCTACTTGGCTTCTCCATTTGTGGGACACGGGAGCAGAGGGCATAGTACTCAAGGACTTGCTTGAAATGACCCAAGTGGCCTCTTAGTACCCCATCTCCATGCTGCAGTGAATGAGGTTCACGTGGTAACCCTTTCACTTCTATTCTCAATGCCTGTGAGGCTGTCTGGCTGAATGAAGGACACTTCTCCACATGCTGGACAGCTATGGAGGAAACTGGAGGAAGTGATGAGAGGTGGGTTGTGTATGCAGAGAATTATTGGGGCCCTGATGATGAGCTGTTCACAGCCAGCATGAAAAATGCTATTTTATAATCATCTCCTAATCAGTGGTATGAAGTGTTGGTGTCTATGTTAAATATTAAGTCCTATGGTGGGACACCTAGTGTCCCTGGCTGCTCAGGATATTGCAGACCTGGGAGAGACCGAGCGAGAAGGTCTGTAGATGAAATAGCAGTATTCTCTTTTTTGGTGAGATAAATTTTATTACATCAACAATAGCACTGATAGGTCTCAGGAATCACCGGGCCTTGTTTCCATAGCTGGATAGCTTTTATATCTTACTTATGTGGCACTGTGGGCTAATGCATCAGACTGCAAAGTCATTTAACTGCAAGGTCGGTGGTTCAAGCTCACCAGTTGCTCCTTGGAAACCCAATACAGGGTTGCTATGGGTCGGAATCCACTCAACAGCACTTAACAACAACAACAACAAATCGGCTTCTTGGGTGGTTCCTTTTTCCGACACATAGACACCATCCAAAAATTTTCAGATATCCTTGTTTTTAACTGTTGTGGATTGCTGAATTTGAGCAGCTGAATTTGAGACAAGTTCAACTTCATTTCCTTCAAGAATTAATTAATCTTTCTGGGCAACACCTGCCCGCGGATATATTTTTCACCCAAGAAGTTTCGGATTTCAACAAGAGGCCTGCTCTCTTGGATAACAACGTTGATGGGGAAGTAAGCATACACAAACCTCATCTTGTAATGGAAGCCCAGTGTAACACCTGTGATCATATTTGCACAGGACTACAGATGGTGCAAGGAGCTCTGGTAGCGTAGCGGTTACAAATCGGGCTGCTAACCTCAAGGTCAGCAGTTCGAAACTACCAGCTCTTCCGTGGGAGAAAGATGAGGACTTTCTTCTCCCGTAAAGATTTACAGCCTCGGAA
The DNA here is from genome assembly GCF_000296735.1 of Chrysochloris asiatica. NCBI lineage: Eukaryota > Metazoa > Chordata > Mammalia > Afrosoricida > Chrysochloridae > Chrysochloris > Chrysochloris asiatica. The sequence continues at coordinate 4,796,790 of NW_006408702.1, forward strand.
ACCCAATACAGGGTCGCTATGAGTCGGAACCGACTCCACGGCACATAACCACCACCACCACCACAGATGGTGTGGACTGTAGCCAGTTCCTTTCTGTTTCCCCACCATTTGGCAACGTGCAGCCTCTTTTTCTTTCAGAGAAGACTAAGTTCTACAGTGATGTGATTGCAGTCCCTCGGCAAGGTTCCTCTGGGGTCCTTCTCAATAACTGTGTGGGCCTTCACACTGAAGCCGATGTTCCCTGGAAGGTTGACAGTCTAGTTGCTGAGAATGGTCCTCATTCTGGTAGTTGTTGTTATGCGCCGTGGAGTCGGTTCCGACCCATAGCGACCTTGCATAGGGTTTCCGAGGCTGTGAATCTTTACGGGATCAGAAAGCCTCGTCTTTCTCCCGCAGAGCAGCTGGTAGTTTCGAACTGCTGACTCTGAGGTTAGCAGCCCGATTCGTAACCACTACGCTACCAGAGCGCCTTCATTCTGGTAGTAGATGTGGCAACAACAAAAAAAAGAGCTCAGTACCTTCTTTCTTGAAGTCTTTCCTGAATCTAGCACTACAATTAGATTGTTGTTGTTAGGTACTGTTGAGTTCCTTCCGACTCATAGTGACCTTAAGTACAACAGAACGAAGCACTACCCTGCTTTATGACACCCACACCATTACTGTTATGTGTGAGCCCATTTGTGCTGCCACTGTGTCAATCTATCGCTTTGAGGATTTTCTGCTTTTTTCACTAATCCTCCACTTTACCAAGTATTATGTCATTTGTCAAAACCTGGTCCTTCCTGACAACGTGTTCAAAGCATGAACGACAAAGTTTCTCCATCTTCACTTCTAAGGGGTATTCTGGCTGTAATTCTTCCAAGACAGATTTGTTTGTCCTTCTGGCAGTCCCTGACACTTTGAATAGTCTTCATCAACATCGTAATTCAAATGCAGCGATTCTTCTATGTTCTTCCTTAATCACTGTCCAATTTTCACATGCATATAAGGTGATTGAAAATATCATGTCTTGGGTCAGGTGACCCTTAGTCCTCAAACTGCTATCTTTGCTCTTTAACACTTTAAAGAGGTCTTCTGCAGCAGATTTACCGAATGCAAAATATTGTTAGATGTTTTAACTGCTGCTTTCATGAATTTCATTGTGAATCCAAGCAAAATGAAGTCTTTGACAACTTCGGTCTTTTCTCTATTTATCATGATTCTCTATTTATCACGATTCTCTATTTATCACGATTCTCTATTTATCACGATTCTCTATTTATCATGATTCTCTATTTATCACGATTCTCTATTTATCATTACTGGTCCAGTAGTGATGATTTTTGTTTTCTTTACATTTAGGTGCAACCCATACTGAAACTGGCAGTTTTTTATCTTCACCAGCAAGTATTTTAAGTTGTCTTTACTTCTAGCAAGCAAGGTTGTATTATTTGCATATCTCAGGTTGTTAATGATTCTTCCTCCATCCAACCTTGTTGCCATGTTCGTCTTTGTATAATCCAACATTGTTTTTTTTTAGTATTTATTCACCATACATATTGAATAAGTATGGAGAAACGATACAATCCTGACACACATCTTTCCTCATTTTTAAACCATTCAGTGTTCCCTTGTTCTGTATGAACAACTGTCTCTTGGTCCATGTATAGGTTCCTCAGAAGTGCAATGAAGTGTCTGGAACACCCATACTTTGCAATGTTGTCCAGAGTTTGTCATGATCCACACTTTCAAATGCCTTTGCATAGTCAATAAAGCACAAGTAAACATCTTTTTGGTATCCTGTTTTTAGCCAATATCCATCTGTTATCAGCAACAACATCCCTTGTTCCACATCCAGCTTGGATTTCTGGCAGCTCCCTGTCAAAGTAATTGATGACTCATATAGAGTTAAGTGGTATTGAGCTGGCTCTGAATCAAGACCATAGGTAGGCTTTGAAGGATTGGCTGGTAAGGAGGAACCGTGACCTTACAGTTAGTAGTCCAGTGTGTATTGTATAGTGTCACCTGAGGACTCTTTATTCATACTCTGTATGTAGTGCTGTGGGTTAATGTGCTGGACTGCAAAGTCAGTTTGAACTGCAAGATTGGTGCTTCAAGCTCATCAGTTGCTCCTTGGAAACCCTATACAAGATGACTATGAGTTGGAACTAACTTGATGGCGCTTAACAACAACAACATACACATATACGAAGTTCTGGTTATATATATGTATGTTTTTATTGGACTGCAAGGTCAGTTTGAACCCCAAGGTTGGTAGATCAAGATCACCAGCCACTCCTCAGAAACCTTATACAGGATCATCATGAGTCAGAACTGAGTGGATCGCACTTGACACCAATAGACATATATATATATATAGATAGATAGATATAAAATACCCATATGCCTATAATGATGACCAGTTAATACAACTATTATTCAAACTTAGCACCAACCACTAAAGCTATCTGACGATGAAACTGAAGAATTCTACCAACTTCTTCCATCTGAAATTGATCAAACATGCAATCAAGATGCATTGATAATTACTGGTTATCAGAGTGCAAAGGTTGGAAGGATCTATAGTTGGACAATATGGCCATGGTGAAAGAAATGATGCTGGAGATAGCATGATATAATTTTGCAAGACTAATGACTTATTCACTGCAAGCACCTATTCTAAACAACATAAAAGACGACTATATACATGGACCTCATACCTGTACAGGGTTGCTATGAGTCGGAACCAACTCCACGGCACATAACAACAACAACATACATGGACCTCACCAGATGGGAGTACTCAGAAATCAAATTGACTACTTCTGTGGGAAGAGCTCATGGAAAATCTCCATATCATCAGCCAAAACAAGGCCTGGGCTGGTTGTGGAACAGACCTTCGATTGCTCATATGCAAGTTCAGGCTGAAGCTGAAGAAAATTAAAACAATTAAGAGCGAAAATATGACCTTGAATTTAGAGATCATCTCAAGAACAGATCTGTTGCATTTGACACTAATACTCAAAGACCAGAAGAGTTGTGGGATGACATAAAGAACATCAAAAAGAAAGAAAGCAAAAGACCGTTAAGCACACTTGCAGATAATACCCACTTGACCTGGCTTCAATGACTGGATGATCAGAGCTCAAGTAGAAGAAGAAAGAAGAGGAAAAAAAAGAGTAATCTGATACAATTTGATGAACTTGACCTACACCTATGGATGCAGTAGCTCAAAAGAGGGAACAAATCTTTACAGTGAGGATCATTCTCACCCCCTCCATACATGGAGTGGACAGGGATGGGCAACGTGGACATTGGCTACCCAGGATGGGGGTAGCGACAGAGGGAAGAAGTGACTGGCTTACAATCTTTCAAGAGGGAACTTAGATCCAGAGGGCATGGAGCAAGGTAGAATCTCCACTGAGTAGTATCCAATCTGTCTAGGAGGGGCTGATGAAAAGAGATGCGGACAGGTCTCTTGCGATACAATAGTGAATTGTTATCAGGACTGATTGTTGGAAATGTAAAGGTAGACGTTTTGTGGCAAAAAGAGGGAGTGATTAACTTTGCAGAGGTTGCTGGGAACTTCAAAGAAGAAGAGTGGAGGGTGGAATCTTACCCAGAGAAGCAGTGATACCAAAGATGGAGGCAGAGACGATGACGTGGAGAGATGGAGTGGCTGGGGACTTTGGACCTAGAGAGGGAGAGGGGCTGTGTGCTGATGACAGGGGGGCAGGCTTGCAGGGTATACCTTTGGCTGGTTGATGGTTTGTGGAGGGGATTGTAACCATGGCAATGAAACGATATACAATAGGATGATTGTGAAGCTAATGTTCTCCCATGTAAACTATCATATAATTCACAATAAAGCATTAAAAAGAAGGAAAAAAAAAAAAAAAGGCCGTTAAGAAGAAAAAAGACCAAAATGGATGTCAGAAGAGACCCTGAAACTTGCTCTCAGCATAGATATGCTAAAGCAAAAGGAAGAAATGAGGAAATAAAAGAGCTGAACAAGAAATCTCAAAGGGCAGCTTGAGAAGACAAAGCCAAGTATTATAACGAAATGTGCAAAGACCTGAAGTTAAAAAACCAAAGGGGAAGAACACACTCAGTATTCCTCAAGCTGAGGCGACCGAAGGAAAAATTCAAACCTCAAGTTGAAAAATTGAAGGAATCTCTGAGCAAAATATTGAATGATGCTGAAAGCACCAAAAGAAGATGGAAGAAATATACAGAATCTCTGTAGCAAAAGCTAATGGTCAAGGGTCAACCATTTCAAGAGCCAATTTGATCAAGAGCCAATGGCACTGAAGGAAGAAGTCTAAGGTACACTGAAGGAACTGGTGAAGAACAAGGCTCTGGGAAATGATGGAACACAAACTGAAACCTTTCAACAAACTGATGCAGCATTAGAGGCACTCACTCATCTATGCCAAGAAATTTGGAAGACAGCTACCTGGCCAACTAATTTTAAGAGATCCATATTTGTGTCCATTCCAAAGAGAGGTGATCCAAATTATGCAGAAATCATTGGGCAATATCATTAATACCACATGCAGATAAAATTTTGCTAAAGATCATTAAAAAATGGTTGCCAACAGTACACTGACACAGATTGCCAGAGGCTCAAGGCTGATTCAGATGAGGACAGTAAACGAGGCATATCACTGCAGACGTCAGCTGGAGTTTGGCTGAAAGCAGAGAAGCTGTTATTCAAATAGAACGATTTATAATCATGAATAATCACGAAAGGCGTGCGCCACGGTTGTATTCTTTCACCATATATTCAATCCATATGAATAGAAAATCTGAGAAACTGGATTATATGAAGAAGAGCGTGACATCAGGATTGGAGGAAGACTCACTGACAACCTGCAATATGCTGGTGATACAACTTTGCTTGCTGAAAGCAAAGAAGACATAAAGTACTTAGTGATAAAGATCAAAGACCACAGCCTTCAGTATGAGTTGTACCTCTCAATGTAAACAAAACAAAAATCCTTACCACTGGACCAACAAATAACATCATGATAAATGTAGAAATGATTGAAGTTGTCAAAGACTTCATTTTAATGCACTATCAACACTCATGGAAGCAGCAGTCTGGAAATCAGATGATCTATTAGGCAAATCTGTTACACAAGACTCTTAAAAGTGTTCAAGATCAAAGATGCCAGTTTGAGGACTAAAATGTACCTCACACAGGCCATTGCATTTTCAATAGCCTCATAGGCATGTGAAAGTTGGACAATGGATAGGAAAGACCATACAAGTACATTTGAGTTAAGGTGTTGGAGAAGAATATGAAAAATACCACGTACTCCCAGAAGAACAAACAAATCTGTGTTGAAAGAGACACAAGCCAGAGTGCTCCTCGGAAAGCCAGGATGGCCAGACTTGGTCTCTCATACTTTGGATATACTATCAGGAGGGACCAGTCCCTGCGGAGGGTTGGAGATAAAGAGGAAAACCCCTAATGAGATGGATTATCACAGTGGCAGCAGCAATGGGTTCTAGAGCAACAACGATTGTGAGGATTGCACAGGATTAGGCAGTTTGGGGTTCTGTTGTGCAATGGTAGCTGTAAGTTGGAGCCCACTAGATGGCACCTAACAACAACATTATAAAAAAATTTTGACAATGCTTTGCACCAAGACCCTTTGGGCACAAGCTTTCACATCTTGCATCTGTTTGACCATCGTGGAAAGAGTATTTTGTATTATGCAGTGTTAGGGATACAGTAGGAACCTAACAGCTGGTTTAACTGCACCCTAACCCCTGGCATTTGAAGTACCAATTCCAGGAAATGGAGCACAGCACACCTTCTGAGAAACAGCAGAGCAGTGTAGCACTGTATGATAAATACCAGATGAAAAGGTCGATTTGAACCACAAGGTCGGCGGTTCAAATTCACCGGTCGGTCCTCGGAACCCCTATACAGGGGTGGCAATGAGTCGGAACGGACTCGTAGGCATTTAGCAACAAGGCCACCAAAAGGGGTGCAAATTAAGAATTTGCAGGCTTATATAGGCCCTGCCACCAATCATAATTAAACCTGAGAAAGAAGCCACGAATCCTATAAAGGAAAGGAAGAACAGGAAACAGGCGCGCACTCCAGGGATGCCTGCTTCTCCTCTTCTGAGCAGTGTACTTTCAGAGCTTACTACTTGCTGCTTTTTGTCTGTGTGTGCTGTTTGCGCCAACCGCGTGTGGGTCTTGCTAGACCTGCAGGGTATTGTGAACTAGAATGTTTTCTTTAGGGTAGAAGGTTAGGTCGGTATCAAGGTTAGAGGAACTGTTGATGGAAAAGGCAGTTTTTAAAAATTCAACAGTTTTAAATGGAGCTAAAGCTGCAGTGGGTTCTATGAAGAAAAACGTGGTGTCAGGATTGGAGGAAGACTCATTAACAACCTGCGATATGCAGATGATACAACCTTGCTTGCTCAAAGTGAAGAGGACTTGAAACATATACTTATGAAGATCAAAGAGCACAGCCTTCGATATAGATTTCATCTCAATGTCAAGAAAACAAAAATCCTCACCACTGGACCAATAAACAACATTCTTATCAATG
>NW_006408702.1:4803945-4823566 GCF_000296735.1 Chrysochloris asiatica
CCTGACAACAAAAGCTGCACTGTAGCTCTGGTAGCGTAGTGGTTACGAATCGGGCTGCCAACCTCAAGGTCAGCAGTTCCAAACTATCAGCGGTTCTGCGGGAGAAAGATGAGGCGTTCTGCTCCCGTAAAGATTTACAGCCTTGGAAACCCGGTGCAGGGTCTCCACGGTATTTAACAAAGCTGCACTGTCAGACACATTTATTTACCCACATCCCAGTGCCTCTGATTATTAAACTCTCAGATACAATTTGCTTGCAAGGCCTAAGTATGTACTGTTTGGACCTTTTCAGAAACAGCTTGCTAATTTCTGCCTTATAGTATGTGATTCTGTTAGCTCTCTGATTTCATAATTTGCTTATTTTTGTTTCTTCTCTTTTCTGTTTCCACCAGAATGTATCCTCCATAAAGTTAGCGATTCCACCCAACCATCACCCCTGCCCTGCCACCAAGTTCCATTCAGCTCACTATCCTCGCTCCTGGATCTGAAACATTTCGTGTCACGTGGCACGCGCTTCTCTACCGGCGAAAAGGAAAAGTTGATCGATCACTCGGGCCTCTACTCGGCGAGCCTGTGGCGAGCAGATGCGCGGGGCTCGGCTGGGAATGCCTGGCAGCGCGAGCGCGCGGAGCCTAGTTGGAGTTGCCCGCGGCCCCCAGCTGGGAGACCAAGCGGTGCAGGAAGAGCACGCGGCAGAAAGGGCGGGCAGGCAGCTGGGAGGACAGACGCCGGGGCTCGGTCCGTAGCCGCAGGTGCAGTCTCTGGGCGAACATTGCCTGAAGGGGAAGTCGGCCTCGGTGCAGTGGTGGCATTGATGCGTGTCCAGAAATGCCTCCACTGTGAGGGCCTGCGGAGCGAGATGACGTCACTTATGCAAATCACACGTCACTGTGTCTCCGGGGAAAACGTGCAGTAGTTCTACCAAAGGATCTGGACCCTAAAGAGATCTTGGAAATTGTCCCTACGATGCCCATCGCCGCGATTTTATGGGGGGCGACACCCTGAGATTGCATCCGTGAGCTGCTCTCCCAGGCTCACAGTTTCATCGTCTCGTTGTTGAAACATTTCTCCAAAATATGTTAATTCACATGTTTTATATTGTGGAAAGACGGAATCATTTAACTGTGCAGCCTGAAGTCAAATGGAATTCCAGGTTTTATTCTTGCGGGTCAAGAGAGTAAAAGTAAACCGTTGATATAAATCTCTTATATTTACCCAGTTTTGTCGAATACACATGATGTCAGGAGCAAAATCTGACCAAAAAGGACCTCGTAGAAGTTTATCAACCAGCAAAACTAAAAAAAAAGGGTCGAATTCTGTTATTTCGTACTTCACCAATGCGCCACCTGCCAAACTTGCCTGCCCCGTTTGTAGTACTATGGTACCGAGATATGACTTAAGCCGGCACCTTGATGAGATGTGTGCTCATAAAGCTGATGCCATTCGGACATGTCCAGTTCCTGTTGACTTACCGAATCCAAGTGTGTCCACAGTGGATTTAACCAACAATGCCTTAGAGTCCGTAACTCCAATGAAGTCATCGCCAAAGAGGAGTTTAAGCCCTGATCCGGGTGATTCAGCTCCAAAGAGCAAAAAACAGATCAGTTCCTACTTTAAAGGCAAGGATGATTTTATGTGCAGAAGTCAGCCTGAGCTGAGTAGGCCTGTGAAAGTCATTCCTTTGGGAAGCCTGGCATCCAAATTGTCGAGTAAATACAGAATGGCTAAAAAAGCCATCGGTAAGAATACAGAGTTTGGGACTCACAGAGTTACAGATCCAAGCAGTTCCTTATCCACAGAGGTTAAAAGCTTGGCTGACAACTGCTCAGGGATTGAAAACAGGGATGAAATTTTGGAGAACTTTTCTCAAAAGGAAAACGTTTTTGGGTGTGAGTCACTTAAAGAAGAGAATGCTTCTGAATGTACCGTAGAAAGCAGTAAAATAATGGAAGCTGACAGCCAGAAAGCTACCCAGGAATGTGCGGAATCAGACCTCATCTCTGGCTTGTCAGATAATTCCTTTGCATTGTTTTCTTCAGATGTAACTTTGGGGAATAATTTAAAGTCTATGTCACAAGACAGTCGTGAAAAGCAGGAAAGTATCAAAGGAGTAGATAGTAAAAAATTTGAGGCAGGTCGTTGTAAAGAAGTAACACTGACTGTTGCTAATCAAAGTAGAGCCCAGTTGTCAGACTTGAAAGCAGAGTCTCAGACTTCCACAAATGATGTTGCTCTGGAAGGTGACAGTGGCTTAAGGAATGAAACTGTTCACAATGCTCCTTTGGAGGCGGGCCCAAGCTGTGATGTTCCTGACACAACAGCCGAAACACCCCCAAAACATCCTTACTACCTTCAAAGTTTCCTTGTGGTGCTGAAAGCTGTTCTTGAGAATGAAGATGATTTGATGCTTTTTGATGAACACGAGAAGGAAATTATAAGTAACTTTTATCAATTATCAGGTACCTTAAACCTATATGCTTTTGAGTTTTTGTTTCCCATTTATTGTTATTATTATCAGTGATGGGATAGTCTGAATGACCAGAAGGAATCGTTGTGCTTTTGTGAGTATATCACTGACTCATAGCCACCCCCCCACCCCCACCCCCGTACAGGGTTTTGGAGGCTGTAAATCTTTGCTGGAACAGAATGCCTCATCTTGTCCCTCAGAGCTACTGGCAGATTCAAACTGCTGACCTTGCAGTTAGACAGGTGTCACCCACAAAGGTGCTGAGGACTCCTTGTCAGTATACTATCGTACTCAAATCAGAGCCTAATACAAGTTTTGTATTTGTAAGGATGTGTTTGTCAACTAGGCTGTATGTTCCAGTGATGTTTACTATTGCAGTACCATGCATGATAAGCAGTTGTTTGGTTATAATGCAAACAGTGACATTTCATTTATACACATAGGTGATGGATGCAAATTTTAAATGCAATTTCAAATGCAAAATTTGTAAACCTTTTCTATATTTTAAAAGTACAGCTTGACGTAGATAAGCCTTCCTTTGTTGTTGTTGTTGTTGAGTGCCATCGAGTCGGGTCCGACCCATAGCGACCCTGTACAGGGTTTCCGAGGGTGTAAATCTTTACGGGAGTAGAAAGCCTCATCTTTCTCCCGCGGAGCGGCTGGTAGTTTCGAACCGCTGACCTTAAGGTTCGCAGCCCGATTCGTAACCACTACGCTACCAGAGCTCCTTACACTCCTGCATATCATCAGACTGATTATGAGGTTTTGTTAGTTTCACACCATTACCAAGACAGGGTGTGGAGGCAATGGAAACTTTCAAGGTAAATTGGTACACTTCATTCAACATGTTAATCTGTGCCTCCAGTCTTTGGCAACAAGTGGTAGCTGCAAGCCATTAGTGCTGGTTTGCAGCAAAAGCTACTTGGTGATGCAAATCCAGTTGGCCCTGAAGGCTGCCTGGCTAATGCCCTTCAGAGATAGGAAAACCTTAGTGGGGGGCCACATTGCCCTCTAATAATATGTAGCTTTGTCTGACACCTCATTGTATTAAAAAAAAAAACAAAAAAACCACACACACACAAAAAAAACTTGAACATTACAACGAATGTTTAAGAAAAGTATTTTTGTTTTAAAATTCACACAGTGAATTATGATTGTAGCATCCCTTGCCTTTTTGACATATGAGAAATACTTTTCTGGGGATTCATACTGGTTCCTACTCCACTTGTGCAATTCCCACCAGGGGACATGCATAAAACATCACACACAGCTCTGTCATGTAGAGGAGCCACAGATCTTTGTTGGGAACTGAAGGCATTAATGTGAATGGGTTTTTTTTGAGTGGTTGGTGGCACTAGGTCTCAGTATTGTGGAGAAGTACTAATAGTTTTCCAAGTACAATTCCGCATATTACTATACTCAGCTTTCCAAAGAGAATTATTTATGCTACGTCTCCATGTGATAAGGATTTCTGTGAATTGATTTTTCTGCTTGAAAGTAAAAAGAAATGTTGACATTTCAAAACATAAGTATGCTGTTTTGGAGTTGGAAGCTATACAAAGGTGTAATCCATTAACAGGGAAACAGACTGTTGTTGTTATTAGGTGTCCAAACTACCAGCTGTTCCGCCGGAGAAAGATGAGGCTTTCTGCGCCTGTAAAGATTTACAGCCTCGGAAACCCTGTACAGGGTCGCTATGGGTCGGAACCGACTCCACGGCACATCACCACCACAACAATAATAATTTCACTCAGCATAATGTCCTCCAGGTTCATCCATGTTGTGAGGTGTTTCACAGATTCATCAGTATCCAGCGTTGGTAGTATTTCATTATATGTATGTACCAAAGCTTGTTTAACCATTCTTTTGGTGATGGGCATTCAGTCTGTGCCCATCTTTTTGATGTGTCTCTTGAAGACAGAAGGATCTCGTTTTCTTATCCATTCTGTTCTTTATGTCTCCTGACCGGTACATTTAATCCATTTACATTCTGTGCAATTATCAATAGGTATGAATTGAGTATTGTCATTTTCTGTGTGTGTGTGTTTTTTTGTGGTAATGCTGGATTCTTTCTTCCACATAATTTTCTATGCTGAGTTCCTTTTGTTTGTGGGTTTTCTTTTCATTTTCATTTCTGTTGTGTTAATGTTTACTAAATCTTTCTAATCTTCCGCTTTTCATTTTGGTGTGCAGGTGCGTTATTTTAGTTTGAGGTTGCCTTGTAATTTCCCTGCTTAAAATAGTTCATTTTATTTTGAAATCCACTTGACTTCCTTGTCTTTTGGAAGTTCTACACTATTAACTACACTACTCCCTCTTTTTGCTTTGCACTTGACTTCACTTTACATTAATGTCTCTGGTTCCCTGTTTTCATTTTATAGCTTTGTTTTACTTGAAATACTTCTATATGTAGATTGAAAAGTACTGGTGTGGCACTGTGAGTTAATGCACCGGACTGCAAGGTCAGTTTGAACTGCAAGGTCAACGGTTCAAGCTCACCAGCCGCTCCTCAGAAACCCTATACAGGGTCACTGTGAGTCGGAACCGACTCAACGGCACTTAACAAAAACAACCTATATGGATTGAGTTCTGGGTGGTGTTGTCATGTATGGTGACCTTAGGTTGTTGTCCGTTCTCAGTCCAAAGAACACATTTTAGCATATTTTTGTAAAGTTGGTCTGGTCATTACAGATTCCTTTAATTTCTGTATATGAGGAAATGTCCTAATTTTGCAGTTGTATTTGAGGAACGGCTTTGTTGGGTATCTGATTCCTGGTTGGCAGTTGTTTTCTTTCAGAGTTTTGTATATGTCATTCCATTGCCTTCTTGCCTGCATGGTTTCTGCTGAGAAATCAGAGTTTAGTCTCACTGGTTTTCCTTTGTAGGTAATCTTTCATTTTTCCCGAGCTGCTCTCCGGATCCTTTCCTTGTCTTTGGTTTTGTAACGTTTGATTATGATATGCCTTAGTGATATTCTTTTGGGATCTGCTCTGTTTGGGGCTCATTCAGCTTCTTGTCTGCTTATCTTCTCATCTTTCATGATGTTAGGGAAGTTTTCTTCGAACAACTCTTCAGCAGCTTTCTCTGTGCTGGTCTCTTCCTGTTCAAGGTCATATTTAGCCTCTTGTGGACTTGTTTTAATTTTCTTCAGCTTTAGCCTGAATTTGGCTGTGGCTGCGTGCCTTCGAGTTGGTTCCGACCCATAGCGACCCTGTACAGAGTTTCCGAGGGTGTAAATCCTTACGGGAGTAGAAAGCCTCATCTTTCTCCCGCGGAGCAGCTGGTTGATGGTCTGGTCTGGTCCATCGTCTGCCCCCGGCTTGGTTTTGGCTGATGACATGGAGGTTTCCCACTGTTTCGTTTCACAGATGTAGTCAATTTGATTTCTGTGTATCCAGTCTGGTGAGGTCCATGTGTATAAATGTCTTTTATGTTGTTCAAAAAGGAATTCACAATGAATAAGTCATCGGTCTTGCAAAATTCTATCAGGTGATCTCCAGCATCATTTCTTTCACCAAGGCTATATTTCCAACTATTGATCCTTCTTGGTTTCCAACCTTGACATTGTAATCACCAGTAATTATCAATACATCTTAATTGCATGTTTGATCAATTTCAGACTGAAAAGTTGGTAGAATTGTTCAATTTCTTCATCACTGGCTTTAGTGGTGGGGGTGCAAATTTGAATAATAGTGGCATTAATTGGTATTCCTTATAGTGGTGCTGTGGGCTAATGTGCTGGACTACAAAGTTGGTTTGAATCACAAGTGGTCCAAGCTCACCAGCTGCTCCTTGGAAACCCTCTACAGGGTCACTATTGGTCAGAACTGACTCCACGGAACTGAACAATACTTAGAATATCAATCTTTATGCATTGCATTTCATTTTTGACAACTTCCAATTTTCTTGGATTCACACTTTGAGTATTCCATATTCTGATTACTAATGGATGTTTGCATTCAACTCATTTTGAGTTGTGCCCCATCAGCAAATGAAGGTCCTGAAAGCTTTACTTCATTTGAGTCTTCGTGGTCAGCTCCACTTTGAGGAGGTAGTTCTTCCCCAGTCTTATTCTGAATGGCTTCCAACCTGAGGGTTTCGTCTTCCGGCACTATTTCTGACAGCGTTGTGGTGCTAGTCTTAATGTTTCAGTATTCTATACCTTGGTGCTATCTGACAGTGTTTCATTGATATTCTTAAGGTATTCGGTGGGTAAACATTCAGAAGTAGAAGTCTGTCTCTCCTTTTTCCTGCTCTATCTTAGTGTAGAAGCTCAGCTGAAACCTGGCCACCATGGGTGTAACCCTGATGGTATTTAAAATACTGCTGGCACAGCTTCACAGCAACACGCAAGTCACCACAGTACAACAAACTGACAGACAGGTGGTGAGAAACTGACCAGAGGGGTTGATTTCGTAATTTGACCAAAATCACCAAGCTAGAGAGAGATTGTTGTCCTACTAAGCTAGATAGGTTTTTGATGATACTTTCAGATTTTCTTTTTACCAACAAAAAGAATGCATATTAAACTAAAAATCAGAGAGCATGATAACTAGAATTCTGGAGAGGACTCATGAAAGAGGAGAAATATTGGTGGCAAGAAAGTAGGGGAACTAGGGTTTTAGAAGTTCTGAAATGACCAGTTGTTGTTGTTGTTAAGTGCTGTCAAGTCAATTCTGACCCATAGTGACCCTATATAGGGTTTCCAGGGAGCAGCTGGTGAACTGGATCCACCGACCTTGCAGTTCAAATGACTTTGCAGACTGATGCATTAATTAGCCCACAACGCCACGCCAGTATTAGGCATTACAAATATTTGAATTTCTTGAAATGGCATATAGCACACGGAATATCTTACCTTGTTTAATCTTTCCATCAGCTTTCAGGAGATGGTGTTATTGTATGCTCCCCAGCCCCGCTGCTGTCTTTTCATCCGAGGGTCACTGACCCCTTAAGGATCAGGGATTTGTCCACAATTCAAGCAGTTCATTGCATCCTGTGGTCATGGTCCAAGGGCCAAGGGCCTGACCCAACAGGGACTTTCTCCTTGAAGTCAATCCCATCTTCCAAAGTAGGAAAAAGACTTTCTTGGAAGACCAGTTCAGTAAGCATATGTGTATTTCTAATGGAGTATCCTTAGGTTTACCAAACTAAATTATACAAGAACACCCAGACTTGCAGATAGTACCCATTTGACCTAGCCTTGATGGCTTGATAATCAGAACTCAACTAGAGGAAGATAAAAATAAAAACAAATAAACAATTTTTGATAACGGAAACTAGGGTAAATTGCTGAAATTTGGTGAACTTGATGTATCCTCATGGAGGTAATAACTCAAAATACCAACAGAGAGCAAAAGAGTCTTAACTTATCAGTGCTATCCCCTCTGTACACAGGATAGATAAGGACGGGCAACTTAGACACTGGCTACCTAAAATGAGGGGGTGATAATGGCACGAAGTGACTGGCTTACAAGGTTTCAAGGCGGAGTTTAGTTTCAGAGTGTGTGAGAGAAGATAGAGTCCCCACTGAATACTTTTCATCTTGTCTAGATGGGTCTGGTTAAGAGAGATAGGGATAAGATTCTTATGATTCAATAGTGAGTAATTGTTACCATGACTAATTGTGACTGTAACAATTGTAAAGGTAGAAGTTTTACAACAAAAACGGGGAGTAATTAATTTTACAGTTAATCTAGAAGTAGTTAATCCAGAAACAGAACCCTAGGACCACCAAGGGAGAAGAGCAGGAGTGGAGTGCAGGACCTTATCCAGAGAAGTAGTGATACCAGAGATGGAGGCAGAGATGGGGACATGGAGAGAGGGAGTAGCTGAGGACTCTAGATCCACGGAAAGAGAGGTACTGAGAGCTGGCGGTCAGGAGGCAGACTTGCAGAATATGCTGTTCGGTGGTGTAAATTATTATACATGCCTGAGTGTTTACCAAAAAAAAAAAGAGCTAAAGTGAATAGAGAGAAATACTGTTAACTGATGGTACATGGAGGGGATTTATAATCATTGTAATGAAACAAGGTGTACAATTTGTTGAATGTTTAAAAAAAAAAAAAGTATTTGTATATTGCATTTCAGAAGAAACTTTATTGGTTTTATTGCTTCTTGACTTTATTGCAGCTAATGGTCAGAAGTTATATGTCCGACTTTTTCAACGTAAATTTAACTGGATTAAAGTGAATAAATTAGAATATGAAGAGATTGCCCCAGATTTAACACCTGTAATCGAAGAACTGAAGGCAGCCGACTTTGTCCAGACAGGTATGGTTAGATAAAGGACAATTTATGACAATACTGTGTGAAGAACTTCATGTTAGTGTGATGTCGTCTCCACGATGGTGCCTGGTGAATTGTGAATTGTTTTTCTGCAATGACAGTTTTTAGGAAACACATTATTCATGTGATGCTAAGGATATTCTTAGCATAAGAATATTAGAATAATGGAAGACTCACGGCTGTTATTTTCCTGACTCACAGATTTAGGGCAATACAGTTGCCTGGAGATAACATGTAGACGCATGCCACAAAGGAAAGCTAGTGGTTTTCATTATTTTACTTAAGTTTATTGCAGCTGTTGGTCAGAAGTTGTATGTAAGACTGCAAGTGTCTTTCCTCAGTCTCTCGTTTTAGCCAGAAGGAGTCCCCACTGAATAGTTTTCATCTTGTCTACATGGGTCTGGTAAAAAGAGATGGGGATAAGATTCTTAGGATTCAGTAGTAATTGTTATCATGACTGATGGAATCCATTTCAGATTTCTTTATGATAGAATAAAGCTGATTGATTTGTATTTAATATTGCCTCTCAAAACTTTATCTACCCTTACTGCATACACATACAGGTGTTATGGGAGTCCTGGTGTGGCACTGAGGGTTAATGCGCTGGATTGCAAAGTTGGTTTGAACAGCAAGGTCGGTGGTTCCAGCTCACCAGCTGCTCCTTGGAAACCCTGTACCAGGTCGCTATGGGTCGGAACTGACTTGACAGCAGTCAGCAACAAACAGCAAACATGCTTACACATACAGGTGTTACATTTTATTGGTTGATGGCTTTTAGAATGGTTGACTACTTTTTTTTTTTACACAAGTAACGTGCCCATTATGTGGATTTTGCAAACTGCACAGCCCCCGTTCTGTGAGCGCTATACGTGGTGCTGGTTACGTGGTCTGGTTGAACATTTTGGAATCAGAAGGAAACCAATGGCTGTCTAGTTAATTTGGACTCCTGGTAGCCCCGGGTGTGTTTGCGTAGAATTGTGTTTTCATAGTGGTTCCAGTGACTGACGTCTTAAAAGTAAATTACCAGTCCTTTCTTTCAAGATAGTTCTAGGTGGATTTGGACCTCCAATCTTTCCGTTAGTAATTGAGAGTTGTTGTTGTTGTTAAGTGCTGTCGAGTCGGTTCAGACCCATAGCGACCCTGTACAGGGTTTCCGAGGGTGTAAATCTTTACGGGAGTAGAAAGCCTCATCTTTCTCCCGCGGAGCAGCTGGCAGTTTCGAACTGCTGACCTTAAGGTTCGCAGCCCGATTCGTAACCACTACGCTACCAGAGCTCCTTAGTAATTGAGAGAGTATTTATCATTTTCACCACAGGAATTCCAATATATAGTTTGTTGTTGTTGTTAAGTGCTGTGGAGTCAGTTCTGACCCATAGTGACCCTGTGTAGGATTTCCGAGGATCAGCTGGGGGGTTTCAAAGTGACCTTGCTGTCCAGTACCTTATCCTGAAGCCCCACGTGACTCCAATCTATAGTAACCTTTAAAGGGGACTGTCCTCACCACACTGACCATATTCATCTGTACTTTGTTCACAACTTTTCTTTACATTTATTAGTGAGAAACTATTATGACTCTCAAGAGCTATTAATTTTACATATTGGTTTGGCCAGCTAATTAAAATGTCTGCAGTAGAATTTCTTTTAATTCATGTCTAAGTGTTCTTCTTTCGAAAGTAAATGAAGGTTGTTTAGAGACTCTTAGAAGTGGTTTTTAACTACTTTTTCCTTTAACCATTTTAGAATCTGAATTGCAAGAACTCACTGAAGTGCTTGAGTTACTTTCTGCTCCGGAAGTAAAATCCTTGGCAAAGCTCTTCCACCTGGCAAATCCCAATGGACAGAAGCAACAGCTGGTCGATTCTTTTCTCAAATTGGCCAAACAGCGTTCCGTCTTCACCTGGGGCAAGAATCCGCCTGGCATTGGAGCAGTGATTTTAAAAAGGTTTTACTGACTGGTGTTATAGTAAAAACATTTAAAATCTCAATGTATGCTGGTGGTGGTGATGTGCCGTGGAGTCAGTTCCAACTGCATAAGGTTTCTGAGGTTGTGAATCCTTATATGAGCAGAAAGCCTCAACTTCCCCCGCCCCAGAACTGCTGGTAGTTTTGAACTGCTGACCTTGCGGTTCGCAGCCCGATTCGTAACCACTACGCTACCAGAGCTCCTTAAAAATCGTAATGGTGCATGTTAACTTGTAATCGATTAGGCACTTCTTCCAATTATAAGAACTTATTTTAACTCCAATTAGATTAAGAAGGCTGGAAGAACTACTTACCATAACTGGAATTCTTTGTGCATTTAAAATTCATAACTCTTATTGTAGTACATACTGCACTAATTTCTTGGCACCCCCAGATACATACCCATGTTGTAACTGCTGTTTTTAGGTGCCTTTGAATCAGTTCATATTCATAGCGATCCTGTATAGAGTTTCTGAGGCTTTTAAATCTTTGTGGGAGCAGACAGCCTCGTCTCTCTCAAGCAGCAGCAGGCTTGAACCGCGGATCTTGTTCATAATTCAGTGCTCATCTTGTGGCGCCACCACGCTCAGCAAAGGCAACAAGTATTATTCAAGAAAAATAACAGTTATAACTATTTTTACAGGATTTTAGTAGTCACATTTTTATTTTAGTAAACTTTTTATTAAAGTATAATTAGTCCTTGTTGTTAAGTGCCGTCAAGTTGATTCTGACTCATAGCGACCCTGTGTAGGGTTTCTGAGGAGCAACTGGTGAGCTTGAACCACTGACCTTGTGGTTCAAACTGACTTTGCAGTCCAGTGCATTAACTCACAGGACGTTTCATTAAAACATTACAAATGACCAAAAACTGGTGATTTCATGTATCTTTTAAGTCCTTGAACTGTTTCAGATTGGGGAAGATGTTAAATAACTTTTAGAATTTTTATTTCTCCTGCCTTTGTTGTCTATAAATTAAAACTTTGTCAACCTCACGGTGGAAATCCACGATGTTGGAGTAGTTGAGAATGAAATGAAATGATGCTTTTCCAAAACACTTGAAAGAGATTGTCAGTGTTGTTTACTTTATATGTGTACTCTTCACCCTGAGTTGTCTTGTACATCTAGAATTGAACTGAGTTCATTTTGTTGAGGAGATACTAGAAGTAATCATCTTTAATAGAACATAGGTATAGAGTCCTGGTGTGGTGCTGTAGGATAAGCACTGGACTGCTAACTGTTAGGTCAGTGATTCAAATCCACTAGCCCTGCTCCTTGGAAACCCTATGCAGGGTCATTATGAATTAGAACTGATTTGACGGCACTTAACAACAGTGTTGAATATAGGCATGCTCACTTCATGGTGCACGCTGGTGGGCACTAGGTCTCCCAGAACCACCTTGGTGGGGCTGCAGTGCTGTTGGGCCTTCTGGGATGAGTGTGCCAGGATGGCTGCCTTAACCGGTGGCACTGCCTGCCAGTGTAAGCTCTGACTGGGCTGGTGTGATGGCAGGCCTGTGGGTCTGGGGGTGCACTGGCATTTGGTGGTTGCTTGTCACGTTGAACGTGGACATGGCTTTCAATGGCGCGGTGACTCTGTAGAATAACCACAAGATGGGCGGCTCGAGCCCACCAGCCGCTCCGCAGAAGAAAGCTGATGCTTTCTGTTCCTGCAGAGATTTCCAGCCTCCAAAACCCCTACAGTGTTGGTTTCAGTCGGAACTCGCTCAACAGTTAACAGTTGTTACAACAGCAACAACAATGTTGATAGGTGACCCTTTTATGACAGTTTTCATAGTATTTCAAATGTTCAGGACCAGAGTAAGCCTTGTCCTACTCTGTCTTGAGAAAGAAATATTCTCATTGAGCCAAACTACGTATGAAATTGTTGGGAGATGTGATTTTATTTAAACTTCACTGTGTGCCCAGAGAGGTGAAGTAATGCCCCACAGTTAACACAACTGGAAGTAGTAGATTGAGAATTCCAACTCTAAAAAAGATTACTCTGCATTCTACTTCTTGAAGCTTAGAATACTATTTTCATTTTAACTGAAAATAATTTGTGAAGTCTGACATCCAAATGCCTAAAATAAGCAAGGTATGTTCATATTGTACATTTTTCAGGGCTAAAGACTTGGCTGGCCAGTCCCTCAGAGTCTGTAAAGGCCCCAGGTCTGTATTTTCCCGAATCTTGCTGTTGTTTTCATTGGCTGACTCAATGGAAGATGAAGACGCTGCATGTGGTGGACAGGGACAACTTTCTACTGTCCTGTTGGTCAATCTTGGCCGGATGACCTTTCCTAGTTACAGTATCAACCGGAAGACAAAAATCTTCCAAGACAGAGAAGACCTCATCAGGTAAGATCCTATGAAGTCACTTTCTCAGTTCTCTAGCACAGCGATGACAGAAATATTGCAGGCAGAGGCTTTAACAACCCGGAAGTCATTCTCTCACAGTGAAGGAGACCAGAAGCCCAAATTCAGAGTGCTGGCCCTTGGCAGGGGAGGCTTTCTCTGTGTCACCTCTGGGGAAGGGTCCTTGTCCCCTTTCAGCATCTGTGGACCCAGTGTTCTTTGGAGAGCTCCCTACATCTTGGCATCAATCATTCCCTGGACCTTAAAGCTTCACAGTGCCAAAGGATGTACTCCACTCCTGGCTCTTCTCGCTTGGTGGTAGCAGGTCCTTCTGAGCTCAGAAGACATTGACTCCATGTACAGGCTAATCCGCTAGGTGGGGTTTGATTTCATCAGCATCAGAGAAGTGAGGATTTTACAACAGCTCACATCATGATCATGGGGTGATTGCATCATAATTGATCTCATCGTGGAGGTGACAACTCCATCTTAACTGGCCCAGCCAAACTTAACGCAAAACTTTAACTCAAACACACACTGTAGTACCTTGGTGTGTGCTTTAACTGGTATGAATTTATTTGTTTATTTATGTTTTGCCAGCCGCAGTAGAAACCTAAGTCCACAGCCAAAACAGTCTTTAAAATTATTTTGTTCTCGATCTTTTTGCCTCTCTCACAAATATTTCTCTAAATGTAAGGAGAATGTGGAAACGTGCTTAGGCTGACAAAATGCTTGAGTCTAGAGTGAGTGCAGCCAGAACGTCCCCTGACTTACGTTCCCAAATAGCGGTGATGGTGGTGGTTGTTAAGTACCATGGACTCATAGTGAGTAGGGAGTTCTTATTATTATTTTGTAAATAATATTTTCCAGTCTTTTGGTGAAGATTTACTCAACAATTTCAATTCCCCTTC
Organism: Chrysochloris asiatica; assembly: GCF_000296735.1. Classification (NCBI taxonomy): domain Eukaryota; kingdom Metazoa; phylum Chordata; class Mammalia; order Afrosoricida; family Chrysochloridae; genus Chrysochloris; species Chrysochloris asiatica. The sequence goes on from NW_006408702.1 coordinate 4,817,926, forward strand.
AACAGTCTCTCCACATATTGTTTTGTGACATTGGCTACGTTGTTCACAATGCATGAATGTTATCATAATTTCTGTTTAGGTGGCTTCATTTCAGTTAATCTAGTTTCCCTACATTCTCCTCTAGTCTCAGTTTTAAAGTAAGTGTTGATCATGTGTTCTCATATAGATGATTTTTTTAAGGGCCCACAGTACTTATGGGTGATATTATTTTGTGAGCCAATCTGTTGTTTAGCTACTGTGTGACCTCAGGTTAGTTTTAGTTCAAGGTTCATCTTGGTGAGTCCCGCAGTCTCCACCAGTTCAGTAAGTCTGCTTTTTAGAAGGAATTTTAGGTTCTGTTTCACGTTTTTCTACTATTCTGTTGCTGTTAAGTGCCATTGAGTTGATTCCTATTCATACCAACCATGTGTAGGGTTTCTGAGGAACAACTGGTGGATTTGAACCTCTGACCTACAGTGCCACACCAGGACCCCTCCATTCTATTAGGGTTCGTCTGTTGTTCTTCTGCTTAGAACGGTCGATAGCAGTAAGCAGGTACTGTCTAGTTCTTAAGGCTTCAGGGTAGATGAGGTTATGATTTGTGTAGACTGTCCTTGATTTCCTTCTTTTTTCTTTTGCTGTAAATTTTTACAGACCAATAGTTGTGGCTTAAATGGCTAGTTACAAACTTTTTTAAGATCTTAGACAATGTTCACCGAACTAGAATGTAGAACGTAACTTTATGAACTGTATTATCCCAGTTGACCAAGATGTTCCACAAGTCTGTGGTTCTAATGCTTCCAACCCAGGAAACCAATCTCACAGATGTTTGGTTATGGCGAAGAAATATCTGTAACTGTGCCTCCATGTGCTTTATTATGTCAGGATGTTGTTGTTGTTGTTGTTAAGTGCTGTCGAGTCGGTTCCGACCCATAGCGACCCTGAACAGGGTTTCCGAGGCTGTAAATCTTTACGGGAGCAGAAAGCCTCATCTTTCTCCAGCGGAGCAGCTGGTAGTTTCGAACCGCTGACCTTGTGGTTTGCAGTCCGATTCGTAACCACTACGCTACCAGAGCTCCTTATTATATGAGGATAAGTAAAAAAATATTGCTACTAGGGTTCTAGTTCATACATGCATGTACCTATGCCATACAAACGTATTTAAATGTGTCTCTGCATATTTGGGTAACTGCAGACAAATTCTCTCAACGATACATTTGTCTTAGTCTTGCTAGGGTGCCTTCCATAAAAGATCCAATCAAAACAGTGGTTTTCAAGGTGATCTGCTGGGCCAGTTAAATTCAAGATTGTCTCAGAAGGTTACGGTGACTCTTTGTTTTGTTTTTTTTAATGCTTTATTGTGAACTATGTGATAGTTTACATGGGAGGACATCAGCTTCACACTGATCCTGTCATATATCGTTTCCTTGCCATGGTTACAATCCCTTCCAATCCCCGCAGGCCTGCCCTGCTGTCATCCGCACACCGCCCCTCTCTCTCACCAGGTCCAAAGTCTCCAGCCGCTCCATCTCCCCACATCATCGTCTCTGTCTTCATCCCTGGCATCACTGTTTCTCTGGGTAGGGTTCCGTTCTCTGCTCCTCTGCTTTGATGGTCCCAGGGACCTCCGTTCCTAGACGGCAAGGTTAATCACTCCCCTCCCTTTGCCCCAAAATGCCTACTTTTACATTTTCAGCCCTCACAATCAGTCCTGATAACAATTAATCGCTATTGTATCGCAAGAGACCTATCTACATCTCCTTTCATCAGCCCTGAATAGGTAGAATAGATACTACTCAGTGGAGAGTCTACCTTGCTCCACACCTTCTGGATCTGGCTTCCCTCTTGAAAGGTTGTAAGCCAGTCACTTCTTGCCTCTATAGCCCCCCATTCTGGGTAGCCAATGTCCAAGTTGCCCATCCCTGTACTCTCTATGTATGGAGGAGGTGGGAATGCTCCTCGCTGTGAATATTTGTTCCCTCTTTTGAGCTACTGCATCCGTAGATGTAGGTCAAGTTCATCAAATTGTATCAGATTACTCTTTTTTTCCTCTTCTTTCTTCTTCTGGTTGAGCTCTGATCATCCAGTCATTGAAGCCAGGTCAAGTGGGTATTATCTGCAAGTGTGGGTGTACTTATGCATGTGCCCTCTCTTCTTATCAGCTGGACGCTTCACTCTCCACTCTAGTCCTCTGTGGCTATGTCACTGACTCTGGGACCAAGAGCCCCCAGGTCTTGCCACACTGCTGGCTGACCAGGTCTCCACCCAGGTTCACAGGAGTCTATTGAACATTGTAGGGCTTAGCTCGCAGCTTCATTGCTGTTTCTTCCACACTTCCCGTTATCAGTGATGAACATGGTCACCAATCAGAGTGTGTATTCCCATTGAGTCTTAGTCTTAGAAGGGGGTTTGCCTTGAGGGGGACCTGACCACTTGCCTTGATGTCTCCTGGGTGAGCCACTTGTTTGTTCTTGTAGTAAACAGTTGGCCTGCCTATATTGTTTTGTATTTTTCCTGTCAGTCTTTCTTTCAGGAAGTATCTTCTGTTCTTCTGGCCACTCCAGGCTGGTCTGCTTGTCCTTTCAAGTAGACATTTTCCCTCGGAAGATTCTGGATGCTGTTCAGGATTCCACCTATGGTCTTGTGTAATACAGAAACCGCAGGAAGCCTCCTTTGTGGGCACGTTGTATCCCCATTTTAGGTCTTCCAACCAGTTATAGGCAGAAGACAGACTTACAAGCTTTCTATGGTGATATTTCTGGCTATTCCTTTCTCTCCTCCTGCAGTGTCTATTCTATAGTGGTATGCCAGGGGAATCAAGATTCAACAGACAGCCAAGCATCTTAACATTATTTCCCCCCTTTCCCCCATTTAAACCATGTCTCAATCCCTGTATCCCAGAGCCCTGTTGTTCCAAGGTTTTGCCTACATCATTATTTACCTCTGTCCCAATTCAGCTTCACATTCATCGTATCGTATTTCATTTCATTGCAATGATTGAAATCCCCTCCGTGCATCATCAAATAACCAAAGGATACACCCCACAGGCCCGCCCCCCTGGCTGTCAGAAGACAGCTCCTCTCCCTCCTTGAGTCCCGTGTCCCCAGCCACTCCATCTGTCCACGCCATCATAGTCCCCCCATCATTTTGGGTCTGGGCAGTTTCCAGCCCCCCTCCCCCAAGGTATTCCAGTTAGTTATAGGTTAGATCCGAGCCCACCGGTGACTCTTTTTTTGGGGATTCCAAAGAGGTAAATGTGATAGATTTTCTTGAAGGGCCCAGGATGATCACAGGGGCTTGTTACAGCATTTTAAGAAAATTTAAAAATTGCATTGATGAGAAAAAGACCAGGAACATTGTGCTGAGGAATTTTTTCCCATCATGACAATGCACGTGCTCCTTCTTCGAGGGTAGCAAGGGCTGTACTATTAGAATTTTGTTGGAAATCCCTACCCCCTCCCTCCTCCAGCTCTGATTGTGCCCCTTTAGACTTCTTTTTGTTCTCAAAACTCACCATTGAGGACTGCTGGCAAGATGGCGGACTGGGCAGTTGCACTCCAGGGACGCTGTACAACAAAGGGACCAGAGACCAAATGAAACAGACCCATTAGACAGTCCTTGAAGCCTGAGCTTCAGAGGCAAGGTTAGAGCCATGGAGTGAGTGAGTGCTGGGAGGAGAAGCGGAGCAGGATGGCCACAGAGGACCGCTGACTGGTGAAAGACCAGCCAGATGCAGCGCCACCATCTTGAACTTCTGTGAGCAGTTTTGGCAACAGAAAGTGACCTGGCAGAGCAGATTCACATAGGCGACGGGAACGCTGTGATGCTTTCTTTTTCCCCACGCTCCCCTGGTGACCAGAGGTGTAGCCAACTCCCACCCTCATAGGCCCACCCTAAGCCAGCCCCTATTGTCTGGATATTCAGAGCCAGGTGGATGTGAACCATGTCAGTGCGAGGCGGGGCATAGCTGCACGGCTTTGGTGAGCCCCTTTAGTGCCTGGATCCGTACCTACAGATCCTGAAGAGCCACCAGACCAGCATTTAGCCAACCACCTTGACCCCAAGGGCCTCCTTGAACTGCTTACGAATTGAGCGCCCTGAATGTAGATACCATCTAGGCCTAAAGGAAGTCCATCTCAGGCAGTCAGGAAGTCCGCTGTCCCAGCCATCTGGTGAGAGCGTTGGTTTGTAGGAGCCCCTCAGAGGTTTCTCGCCTCTGGTCCAGTGCTACACTTGACTTGGGGGAGTTTGGGTGCATCCTTTTGTTGTTTCATTGTTTTTCCTTGTTTATCCTTTCACCTCTCCCCTTCTCTTTCCATTCCCATGAGTTTTATCTATTCTATTTCCACTTGTGTTTTTCCTTCTTCTGTTTCTCATTTCACCTCTTGTTTTAGTCTTTCTTATATCTCTTTTCATCGTCCCTTCATTTTCTTATCTTTCTATCTGGGCAGCCTGTTTCAGTTCTTTTGGGTGATTCTATAGGGTGGTATATTAAGTGATTAATATAATAAAAAGTAAACAGTGATGGTGGTGTGCCAGGAGTCGCTTCCAACTCATATTGACCCTGTAAATGATTTCCAAGGCTGTAAACCTTTGCAGGGACAGAAAGCCTTGTCTCTCTCCGGTGGAGCAGCTGGTAGTTTCAAACTGCTGACCTTGTGGTTAGTAACCCTCTGTGCCACCAGAGTTACTTCATTCACTTCAGAAACCATTGTTACCCTTCAGAATGATCTGTCATGTACGAGACATGGCAGTTTTGTGTAAGTGCTCATTCACATCTGGAGCTCACGGGAAGGTGTTGTCTCTGTGTCCAGATACGCAGCCGCTGCACACATGCTGAGTGACGTGTCCACTGCGATGGCCAATGGGGACTGGGCTGGAGCGAGGGAGCTGGCCCAGCGCGCACAGAACGACTGGAACCAGCTGAAGAACCACCCTTCCCTGAGGTAAGGCTCTCTTTGTGAGGCACTTGCAAAAATGTCCTCATTGACCAAGTCCTTCCATTACTTAAGGGACTTTCTTCTACTGAAAGCACACGACTTTTGTTCTGTGACCAAACCAAAAGCCGTTCAGTATCCTGCTGGCTTAACATAGAGGCAAAGTGTTGTGTGAAATGGCTCGAGGCTGAGCTTGAAGTGGACCCTGCGTAAGTAGGTCTCAGGCAGTGGCTGCTGGGTAAGCGTGTGCTCGCTGGACTCTTGACACTCAGGTGTGGTGGTCACCCCAAGCACCTGAAACTATGCGAATGTGAGGGCGCCCCGCAGCGGGATGTATTATGTGGGGAACACACCAGGAAGCTCGAGTAGAAACAGAATCAAACATTTACTTTAAAAGTTCTGAGTACCAGCTGTCATTACTGAACATTTTGAGCTAAGATTTTATAGAAGAATCAGAGCTTCTTCAGAAGAACCTTTGATCAAAAGGAAGAAAATGTAGAACAGTATTTTGAATGATCGTGGAATCTAGACTTACTTACCGTGGGATCAGGACTTACTAACTGTATGATCTAGACTTACCGTGGGATCTGGACTTACTAACTGTATGATCTAGACTTACTTACCGTGGGGTCTGGACTTACTAACTGTGTGATCTAGACTTACTTACCGTGGGATCTGGACTTACTAACTGTGTGATCTAGACTTACTTACCGTGGGATCTGGAC
>NW_006408702.1:4823676-4832570 GCF_000296735.1 Chrysochloris asiatica
GGACTTACTAACTGTATGATCTAGACTTACTTACCGTGGGATCTGGACTTACTAACTGTATGATCTAGACTTACTTACCGTGGGATCTGGACTTATTAACTGTATGATCTAGAATTACTTACCGTGGGATCTCGACTTTATTATGGACTCTAGACTTATCTTGGAATCTAGACTTTCTGGATCCATGGAGGTTAGGTAAGCCCCTGAAACTATTGCCTTGACATGATCTTTAAACTTTACCAAAAATATCCCCGAAGTCTTCTTAAAACCAAATAGTAGTTTAGCTTAACTAGTAAAAAAGATCTGTCTTGAGCATTGTGCCCTGTGTATGGGGTCAGATTGTCAGTAGCAACTCATAAGGTCCCGCTGGGATCTTAGGGGACAGTGAGCTTATGTTAATGGGGGGGGGGGGTAACTCAGAAAAGCAGAGGAAGTCAAGATGTCATTCGTCTCACTGAATGACACCTGTAGAAAGCGTTGGCTTGTTGTGTAGTTGCTTATAACAACAGCAGTAGCAACAATTTCCAAGTACACACCATGTTAACATTTGTGTATTTTTTGTTTTAGAAACGTTATGTATCTATATTTATTAACACACTTTTGCTTTGCTGCTACCTGGTGATGAAAAACATTAATATCATCAAAGTCCTCTTTCAGTAAAACGTTTAGAACATGCTGTGTTAGTTGTGGCTGAGCCAGGCCCGACCCCACATATTGTAGAGTAGAATTGCTCCATAGGCTTTTCAGCTGTAATCTTATGGAAGCAGGTTGATGGGTCTTTTACCATTGTGCTCCTGTTGTTGTTGTTGTTAAATACCACTGAATGTCTTCTACCATTGCCATTCCATTGGTTCTGACTATACTGACACTACAAAGGGCTTCCAGGACTATAGACGTTTAGAGGAGCAGATAGCCTCTGCTTTCTTTCTCGGAGCAGCTGGTGGATTTGAACCATTGACTTTATGGCTGGCAGTCCAGTTCTTATCTAACCACCCCAGCAGGGCTTCTTACAGAGGGCCCTCAGGACATAAATTGAATAAATACATAATGTTGGCTTAAAAAGAAATTACACCCAAGAAATTAGATTACGGTAAACAGGGTTGGAAAACTTTTTGCGTCAAGAACTAGATGGTAAATATTTTCAGGTTTGTGGGCCGTGGGTGTCTGTGGTTCCTACCCAACTCTGCCGTTGTCTTGTGAACGTAGTCACGGGCAACACATAAAGGAACGAGTGTCATTCTGTTCCAGCGAAAGCTTATGTTTGGACACTGAAATTTAAATTTCATATGGTTTTCTCTTTATTATTCTCCTTTGGACTTATTTTAACCATTTAAAAGTATAATAAACCAAAAAATATTTTTGATTGCAGTTCATATAAAATTGATTTGCCATAGTTTGCTGACTCCTGCCTTAGAAAAAAAAATTTTTTTCCCTTTAATTTTTTATTGTGGATTGAGTGTAAGCATCAGTTTTACTTTCAGCAAGTCATACAACTTGTTTAATCACAATGATTACATTCCCCTCTATGTACCAGCAGTTAACAGTATTTCGCTCTATTCACTTTAGCTCTTTTTTTTTTAATACCACCAAAGGACACATTCTGCAAGTCAGCCTCCTGGCCACCAGCTCTCAGTCCTTCTCTTTCCATGAATCTAGAGTCCTCAGCTGCTCACTCTCTCCATGTCCCCATCTCTGCCTCCATATCTGGTGTCGCTGCTTCTCTGGATAAGGTCCTGCATTCCGCTTGTGCTCTTCTCCCTTGATGGTCCTCAGATCCTTTGTTTTTGGACTGTAAGATTAACTATTCCCCCATTTTTGTTACAAAACTTCTACCTTTATAATTGTGATAGTCACAGTTAGTCATGGTAACAACTCCTCTCTCTTGAATCATAGGAATCTTATTCCCATCTCTTTTAATCAGACCCATCTAGACAAGATGACAGCTATTCAGTGGGAACTCATTCTTCCCCCCATACTCTTAAACTCCCTCTTGAAAACTTGTAAGTCAGTCACTTCGTGCCTTTATAACCTCCTCGTTTTAGGTAGCCAATGTCTAAGTTTCCCGTCCCTATCTATCCTGTGTATAGAGGGGATAGCATTGATACTTGATGTGAAGACTCCTTCCCTCCCTGTAGTATTAGAGTTACTACCTCCGTGAGTATAGGTCAGGTTCAACAAATTGTAGCAATTTACCCTTGTTTCCTTTATCAAAAGTTGTTTTTTTTTTTAATCTTCTAGTCGAGTTCTGATTATCAAGCCATCGAGACTTGGTCTAATGGGTACAATCTGCAAGTTTGGGTGTTCTTCATATCAGCTGGATGCTTCGCTCTCAGCTCTAGCCCTCTGTGGCTATGTCCTTGTCCATGGGCTCAGGTGTCCCCAGGTCTCACCACACTTTGGACCAACTAGCCCTTCTTCTCTCTTTCATCTCCAGGTCAATGGGAGTCAATGGAATGTGGTTGAACTCAGCCCATTTCTTCATTGCTGCCTTTCCCCACTTCCACTCACCAGTAGAACCAACGTGGTTGCCAGCAAGCTTACATACCTGCTCATGCATTCCCTTTGAGTTTCAGTCTTAGAGGGGGGTTTATCCTGAAGGAGCTTGATTGTTTGCCTTGATGACTTCCCAGTGAACAGCTTGCTTATTCTTTCAGTAGCCAGTCATGCTGACATTTTTTTTTTTTGTTTGTTTTTTCCTGATGATCCTTCTTTGAAGATGCGTCTTCTGTTCCTCTAGCTGCTCCAGGTTGGTCTGTTTCGGTCTTTCTAGTGGGAATGTCCCACTTCAGAAGGTTGTGAATGGGACTCAGGATTCCCCCTAAGGTCCTACACTCTGCAAAGTCTCCCCAAGAGGTCAATTTCACTGGGAAAGTTCTAGAACCCCTTTTAGGTTTTCCAATCAGTTATAGTCTTAAGACGGGCTTACAAGTTTTCTGTAATCATGTTTCCCGACATTCCTTTCTATTCTACTCAAGTGTCTATTTTACAATAGTAGACAAGGGAAAACAATATTCATAAGACAGTCAAGCATCTTAGTATTATCTCCCCTCTTCACACTATGCCCAGATCCCTGTATCACAGAGCACTGTTGTTCCAAGGTTGAGCATGCATCACTATTTACCTCTATGCCACTTAGCCCATGCAAACCAGTGTTCCCCTATCTACCTTGTTCTTCCATCTCCTCACCCTTCTTATGTTGCCCTCCCCTACACCTGAAACATGATGTGTCTGCCCGTATCCTGTGCTCTACTGTCACCTCCCTCCATCTCTTCTGAAACCCCTGGCCCCTACCCTGCCATTGTGGTTACCTTATATTCCATTAACTTTTCCCTCCATTTAAAACAGTCTGTTTTATCCTGTAATCTACCTGACCTTCTCATCACCTAGATCTTTGTTCCTCTGTGTTTACCTTCTTTCACATTGCGATTGTTTTGATCATAGACTGACCTCCCAGATCCTCTGAATTTGTTCTTATAGTTTTATTCTGTTCTCGACTCTTCATTTGTCAATTGACTTCTGGGTGATGCTGCCACATATGTCAATCTCTGACTGTTGTCTGTTCTTGTTGGTTCTTTGTCCACAGAACTCCCTTTAGGATGTTTTTCATAGCAGGGTTGGCTTTGGCAAAATCCCTTAGCTTCTGTTTATCCTGGAATGTTTTGATTACACCATCATATTTGATTGACAGTTTTGCTGGGTAGAGGGCTCTTGGTCAGCAGTTTTTGTCTTTCAGGGTTTTATATATGTCTTCCCACTGCCTTCTTGCCTGCATGGTTTCTATTGAGAAATCTGAGATTAATCTGATTTGCTTTCCTTTGTATGTTACACTTCTCTTTTCCTTAGCTGCTTTCAGCATTCTCTCCTTATCTTTGATTTTGGAAAGCTTGATTATTATATGTCTTGGTGATTTTCTTTTAGGGTCTATCCTTCCTGGGGTTCGCTGAGCTTCTTGGATGCTTATCTTTTCACTTTTCAGGATGTTAGGGAAATTTTCTTCCAGAAGCTCTTCAACTATCTCCTCTGTGGACTTGTGTGATTGTTCCTGTTCTGGAATGCTGATAATTCTTAAGTTATTCCTCTTCTTGTTGTCCAACATGAATCTTAGACCTTCCTTAGATTTTTAAATTATTTTTTCTGTTTGTTCTTCTATCTTAAGTGGTATTGAGAGATTTATCTTCCAGCTCACTAGTTCTGGCATCCATCTCTTCAGTTCTATTCCTTTGCCTTTTTAATGTATTGTCCATTTCTGATATTCTATTATTATTCATTTGGACCTCTTTCTGTTTTGAATTGTTTCCAATGCTGTATGTATCCTATTTCATTGTTCCTGTAGCACTTTCCTGACTTCTTCCTTATTTTTCTCAATTCCATTGTAAAGTATTTTGATACATTTTATAATCATTTTTCTGAATTTCTTCTCAGGCATTTCCATAGCCTGCCCATCTTCCAGTATGGAGTGTAGGTCTACCTCCAGATCATTTGTCTCAGTCACTTTATCTCCTTTCTGGATATGTGCTGATATGGTCATCTGCTTCTGTTTTTTGGGCATATTCAGGAGTTATCTGTGGCCTTAATATTCACGTGGGTGTGTGTTTTTGCTATTTTTTATGCTTTCTGATTGCCTCCAGGTAGATATGATCAGGAGATGGGCTTCCCTTTTCACTCTTCTTCCTGAGAAATTTCAAGATGCCACTGTTGGTCGTGATGACATAATTCATGATTTAATTTTCAGCCTGTTTCTCTTTTAATCTGCCTCTTCCGCTCCGCAACCCCCGTTTAGGCCTTTTTCCTAGTGGTAAACAGTTTAGGGCCAGCTGTGGCCATTTTATGCAGCCATTTGGTTTTAAGTGGAAACTATCTGTAAATTTTGAGGAGATCTGTGTGCATGAATAATAGAACCCTCCGGGGGTGAGGGTGGGTATCCACTCGCTCATGCACCCCCTCTAATCAACAGAATGGAGGTGCACAGTCAATGAGAGGCCAATAAACAGATATGGAAAAAAGAAAGTCCACACCTTTATCTCCGTGGTTCTGTCAGGCTTCCGTGGTTGCTCTGATCCTCCCCACCACCCTGCTTGTCTCGCCCAAGATGGCCACTCAGAGAGCAGCTGAGCGTCTTGGATTAGAAAGCACTGGATTTCTTGCTTCTGCTATAAATTCCACTGGCTGTAAGCCTTCCTACTTTCTATATGTTCCTTTATATGTGGTTCAGAGTTCTGGGACCATCCCCTGAGCCTGCTTGGTCGGTATTCTGTGTTGTTGCTGACGGAGTTCCTCACTGCACTTCTCCCTGAAGTTCTGCCACCTTGTTTGTTCTGCCTAAGAATATTAATAGTTGTTCACATCTTAAATGCACTGTCTGAGCAACCTAGAGAATGGTGGGGTTGTGAGAATGTGGGCTTGTGATGTACAAAATTAGGCAAAGCGGGAAGTATTTTGAATATATCTTTTTAAAGGTTGGAATTCAATCTGCTTGGTGACCTTTTTACAATTGTTTTACAACCAACGAAGCAAATGATTGGATGACTGGTATCATCTTCATTCTAGGTACCATGAAGATTTACCGCTCTTCTTGCGTTGCTTTACGGTTGGGTGGATTTATACAAGGATTTTGTCTCGGACTGTTGAAATACTGCAGAGACTTCACTTGTATGAGGTTAGAGCATGCCTTCTACCACTTGCGTCTTGTTGCTGTCAGTGAAATGCTTGTGAAGGAAGCCCCACCTGCATCTCAGCAGGCAGTAGTGTAGGAGAGCGGGTCTAACGTAGACACTCTCTGTCTCCTGAGTAGCAGAAGGGCTGATGACAGCCAGCTGGTACACTTGCTTCTGAGTTGATGAGGGAGGACCTGGGCGGGGTAGCCTTGGAGGGAGGTCAGGGGCCGAGCCCCCAGCCCTAAGCCTGAGCTTTCAGACTTGTGTGACTTAGGAGGTCCCAGAAGTCTCTGAGCTAGAAATCCACACATTTTCCTCTGTCATTTCTCGTGGATTGTCTGGAAAACATTAACAATCAGAAACCAGAAATTTGGTTGTATTCTTATACTAATCATTGAGAAAGTGCTAGAGCTAACTTTTATTTATGTGTGTTGTATACGTATTAAAGGGATATTTCACAAAGGAAATATTCTAAAGGTGGGGCCCATGATCCATGGGATGGGCTTTGGGAGCTCTGTGAACCCCCCCATATTATTATTTGTGTACGTGCACTTTTTCTGTGAACCCCCCCATATTATTATTTGTGTACGTGTGTTTTTCTGGAGTGATTCCTGAGGTGTTTCAGAGAGGTCCATGACCCACACAAGGCTAGCATAGAGAATGACTGAACAGTCTGAGTGGGATCTAGACAGTTCTCCCTGCTGCACCAGGGTGTTTGGTTTGGACCACCCCCTCATTATGGCCTTGCTTGCCCTCAGACCCCTCTGACAGTAGGTCCTATGACTTAGCTGCTGCTTGCTTGTGCTCGGCTGACTGGAGCTGGGTCCTGTGAGTCCTCGGTGACTGCCTCCGCTGCTGGGAGAGGACTGCCTGCCTGCTGATGATGTGGGCCTGGGAGGGGCTTCTCACAGCACCTGTCCTATCAGCGCTGGCCCTGCGTCGTACTTCAGGGTGGAAAGCTGTGCTTTATAGGGTACTTTCTCTGCGAGTCTAATAAGCTTTGTTATTTGTTGCAACAGGAAGCAGTCAAGATACTTGAGAACCTTTTATCTCAGAAGACTTACTGTCCTGAGAGCAGAGGCCGATGGTGGGATAGATTAGCGCTGAACTTACACCAGCATATGAAACGCCTGGAACCGGTAAAATACGGCAAAGTTTTAAGATGTTTAACTTTTAAATACTGCAAAGATCTAAATATAATTAGAACATTAATTTTTTGGTTATCATTCTTTTGTCTGTGCTCTTGCACACAACTCTGTAGTTGTCTGGGTCTCCTAGAGCAGCAAATACACGTAAATACGCATAGATTCATGTCCAGCGAGGCGTATACATAAATACACATAGATTCGTGTCCATCGAGGCGTACACATAAATAGGCATAGATTCGTGTCCAGCGAGGAGTACACATAGATTCATGTCCAGCGAGGCGTACACATAAATAGGCATAGATTCGTGTCCAGCAAGGTGTACACATAAATACGCATACACTTGTGTCCAGCGAGACGTACACATAAATTCGTGTAGACTCATGTCCAGCGAGGTGTACACATAAATACGCGTAGATTCATTTCCAGTACAGCTTACGCATGAATACATGTAGATTCATTTCCAGTGAGGCGTACACATAAATACGCATAGATTCATTTCCAGGAACCGGCTCTCATGATTGCAAAAGTCTCAAATATCTGTGGCAGGCAGCCGGTTGGAGGCTCCTCCTGACTCAGGTGATGATGAACCCCAAATCTACTGGTCATATGGCAGACTCAAGCTTCTCATGTACTGACACTGGCAGTCAGAGGAGGATGAGGCCAAGAGAGCGAGCTTTCTCAGAACATTCGTTTATGTCAGGAACACAGGCCACACCTGGAAGGGAACTCCTCTTCTAGCCAGTGACTGCTCACGTCAGATCACAGAACGGTGTCTGCCAGACCACTAAGGGTGATAGCCTAGCTATCACACACGTCAGATCACAGAATGGGGGTGATACGCGCGGTGTCTGCCTAGCCAGTGCAAACCCTAACATGGGTCGGGAACCTTTTTTCTGCCAAAATTTGTAACATTATTCGGGGGCCATCCAAAATTATCGACTTCCCAATTAGCCTGCTATATTTGGTCAAGCATCTAATTAACTCACCCTTAATGTGATGGCTGGAACTGTGGTTGCGTTGGGCTTTATGAGACCCACAGGCCAGACGTTCCCCACCCTCACCCTAACACTAAAACTAAAGGTAATGCAAAGACATGAAACCTTTGTTTCTCTTCACTGACTTGGGTGATGTGTTGACGTGTGGTAGTATTGGCCACTGCTTGAGATTTGGGGGTCAGGGTCTAGGAGTTAAGAGAGGTGGGGCCAGGAAAGTGTTTTTTATTTCAGAAATGTGTAAAAGCCATGTGGAACCGTCTATCTGTCTGCCTGGGTCGTTGCAGGGGGCAAAGAGAATGAAACTCACAAGCAGCCCAAGACAGATTCCTTTAAAGTGGAGTTCAGACATGCCTCCACTCTACAACCCTCTTTTCGCTATTCTGACACCAACTGTCCCACCCACGGCCCTCTCTGCTTCACATCTGGGCACGAGCTTCCATTGCAGTGACTAACGATCGTGATGAGGGAGTGAGCAGGGCGCATTTCAGGAACAGAACCAACTCAGGACGCAGCTGTTTTCTAACCAGGACGCCTTGTCTCAGCTGCACTGCCTGCAGGTCTCTGTCTTGTCTTCAGCCTCAGCCCCGTGGCTCCTCTGCCAAAGGGCACATCCTCCCAGCCAGCCGCCTGCCCACAGACCCTCAGCTTTACGTGGTCTGTGGACCTAGAAGCTGTAGCTGCTGTCTCTGCATGCCCCCACTCTGCCCCTCCTGTCCCAGCTTCCCTCGGTGGGGGGCTTGTACTCCACTCAAGGTCTTCTTTCCTGACGGTCCCGAGATTGTCTGTTCCTCCATTTGAGATGGCTCATGTTTAATGCAGTGGGATGGCAAAGCTAACCAATCCCAGCTGTAGAGTTCCGTCCACCCCATTTGTTGGGCCCAACCCAGTCTCTTGGTGGGGATCAGGAAACGTTGGATAGAAAAGTCCTATCAAGTAAGTTCAAGGCACCACAAAATGGTAATTTAATTCATTTGTTGCACAGGAAGGACCTAAGGTAGAAAAATGATGAAAAAAGCATTTTTTTCTGAGTAGATATTTATCCTTTCATGAAGTACTTTGCCACAAGGGATGTTTTTTTTTTTTTTTTCTAAGTAGAC
>NW_006408702.1:4840695-4853126 GCF_000296735.1 Chrysochloris asiatica
TGCGTAGTAGAACCCTCCGAGAGTGGGGCTGGAGTATCCACTAGGTCAGGCACCCCTATAGTTACCAGAATGGAGGTACGCAGATAGCAAGGGACCAACGAAAAGATACCACCCCCAAAAAAATGGGAAAAAAAGAATGTCCATACCTCTATCTCTGCGGCTCTGTCAGGCGTCCGTGGCTGCTCTGATCCTTTCCCTGCTTGGCCCCACACAAAATGGCGGCTCCTGGAGCAGCTGAGCGTCCCGTTCCAGGAAGCAATGGATTTCTTGCTTCTGTCACAAACTCCCCAGCTGTAAGTCTTCCAACCTTCTAAATATTCTTTTATATGTGGTTCAGAGTACTGGGACCATTCCCTGAGCCTTCTTGGTCCTGTATTCTGTGTAGTTCTCGGCAGAGCTCATCACTACACTTCCACCCAATCCGCCATCTTTTTCCGGAACCTAACTGTGTTTCGAGGGATGTTTGGTTTGAGGAGCTCTGAGCAGGCAGCCTGCGCCCGGACCTGTGATGGGGTGAATGAGCCTGGTGCTAGCTGGCAGGCTCGGCACCAGCAGCTCTTGGGGTGCAGCTTCAAGGCCCTGCCACCTCCCACCACTGAGTGTCTGGGTGAAGGAGGAGACTGGGCCTCTCGGAGCGTTTGTATATATCTAGTGGTGCAGGAAGTGAGCTAGGTGACACACAGCTGGAAAAAGCTCAGCATGGACCGGGGAACTAGGACGCAGGGCTTTCCCTGCCTTAACCTGAAATAGCACCTTGCCACCTCAGGTGCCTGAAGCCCAGAGCACTGTTTTCTCACCTTGAAGCCGGTGCGGTGCTGCAGGTGTGGGGCTGTGGGCATGGTCCCTGGTACTGAGATTGATGTTAAAGCAATTCTAATATTAAAAAACCTTTTCCCAAAGATCTGGCAGGCCATACTCACAGTGTTTGCTGCTTATTTCCTTTCTACATTCATTACTTCCGTTTCCTGTGAAGGAGACAGCAGAGCTGGCCTGGCCATCTCTCCCGGTGCCCAAGGGCCTGTCCTCCCAGCTCGGTGCTCAGCAGAGCATGTCACTGTGGAATTGTCACTCTTGCCCCCCTGGCCACTCAGCTCCTGATGGCCTGATTTCTAATTGGTTGTCAGTATTTTTGTTTGTCTGTTTGGCTGAAATTAGGATTTTGGACTACATCTGCGGTTCCTGATCACAAACGCGGATCATCCGGGAGCTGTGTAGTCTGTCCAGTGCCTGGGTCTGCCCTGGATAGTCTCCTTCTGAGGATCAGGGTGGGGTCGTGTGGCATCTTTGCCCCTCCTAGTCTCCCCCCAGGTTTTCCTTCTTACTCTCCCCAGGTTTTTCTTCTTACTGTGTATAAATATATATGCCATCAAATGGCCTTTTCAACAATTTGTAACAGTACAATTTGCTGACATTAATTTTATTCACCCTTTTGTGCAATTTTCACAACTATTTGTTTCTAAAACGTTTTCATCGCCCTGAACAGAAAGTCAGCATCCTTTAAGCCTCAACTACCTCTCTTTTTTCTCCCCATTACATGGAAACTTCCAGTCTCCTTTCTGTCTCTGAGACTCTCCTGTTCTGGGTATGTGTGTCACAGTGGGATCTGACAGCGTTTGGCTTTCCCTCCGCCCAGGCATGTGCCGGAGCCCCCCCTCTCTGTGGCGGAGGTGTCGTTTGTTACCCAGGCAGCCCAGCTGTGTTTGTCCACTCCTCTGTTCATGGACTCTTAGGCTGTTGTGAGTAGTGTGCAGTGGACAGTGGTCTGCATTTCTGCTGTCAAGTCTTGTGGTTATAACTGTGCAAACACACTTCATACCCCTGAGAGCCACGGAGGCACACGTCTTCCTTGGAAGGCACGTTCAGCCCTCTGGCTCAGGGGCATCCAGGATTTCCAGACTCTGTGTGAGGACATGGCCGTAGCAGTTCCTCACTGTGCTCCTGACATGGCTCTGTAGGGTCCGTGCTGGACTGCTAAATCACCAAGTCAGCGGTTCAAGCCCACCAGCAGCTCCTTGGAAACCCTACACAGCGTCGCTGTGAGTCAGAACTGACTTAATGGCATTTCCCATGAGTGTCATCAGCATCACATGTGTAACAGGGAACTTGTGCTGGAGGGTGGTTGGTTGTCGTCCAGGCTGTAGCCTGTAAGGGATGCTAGCTTAGGAACCTACATATTAGGTTACGACAGAAATACCCCCCGTGGGTGACTTAGCAAGAATTCAGAATTATTTCCGAATTCTCGGAGAAGCCTTTCTTGCTCTCTTGATTCTGGGGAAAAAGGCCTTACCTCTTCAGTTTCTCTTGCTTGTTCTTTGGCGGTTTCAAGGGGCGTCCATCTTTCCCCCATCTCTGCTTACTCATTTGTTTGTTTAATTTCTTTTATATCTCACAAGAGATTGATTTAAAATGCCCCCTGTACTAATACTGTCTCATTAATCCATTAAAACCCACCCACTCCCAATGGGATTATATTTGCAAGTGTAGACAGATGTTGCGATTTATACTCTATTTTCTTCTAACACAAGTCAACCCAAAACATGGCAACAAATGTGTGCATCATCAGAGTAAGAGTTCAGGAAATGACCTTAATTTCTAAGCGTGCTGGCTTGCTCATTGGCTCATCAGTCAAATAGAGTAATTCATGATAGTAAGTGTTCCCTTTAGCACCCTGATGTTGTCCCATGTCATTTGAAGGCTATTAAGTGCATCGCAGAAGGGCTGGCGGATCCACACGTCAGAACAGGACACCGGCTGTCGCTTTACCAGAGAGCTGTGCGCCTACGAGAGTCCCCAAGCTGTAGAAAGTACAGGCACCTCTTCCAGAAACTGCCAGAAGTCGCGGTGGCAGATGTGAAGCATGTAAGTCACGTCCTTTAGGTGTTTGAATACATTTACTTCGCTTTCCTTTTCCTGAAGGGGAGTGACGTAAGAATAGTTTTTAGAGTCTGTTTTCTTAGATAATTTGACCTTTCATTTGGGACAGAGACTTGGCCGTCTGCTCACTGTTGTGCCTCTGACCCCTCCTAACTATTGAAGCTGGGTTTGTTGAGTCACACCCTGGATCGGAGTGACTTTCTGGTATGAACCTGCAGCAAGCTGCCTGTCCCCCCTGTCCAGTAGGCGGGGGTGAGCTCAGACTCCAGCCCCCCCATGCTCTGCTCAGAGCCAGGCAGTGACGGCCCATGTCCCCCCAAGAGTGAGGGGGTGCACCAGTGGCTTTAGGTAGCTGTACAAAAGGCTATCCTCAAGACACAAGCAGCCATTTTTCAGGGACTGGGACTGAAGTCTGACCAATGGGTGTTCTGCTGTTTCAGGTGACCATCACCGGCAAGGTGTGCCCGCAGAGTGGACTGGGGAAGTCGGTGTTTGTCATGGAGGCTCGGGGGACTGAAGGCCCCACTGCCGTGCTGTGTTCAGTCGAGGAGCTGGCATTGGCCCACTACAGAAGCCAGGGCTTTGACCAGGGTAAACCGAGCAGCCTGCCCACCCTCCCCCCCACCCCACCCCCTGAGTCACCCTGGGATGAGCAGCATTGCAGAGTGACCAGTTGGCAGTGATTGACTGCTGTCTCCCAGTCAGTTATAGTGGTGGACACTTCTGGCCTGGTGGGCGTGGGGAATTTTACTAACTATGGCTTTAAAGGTGGTCTTCTTCCCCTCCTTCAGTATTTACCTCCTAGTGACTGAAAGGCACTGTGTTCTCTGTGGGCTGTCAGTTCTGCTTCCGAAGCTGTGCAGAGCAGACGAGCTGAGAGAGGCAGGGACTGTGTGAGGGGGCTGTTCGCTGGGCCTGTTGGGGAGGATGGAGCCAGCTCGCTGAGGACGGGGTGCCAGGCTGCGCATGCAGATAAAGACTCTAAGGACATGATGACTTCTAGGATGGCTGAGCACCAGGGGAACAGAGAAGTGGCTAGAATCAGAACACTGACTTAAGTTCTTTGTAAAATACTCTGTTATCCCATAGAAGTCAGCAAGATTCACAGCTTTTCCCAACTTCCTTTCCAGGAAATAGTCTGTGGTCACCCCTGCTCCTTGGGAACTACACAGGAAAATGGTGTCACGTTTGATGAAAACTAGCAGTTGTTCCCACTGGGCTGATCTGCTTCTCGGCCTTTCCCTTTGGTCTGATTTTGGTGGGTGGGAGAGAACAGTAAGGGTTTACGGTGCCGGGGGTGATGGGAGTGGGCCTGGGCTGCTCATGTCTTGAGTGTGACTTTCTGTTCCTTGAGGCTACCAACAAGCTACATCTTTATTTTTCTAAACCCAAAAAAACTGCAGTGGGACCAGAGTGAAGCTGATCTTAATTCTTTTTTTTCCAAACGAGATTTATCTGGGTATTTATCATTGACATTCTCATGACTTCGACAAAAGTTTCATTCAGAAACCATTTTGTCAAATGTTTAGTATCCAAGTCAGAATGAATTCTGTCAAATGCCAAGCTCGTGACCCTCAGCATGGATGCTGAGCTCTCTCAGCACTGTGACGGGCACATGGCTGTTGAAGGCCCTTGGCCTTGCGCTCTCCTCGCTGAGACACAGCTGCAAAATACCAAGAAACCACTGTGGTTTGCAAATGCACCTAGACCCAAAGACAGACTCAGTGCCCGTTGGTCTAGGGCATTGTGTTGAACAGGCCAGCCTTTACGTAGTGGGAACCTGAATCCTGCTCCTTTGTCCTTTGAGAAGGAGCCCTGGTAATTACGTAGCAGGTGGTTGGGCCACTGACTGCCAGGTCGGTGGTTAGAATATACCCACCGCTCTGCAGAAGAAAGATGAGGTTTCTTCTCCCATAAAGATGGATAAACACCTTGGAAACCCTATACAGGGTCGCTGTAAGTCGGAACAGACTCACTGGCACACCACCACCACCACTGTGTGCCTTTGAGGGTACTGGGAAGCTGGTCTCCTGGTCTCTTTCCTTGCACCCACCCTCTGGGTTGTCCATAAGTGGTTGGGATGGCTCCGTTTGCACACTCTGGGGTCTGGGTTCTGATGCTTAGGGAGGCCGTGGATGTCCAGGGAGTGAGCAGGCTGCTGTGGACAGGGAATGACTGGTCCGCGTTACCTAGTGTGACCAATAGAGGAAGTGAACACGACAAAGCACACATTTGGGAGTTGGGATTTGGTCATTTGAGAAAATCCTGAGGAAAACACACATGTTGTTGTTAAGTGTGACGCATAGTGACCCTGTATAGGGGTTCTGCTGACCTGGCTCTGTAGTTGACATTCTGGACTTGGCTTATGCACAGTTCGGGCTGCTTTGCTTTGAATTGGAACACTTCTCCGAGGGGCCCAGCTTCACCCTGTGGGCAGGGTGTGCGATGTCAGTGTCCTGGGCCCTCGGGGCAGCACCTCACCAGCTTCTTCCTGTCCAGCTGCACTGACGGGGAGCACTGGCCGCGGCACCACTGTCTCACTGCTGGGACCTGGGCACGTAGTGGCACTGAGGACGACTTCTGCTCTAACTGTCAAGTTCGTTCTTTGGCCAGTTGGAAGTTGCTTGGGTGTGTGTTTGTCACCAGCAGTCTCTTCCCTTCTTGTATTTATTCTCTCTTTGATTTTGGTCTCAGAGAAGAAACTATAAATCCAAAGCCCAGGTGATTCCATTATCTTTGAATTCAGATTTTTCCAGGGATTTGTTGGGGAAACGTTGTTGTTGTGAAGTGCCGTCGAGTTGGTTCTGACTCATAGCGACCCTGTATTTGCTTTTGAGGAGCGGCTGGTGGATTTGAACTGCCAGCCTTCTAGTTAGCAGTCCAGTGCTTGCCCTACATCAGGGCTCCATGATACCATGGTAAAGTGAAATGGCCCTCTGTTGCCGTTAGCCAGGTGTAATGCCGCACAGAAAGGCGGCTTTAGTGACAAGACAGCAGCCCTGTTGAGGAAGCACTCGTCCGTCCACCTGCATCAAACCCGAGTGACAGAGCCGGCCCATGAAGCACCAAAGGGTCTGCCTTGAACCCTCCTTTAACCTTTCCGTGATGGAAGAGACCGGCCCCGCTTTGGTACAAAAGAAGAGAGTATCGTGCCCGTACGTGCTCTCAGTATGACTGTATGGACCCTGTAGCTCCCTGGACGTGCATGCCCCTTCCCTGAGATGTCTGACCGCGGATCCCAGCGAGGTCCACCCAGCTCAGTACTGGCGCGGGCATCTCCACACATGGCTCCCTGTGTCCGTATGGCTGGGTTGCTGGAGTGAAAAGACGGCTGTTTCCAGATATGTGCAAGGCAAGGCCTTCGTTCACCTCAGCGTTAGTGAGGAATATGGCTCCTGCTGGACCAGAATTTTTAAAAACGACTCTCTGTAAGAAGCTCTGGTAGCATAGTGGTTACAAATCGGGCTGTGAACCTTAAGGTCAGCAGTTCGAAACTACCAGCTATTCCACTGGAGAAAAAATGCTCCCATAAACATTTACAGCCTCAGAAACCCTGTACAGGGTCGCTATGGGTTGGAACCGACTCCACGGCACATAACCACCACCACCATCTTTGTAATGGTTGTTACAGGATATTATTTATAGGAGTGATGATCCTGGGGGAAGAAGTGCAAGTATCAGAAAGACAGAAATACAAGAATGGAATGAAAGTTCTTGTCCCCAGGGAAGTCAAAACAGCATGAACACAACTGTCGTGTGGTGGTCAGGGTGTGAGCTGGACAAACCAGAGAAATGACCAGACAGTTGTTCCCAGTCAGCTATGAACATGAAAAAGACCTTCTCAATATGTAGACATGTTGACATCATTCAGTGCCTGCCTTCGAGTTGATTCTGACTCATAGTGATACTGAATAGGGTTCCAACACTGTGCTTCTTTGAGGGAGTCGAAAGCCTCATCTTTATCCTGTGGATCCACTAGTGAGCTAGAACCACCGGTCTGGCAGTTTGCAGTCCAGTGCTTATCGTACCTTGGCTCAGGTCCGGACCACTGCAGTAAAGCTAGTCACATGACTTTTTGGTTTCCCAGTGCATATGAAAATTAGGGTTACACTATACTGTCACCCATTGAGTATGTAATAACACTCTGAAAAAATTGGAAATATTGGGAGATTTGCCAAACTATATATAACACAGGGACACCAAGTAAGCACATGCTGTTGGAAAAGTAGCACTGATAGACTTGCTTGATACAGAATGGCTATAGAATGTCACTTTGTATGACAGATGCAGTATCTGCAGATCTCAGGAAAGCCAAGTGTGATAGAATGGGGTTTGCTGTTGTTGGTAAGTGCCATTGAATTGGTTCCGACCCATCGCGACCCTGTATAGTGTTTCCGAGGAGCAGTAGGTGGGTTTGAACTGCCGGGCTGTGGTTCGCAGCCCTGTACTAGTGTGGAATAATTTTCCATTTCTGGAAGGCAGTGCAATGGGAATAGGCTGAGCGCTGCTGTCCTTCCTTGCTCTTGAGGGGAATTACATGAGGACAATCTCAGGTCACCATAGGGAAGCGCATTTCTGAATGCGCTCAGAAGCACTTCACGAGAAATGATGTCACTTCTGATCCAAGCTCTGTGGACCACTGAGGAGCACAGGATGGTTTTACCTGTTGCTTTCCTAACTTTCATGTCCACACTGGGACAGAAAGCGTGCTGGAAATTAAGTCCCAGTCTTACTCCAGGTTGGGAAAGAGCGCAGTCTCCTAGCACTAAAGTCTCTAATAGAAGAGGAATGGGCTTTAGCGGGAAGGCTGGGCGGGGCCTGTTGTTTCCTCTGCAGCCCTGCAGAATTGAGATCTGTTCCGAGGATGAGCGTGAACTGACCCACTCTCCTGAGGGGATGACACTGAACACTAGGTCGGGTGGGTGGCCTGGGCTTGCAGTGGGGTCTGTACCCGGAGACACTGCCCATGCATGTGTGTCAGGCCAGACAGGGAGAGGCTCCCTGTACCTGAATGTGTGTGTGCATGTTTGTGTGCGCACACACTTGCTTTGGGAAGCATCAGTGCTGCCGGGGCCCGTGGTGGGGAACCAGAAGTGCCAAGATGAAGATGACAGATGGCTTCTTCATGTGAGGCAGCTCAGTATGAGGCCTGTTGTAGTTGTCTGGTGCTGTGGTAACAGAAGTACCCCAGCTGGCTGGCTTTAACGGATACATTTCTTGTCTCCTAGTTTAGGGGCTACAAGTCCCAATTCAAAGTGCCATCTTAAGGAAGGCTGCCTCTCTCTACACTCTGGAGGCCGGTCCTTCTCTCTTCAGCTTCTGTTTCATGAGCCCTTGGAGAACTCCATGGTCTTTCTCTTTCATTTCCATTTCAAGGATGTGAACTCCACACTACTGCTGTCTCATCAACGTAGCACTGATTTGGGAACCCATTTCCAACAGGGACGGTAGCCGTAGGCATAGAGGTTAGGATTTAAAACACTTAGGTTTGGGGTCCTCTGGCTTTCTCTATGGTGTTGGGCACTTAGTTGATCTTCCAGTTAGTGAACCTTGTGTGATGTGAGGAGAGGGGAGTATGGTCTCGGTGGTCTCAGGATGAAGGTCTCTATGGAAGCTTGGGCTGTTAGAACCACGGGGGGCTATGCTGTTGCCGTGCTTGGCTGTCTGAGGGGAACTGAAACAACATATGGACTCCGTCCGAGGCCCCAGGGCAGTGGGACAGTGCCCAGTCTCCGCCTTTCCACGCTGCTCCCAGGGCTTGGCCTCCTCCTACTAAATGCCTGGGGAAGAGCTGCTTACAGTTGGTGTGTGTGGGGGGGCCAGTGTCCGAAGCCCCCAGGTATGGATAGCAGTATGAGGGTGGGAGTCGCTACGGCTGCTGTGTTTTCTTCATTCATTCTTTTGTTTTTTGATGAGCTCCTTAGGTTCTCATTAAAGTATAGAAATCACTACTTTGAAATGTTTATTTGAACATTTGAATATATGATTGTAAATGCTCTCTTAAAAGAGATTTCTGTATATAAGTAACCTAGGAATGGCACAAATGCAGCACTTGCTTCTAAATCTAAATGATGTACTAGAAATGAACTATGCATTAGGTTAAGACAGTACTGTTTGAAACCTGATACAGCTGTGTGACTTCTGTCTCAGGTATTCACGGGGAAGGGTCCACCTTCAGCACCCTGTACGGCCTCCTCCTGTGGGACATCATCTTCAGTGATGGGGTCCCGGACGTCTTCAGGAATGCTTACCAGGTATCTCATGCCGCTCAGCCAAGCATGTGCTTTACCACAGCGGGCTGCACTCTGCACATGTCTGCGTTGACGCCACCATGTGCATGTGTCTGACAGGTTAAAAACATGCTTGTTTGCAGCGGCCTTACAGGTCAGCCACATATTACGGTGCTGCTTCCACTGTAAGATAATGAAACTTCAAGTGTAAGGGTATTAAGTTTAAAAGTTTAATTTAGTTTCACTGTTAAATTTGGCACGTTTAGTATTTCTGAAGCGGATTCAGTATCAGCATTTCTGGATCCACACGTGTCCCAATCCTGATGACTCATTAACATCCTGCAGTAAGCAGATGACACAGCCTTGTTTGCTGAAAATGAAGAGGACTTACAGTGCTTACATAGAAAGATCAAAGACTACAGTCTCAACCTAAAAATCCTCACAAGTGGACCAGTAAACAACATTGTGGTGCATGGAGAAAAGACTGAGGTTGTCGAGGATTTCATTTTGCTTGGCTCCACAATCATTGTTTATGGAACCAGTAGTCAGTCAGGAAATCAAATGGCTTATGGCACCGGGCACATCCGCTGCAAGACTTCTTCTGGAATGCTGAAAGGCAAAGATGTCACTTTGAAGATTAGTGTGTTCCTGACCCAAGCACACTAACATGGTAATTTCTCGTCGACATTTGAGAGCTAGGCTATGAATAAGGAAGCCTGAAGAAGAACTGATGTCTTTGAATTATGACATTAGCTATAAGAATATTGAGTGTGCTATGGACTGCCAGAAAAACAAGAAAATCTGTCTTGGAAAAAGTACAGTCAGAATGCTCCTTAGATGTGAGGCTGGTGAGGGACCTCTGGCCAGCTGGTGGACTAGGCCACTGCACCACACGGACCCTCTACAACAAACCTGTGAGAGACCAAATAAAACAGACACAGATGAGAACTCTGGCTCTCTGAACTGCTGAGGAGAGGTTAGTGAAGTGGGTAAGAGTGCTTGCTGGGAGGAGCAGTTGAGCTGGAACAGCAAGAGAGGGAGACTGGTGAGCGGCTGGCCAGGCATGGCTCGATCATCTTCTGAGCAGTTTGGCAACAAAAGGAGGCTTGGCAGAACAGATCACATAAGTGATGGGAAAGGTAAGATGCCTTCTCTTTCCCCACGATCATCTGGTGACCAGAGGTGTGGCCAGCTACCCCCATCTACTCCTTCCAACACAAACCCTGCTCCCAGAATCTGGAGGGAGCCATGTGGCTAGGAGCGGTGCCAGTTGAGGTCAGGACTGGCTGTGCCGCTCTGGTGCCTGCATTCGGCTGGGTTCGGCTCCAGACCTACCACCCTCAGAGCCACCGGAGCCGCACTGACCCAGTCATGCTGCCTCCAGCTTCTCTGTGCTCCTAGCAGACACTGAAACCAGCCCCATCAGGGGCCCCACCAGTTACTTCTGGATCAAGTGCCCTGAACATAGACAACACCGAGGCCAATAAGAACTCCATCCGGGGCCAGGTACTCTGTTATCACATCCCTTCCGTGAGCTCCCCGGAGAGCTCTCCTCTCCAGGTCTGACAAGTACACTGTTTGCATTTACACATAGGAGGGTGCATCCGAAATGATCCACACTCAGTTATATTAAAATGCCCACCCGTGTCCATGGCTGATGGCAACACTGATTGTGCACATGCAGTGATTCTGTGCAGCAGATGAGTGACAGTGGATTATGTGGCAGATCGGCCACGTAATAATCCAAACAGACTTGTGTGAGCTGGAACTGAGACAACTTACAGCAGAGCATAAGCAGAAGTGTTTGGACATCTGCAAACAAAATTAGGAACGATACTCTAAAGAAGGTCCAAGTGTCTTTAAAATAAATCATTATTGATGACTAGACATGGCGTCATCACTACCAGCCTGAGAATACACAGCAGAGTGTGCAATGGAAGCAGCCTCACTCACCAACCAAGAAAAGCTCAGAAGTCAACCATCAGCTAGAAAACTGACGCTTACTATTTTCTGGGATTTTCAAGGTCAGGAAAAAGGGTTCAACAGTCAATAGTGCTCATTCAATGAGCTGCTCACTGAAGAGCTGAAGCCTAAACTTCAGATTCAGTGCCGAGGATGCTATCTAAGTGTGTTGTGATCTTGCCTGACAATGCAAGTCCACACTGTTGACACTCTGCAAAACTTCGTTTTGAGATATTGAAGCATCCTTCCTATGATCCTGATCTTGCTCCCTTGGACTTTCACCTGTTTGGTCCCTGGAAAGCAGCTCTTTGAGGACAAAGATTCACCTCTGATTAAGAAGTAAAGACAGTAGTAAGTACATTCATAGCTTGCAGCTCAGTCTAAAACATTTTTAATAAGGGAATATGAAAGCTTATTGACAGATGGACAAAGTGTATTGAAAAGCAAGGTGATTATGTCAAAAATGATGTATTTGTCTTTTCTAAAAGTTGAATAAATTCTACAGCCAGAGTGCAGATAATTTTTGACTCATCCTTGCACAACAACCCCACAATGCTCTGGAGACAACAGACAAGGTTAACGTACATGAAGTAACAAGGGAGAATGTTATAAACAAATGCCCAAGATGCAGAGAAATAATTCAAACTGAAAAATAATTCAAAAGGATGATATTTAGGTAGCTTCAGTGGATTGACAGAGAGATTGAGGAAAGCAAAGAGAACACAGAAAAAAACTAGAAAAAGTCAGGAAAATGCTTTAAGAACAAACAGACCTAAAAAAAAAACAACAACAAATTTTGAAACAATACAAAACCTGCACTTAGAAATCCAGAAGGTTACTAATCCAGAAGGATCATACCAGATTTCAGAAATGGACAACACATTGGAAGGGCAAAGGAGAAGATTGGAAGCAATAGAAGCCTGAGTTATTGGACGTGAAGGTAAGTCTCTCAATACTAGTATAGCTAGCTAGAAGAACAATCAGGAAAAAGAATAATGAAAAAATCTGAAGACAGCCTAAGAGTTATGTGGAATACCATGAGGAAGAGCAACTTATGGGTGATTGGAATTCCAAAACAGGAAGAGAGAATAAAAAGCAGAGAGAATTGTCAAAAAATTGTTAGAAGAAAACTTCCCTGACATCATGAAAGACAACAAGATAATCATATAAGAAGCTGAATGAACCACGAAGAGATCCCAAAGGAAAATTACCAAGACATAAAATCAAAGTTTCCAAAATCAAGGACAAGGAAAGAATCCTGAGAGCAGCTAGGAAAAATGAGAGGTTACCTATAAAGGAGAATCAATAACTAACTATAAAGGAGAACCAATTACTTACAGGAAAAATGAGAGGTTACCTATAAAG